>NC_137111.1:8739412-9129412 GCF_949357685.1 Gobio gobio
TTATGGGAGATTTAATCCACTACAGTGTTTCGGTTGACTAGCTTTGACATGCAAACAGCCTTTTAGCACACTGATGTTACAACAATCTGTGTCTTACTTCTCCAAGCAGTTGGTGAGCTGGGTGGCGAGATTGTTACTACTGGAATACTCCAGCTGATGAATGAGGATGTCAAACTGGCCTTTGAGCTGTGAGAAAACATGAGAGAATGTCATTTCAGCTTCAAAGTAACTTAACTATTGCTGAACAGCTTCACTTCTCCTTTAAATGGGAGTTTCAGTCAATATTTAGATGCGTTTCTTCATAATACAGATCTCAAAACTACCTTTACTTAAGTACCAAGTAAATACTAAAAATAAAAAAACGAAACTATACCAGTCTTTCCACTCAATGTCCCTGACTGACAGATGGCAGCCTGCACAAATGACCAAACTATAAATGTAATGATGCTCCGTAAACTCACCAAATGAAGCTAGCTGTAGCTGCTGATGAAAAGTTTCTCCTTTGAGCTGCTCCACCAGATCAATCTGCTCCAGCAGCCAGACCTCACTGAGAGCGAAGGATCTCCAGATGTCTACTGATACAGCTGTGCAGCTGAGACTTCACCTGTGAGCAGTCAGACAGAAGCGTGTGAATGCAAGCGGTGTGCGAGTCTTGACGTGTCTGCCTCAGATACCGAGCAGCTTTTTAAAACTCCTGCTGAGGTGGATATAAACGACCCCACCTCCTAAATGCCGAAGGACAGCCTACAATAGGTCTACAATAATGGAAACAAGGTCCTTATTCACTCAAAACACACCTGAACCATGCAGCTGTTTTGAGAGATTATGGGGAAGCCCAATGAGGTTTCTCAACAGAGCTTAAGTGAATGAGCGCAAATCCTACACACTTGCCTACAAACTATTTTTGAGACAATTTCTCAATTGTTAATACTTCTTAACTTGTTTAGCTGTGGTCTAGTAAGCCCTACTCCTTTTAGACTACCTGCATGCAAGTAGCAATTATTATCCCTGTCTGGGGTGACAAATTATGTCATATGCATGAATGTTTTCTTATGTTTATAACACAAACAAGAAAATAACATCTCATTGTGCACTAATGAGCTTATTTAAAGCACATTATAATGTTTAGAAGAGTCAGTGTTCAGACCCACTCCAGGGACATTGAGCCTTTAATAACACAAGCATGATTTAAGCATATAAATAAAAGATTAAATATAGGTCTGTATGTCATCTTTTATCCTACATGACACCAAAAACACACCGGGCCATAAAGCTGTTGTCTCTCACCTCTCTGGAGTTGCTCTTGAGCTGAACTTCAGCTTTGATGACCCCAGCGATGGCCTCCTCCAGCTGGGCCCGGCCTGAATGCACTGCCTGAGGGCAGCCGTCCTCTCTCTGCCCCACGGCTGACATGCTGCGGACAAAGCAAACACACCAGCTCAAATAAATTACATTTTTCTCCATTCCCAAATGACTGGTTAAAGGGACCGTTCACCCAAAAATGAATGGTGAGAGAATTATATCAGCTATTTAAACTTTGCTAAAAATGTCTTCCGAAGTGTTAACTGGTAAAACGTTGTTAACCAAACACTGATGTAAAAAGAAAAGTGCAGTTTTTAAAAAGATTCACAGGAGAAAGTCTAGTCTAACAGGTTTGGAACTACATTTCCATTTTTGGATGAACTGCCTTTTATCCGTCCATAAGAAGGTAAAATATTAAGTTTTTAGTCTTCAATTTGCTTACAATTTTAAACCATATATATGGTGCCAATATTTGTGAACTTCAGGTTTTTAACAACAAAAACATCCCATGAGAAAGAATTACAGTTCCATATTAATTTACTTAGAAACACCGAAGAAACCTTCTTTCATTCAATGTCCATTATTTTGTTTAATTTGCCATAATTAAAATGTCAAATCAAAAGTTTGACTGATTTAGTTTCTCATGACATTAAAAACCTTTTGAGCCTAAGGCTTATGCTTAAATACTTCAACTGTTTTTGCAGCTAAATAGACATTTAGCCTATGTATGAATTTCTTACATTTCAATAGATGAGGTAGATATGAATAGAAAAATTATGCTTCTAGCATTCAAAACAAACATCCCACAATGCACCTCATGAAGTATGACTTCACAGTTATTGTAATTTAATGAGGAAAATGAGTGGGATGGTGCAAACTTTTTACGAATAGTATATTAAAAACTAGGGGTGGGCGATATGACCAAAATCTTATTTCATGGTATGAGAAATTGTATTGCACGATAATGATATTTATCTCGATATAACTTATTTTACTTATTTAAAATGAGAACAAAGCAAATTGCAAACAGCAAGACAAATACAATAAAGCAGAGATACAAATTAAATGAACTTTCCGTTAGCTACAGTAGGCTTAATTAACATGTAGTAAGGAATACTAAAGAAATTGAATAAAGTGTATAACTAAAACACTACATAGTATTCACTGTATGAATCAAATATGAACTGAAGTGATTCAGTCATGAGCAGTGAGTGATTTTCTGTCTGTTGATGTCTAATTAACATTAATAAGACAGACAGCAGTTTATTATGCTGCTGTCCCTTTAAAACTGAATGCACAAATCCAATTTACAGACAAACATCTGGTTTTCACCCAACTGTTTATTAATTTAAGGCATAATTAACTGTTTACGTGAATACTCCACAAGACTCCGTCTATCTAACAACTCGAGGGCAATAAGATGTCAAAGAACTAAATTCACGATTGCATGCTGTCTGAGAGAGGCGGCTTTCTGTGCGCGCGCTTCGGATGCATGTCAGTCAGCGTGAGCAACAACCACATGGTTCTTTTTCACAGCTTATTGCACTTTTACACTATTAAACATCACACACTTTCCAAAATCGTGATTAAATGCTGTCTAAAGGCCCAGGTATACTTCATTTTCCATTTTCAAGCCTTTCAAAGTATACTCCTTTAGCCGTGAGGGGAGAAAGACGCATTCATTGCGTGCGCACTGTCTAGTGGACTTTGTTTTCAAGCACTCAAGTCACACACATGCGCTGTTGTATGTGCACTAGGGCTGCAACGATGACGTCGACTACGAAAATCTACTTTTACGCTTTTATTAATTATGGGCAGCATATATCTAACACACATGCATAATAACATGATGTATAAAGGTAATTTACATGATTAAAGTAACTTTAAAGTTAAGATATGCCTCTAGTTTTAATAATTTAAATGTGTCTTTGAACTTCTGGCAGCTTTAGTCGTTGTTTATGCACATATCTCTTCAAAATAGACGACTAGTTATACATTAACACTATGCTGCAAGCTCCTGTATGTGAACCTTTTGCAGATAAAAACAAGTGCATTTTCGTTTACTATTGACACAAATCAATAAGTAAATCTTACTCAACTATTATAGTAAACAACTTTTCCTAATTAGGCCTACTCTGTATACATTTTATGATGAATAGTATCATTAGTTATACATAATGTTTAAAATGCTTCTTGTGCTCATATATTTCATTATAGAATGGCTTAAGTACACTACCCTTCCTGAAATACAATTAATAGTCATCATTCATTGATTTCATGTTAAAATAATATACAAATTCACTACCCTCTTTGAAATACAATAATCGGGAAAAAAGAATCATCAGATGAATCTAAAAAAAAAACAATCGTTAGATTAGTCGACTAATCGGGGGAAAAAATTGCGTTAGATTAGTTGGCAGAAAAAATAATTGTTAGATTAGTCGGCAGAAAAAAATAATTGTTAGATTAGTCGACAGAAAAAATAATTGTTAGATTAGTCTAGGGGGGGGGGGGGGTTCAATTGTAAACGTCTGCACTGCTCACCCAGCACAATCGCACGCACACACACAGTAGAGCAGGAATCACAGTTCACAGATCACATGACGAGAGTAAGGGGAGATGATTGACAGGACCATGGCGGAGGATTTGTGCACAACAGAACCAGATAGTGTGTCTGATAAATGTCTAACCGTTTGCAAAGTATTTGTCCTTCATGTCAGTGCGTCACAAATAGAACGAGGCATCGGTTTAGTGTCTGAGATTTGTCATGTCGCGCCGCCGCATCCAGTATAGACAACATCACTGATTATTAAAATGGGTTATATTGTCTTTTGTCCTGTCGCGCCGCTCACTTCCGGTGTAGACATGTTATCTCGTAGAATGCGTGCTCAGCACCGCCTCTCCCTACACACAGACTGTGTGCGATCGGAAATTGGAAATAAATTACATCCAATAGCCTGTCACCCAATATCAAAGCCATCTTATGCTGGGCTGTGTAGCTGAAACCACCCAATTTTTGTTATTTATACTGTTTTTATTTCCATGTTCAGTTTGTGAAAAGGAGTTGAATTAGGAGGTCACACACAGCCTCAGTCAGAAGTTCTGGAAGCTCATACTTCAAGTACAGAAAGTAGAACTGAAATGACATTTAAGATGATGAGTGACTATTTTTCCAGTCATGAATTGTCATTGAGGATTTCTTAAAAACACTGTGCAGAAATCTCATCTCATCTCGTCTTGTTCTCGTGAACCCAATCTCACGTCTCGTCACACCCCTAGTAAAATAAACTAAACAGGAAGAATCTCTAACGATAGACACTTTATACTGTGGTCACGATATATACCATCATACAGCCCAGCCCATTAAAAAGCCCATATCAGTCGACTTCAGCTGTGGCCTTTTTCCGGTGGACTCTGACATCCTGCAAACGTCTGTGTGTCAAGAGGAAAGATACGTGCCTGCCAAAGTTAGAGCAACACGTGACGTGTCAAATAATATAGAGCTGACAGTGTCTGAAGGGCACAATGCTTCGATTCCTGGAGCGTTCGTGCAACAGAAACAGACTAAACCTGTCCCAGCGGGGTAAACACTACCATTAGCAATAACAGGAAGAGCTGTTCTTTGATCATACAGCTATTGTTTTAACCTAAAAAACTCTAATGACTGAGTGCAACAGTATCAACATTTTATGTAATAAAAGACAATAACAGTATTCAGAAAACACATCTGAGCTTTTATTCTGCCGCAGACAAGCGCATCCGCTTCTTCTGCTCATGTGTATGTGTGGTAACCCCTGCTCTGTTTTATAATTATTACACACATTTGAGTGTGTTGAAAGTTATAATGCTACTCTGTGCGTTTGCTCGGCGGCTCCTATGAGACACTTGTTCAGGTAGATTGATACTAGGCACGGTAAAACACGGTAAATCAAGAAAATGAGATTTAAACAATAAGACTAACTGTGTTGAGCTCTATAACAATAGCTATGGTTCCATCCAAAGTTGCGAATATAATTTATGCGCAAAAATGAAATATCGCATAAAACATTCGCGAATAAACCACTGTTTCCATCCAGTGAGTCAAAGAGAACATAATCGTCATAAACTACCCCTAAAAAAAAAATCACTAAGAAACATAGGAGAAGCCACCATATATAATCATTTTCGTATATAATCAATTATTTGCGTCTCAATAAACGTGTTGTCATGCTTTCAGAGGCAGATGTGCTGTTTGGGAACATACCGAGAAATATTTTTGGGAAATATACCGAGCATCTTTGACAACAGACTTCTGAATGACCAAAACAGCATTTCAGATGTTTTGCAAACAAGATCTTTCCGCTGGTTATACAGTTATGCTGTTACATCGCGAAAGTCACATGACTTTATGCGCTTCAAGGAATTTATTCGGTAAATGCGTTTCCACCGTAGTTTATGCGCATGTTTTCGTCGGATCAGATAGAAAATGTATCCGACTCAAATGAGCGCATACGGTTTTTATGCGCATTTTTAGAATTTATGCGCATCTTGGCGTTTCCATTCAGCAATTTTTTTATGCGATATCCCAAAATGCGCATAAAAATAGGTGGATTGAAACATAGCTAATGATTCGTTTTCTGTCCATGAATGCATCCAAACAGTTGCTCACCTGTCTAATAAAACTCATCATATATTAAAGCGTCTTTGGTGTTTCCATGGTTTCTACAAAATTAAAATAAGGAGGAAATCGAGGGTAATGCAGGTATGATGTCATTGATACACGGACACGTTCATTATTATTTAAACATTGTTGGTTTTGGGATATTTTAATACAAATATCTTACATATTGTACCTTTAAAAGTACACAGAATTAACTCTGCGTTTCAACACAACACAATAGCATGCCCAACTGTCAGTGTTAGCACTGGATGGTAATATCATGGTCCTACCATAACACAAAACAAAGTAATACCAAGGTACTATTTGTTTTATTTAGTGCAAGCAAGTAACCATATGGATATTCATAACAAATTGACCGTTTGCCATTAATACTAATACATGTGTTTATCACGAGCGGCGTTCACGAGAAGTCCTTTCGTTTAACGTTACCTAACTAGAAGAGATGCGTTTAAAACGTCCCGTCAAAGTAACAATTCGGTTCCTACCTGTTCTTGTCAATCAAGCGATATACAACGACCATCAATTTGATCCAAATGTGCAGCTTTGTTCGCCTATTGTCAATCGGGTGAAAGTCTAATTGTTCTCACGGTTTATTTTGGAGCCCCTTTCCTCGGCCCACAGCGACGTCATCGCACACGTCAGCACACGTCTTTCTATCGGCCTCCACACACACCGGATGATTCTGCACGTACGCGGGGCCCACTCACAGGTGCGCGCGACTGACGGCGCGGCCAGGTTCCAGCGAACTTCCAGAAACGACCCCAAAACACGTTGAAAAGCACAAACCTACAAAAACGCGATGCAACTTCTGTCTTAAGAGGAAGCAAAAACTGGAATGCGGAACTGAAACTTCAAATTATAAGGATTAAATGCTGACATGTCTTTTAAAAACAATACTGCCGTAAAAATGCTGATATCAGACCTTGCAATATCTGACCGATGACAGTTCAGTGTGAAAATCTCAATGTCAACTCTGATATTAATAGGCGTTTATTTGTTATTGCACTATAGATTATGTAATCGTGAAATATCTAGTGCTCTCAGTACACAAATACACGAGTGTCCAAGATAAGCAAAACCTCTGGACGCCAACAAATAAAAACAACCGGCCCGAGAGATAAGCAACTTTCATATGTAGATTAAAGTCTTCCTAAGCATATCTTCATGGAGCTTAAATAACTTCATTGCGTGTAATTATGACTCATTTATTGCACTTATTGTACATTAACTTTCACTAACCACACACTACTTGCAATGACGAAGTTCAAACGCTTGATAGAGAATATTACGTAACATTAGAGCCATATACACTTTACCAAGACATGAAATCATAAAAGAGCAAAATAAAACAATGACTATATAAAGCGGACACTGAAAATGTATCATACATGTCGTGCGTCTGTAGCCCCCTTTTTAAATCGCATTTTCACACAGTGAAAGTAATTCGTAAAATAAAATACATTGTATGGTATGTCATTAAAACGATTCTCAGATTGCGTATACTCTTGTGAGGATCTTAAAACATCACCATAACAACAAAGAAGAAAGTGTGATTGGTTACAAAAATACGGTGGGCTCGTGCACTCACTCACCCCCTCTAACCCAGATTAACATTCCGACGCCGTGTTAGCTAACAGTTACACTTTTTCTTTAAACATGTTACTGCAGAGCCTCGATTTATACATACCTTCACTTTCTGGTAATCTTGTATGGAAATTAAGTGTTTTTAATATAATAAAGTCTTCGGGAGAGAGCAACGCCGCGTCCTCTCGTGCGCTACGCTACCTGCTGCGAGGCTAATGTCAAAGAAGATTCGGATAAAGACGCGAGAGACCTTGATCTCGCGATATTACGATTGCGTTTTCAAATGTGATGCTACCATCTTGTGGCCATTGAAAGCCATTTAGATCAAAACGATGGAACTAGTTTGAGTTCGCGTACAGTGCCACTGCCACCTTCAGAAAATTGTGGATTTACTAATCATTTTAACTTCTTTATATATGAGTTCAGCATGTAAACGACGATACATCATCCAATATATTACTTAAATATATATTTTAATAACCTTAAACATATGCTAATGTAGCATGATCCACTACCTGTGGCAAGAAAAGACTGATGCATTTATGGACATTTTAAATGTTGTGCATGAATGTTTTGTTATAATCAAATCTGTTCAAAATAATCATGCCATCTCATACCCACTCCATCTGATTTCATTGATTTATTTTTAATTCAGAAAGGTAAGCAAATAGCAAACATTTTATTTCACAATATCAAATAAAATGAGAAAAAAAATATTTGTATTAATTGCAGAATATGTACAAAATGCGTACAACTCATAACTAGTAAATAAACTTAATAAATAAATAAGCCTAAGTTAATTTATGCCAGGGGTAAAATTTCAACGTTTAAGTAAACAAATTAAAGTAACGGTGCCTAAGTCTTTTTTGCCATATTTCTTTCAGAAATTGTTTACAATTTAGCCTTGCTTAAGCCCATTTCTTCACATGAATGTGATCTTTACCAAGTAAAATAAAAAGTTGCATAAGAAAGGAAATTGTACTTTTGTAACCAAAGGTATCTTTAGCAACACCACTATTATGTGTAATATCTATACCCCTGTAACTGTATTACTTATAAAGAACTTGTTTGTTATTGACCATACTTTTTTTCCACTTAAAGTTTTCTTATTTAGATGACCAAAAACACTTTTGAACATAGTCAAATTTTTCCTTAATACATTTCTAATACTTTTATTTTGACATGACATACTGGTATGTTTGCCCGACATTTTAAAACGGCAAGGTAATATGATTTATTTGAATTATTATATTATTATTATTATTATTATTATTATTATTATTTATATTATATTATAATAAATACATATTATTATTATTATTATTATTATTATTATTATAAAATCCTGAATTTCAACAACAAAAAATAACACATAATGTATCACTTGACGTCACACGACTTTTATTTTGACATGACAGACAGGTATATTTGCACGACGTTGACATTTTAAAAAGGAGAGTTGTGATTTTTAAACTATTATGAACACTTGAACAACAATAACAAAACAAAACTGCTATGGATGTACATATAAAATTATAAAATACAATACATATAAATATATGTATATATGGAACTTCCAAAAAGTCTGAAATGTATTAAAAATAAATAAAGGTTTTGTTTGTTTGTGCTCTACACATAATAGTAACTATATAGTTGTCGAATTCTTTCAGTACCACAGAAAAAAAATAAAAATGAAAATATTCCAAGACTAATCCGGAAGTTTTGGTCAGCGTTTAGAGGAAGCAGCGTCACAAATCCCGTCACGTGTTTGTCCCAGCGCTGTACAGCTGGCAAAACAATTCACACAGACCCTTTTAATATTAAACTACAATGAGCACCAGAATCAAATTATAGTTAGTAACGTCTCGATAGTCTAGCAGCTGAAGTTTCTGCTCATATTCTTGAACCCGTTTGTGCGAAACAATGTCGGCATCACAAGGAAGCAAAAACACGAACACGGAACCATGGGGAGGTTTTGATGACAACATTATCCAGGTAATTCAGCTCAGCTCAGCTTTAAACATCACATAACGAATAAAAACACGGGTTTTCTGTTAAACTAGCCATTTGCGTAGTCTGACCTCACCCTTGTGCTGGTGCTGTCTTTATCTCTGTTGTATCTTGCTCACTAGTAAACATATTCACGGACCAAAGGTGCTTGAAATATAATAAGCTAAACTGTGATGTAAATAATTCTGTACATATAGGTTTAGTATAAGTGGAGGATATAAATGATTGCCATGTTGTTGTTAATAACATGTTACATGCTAAGACACCATATTAGACCACATATTACCTTGCATATGTACAAATAAATAACCATGGTATTACTATTACCATTATACCATGTCCAAAAACAATATTATTGCAGTTAAGCATCCACAGGATTTTGCCACTCCTTTAATACTTTCTATATACAGTTGCAGTCAAAAGTTTGGAAACATTAAGATTTTTTATGTTGCTAAAAGTCTCACCAAGGCTGTATTTATTTGATCAGAAATACAGTAAAAACAATACTATTGTGAAATATTATTACAATTTAAAATAACTGTTTTCTGATTTGATATGTTTTAAATTGTAATATATTTATGTGATGCAAAGCTGAATTTTCAGCATCATTACTCCAGTCTTCAGTGTCTGATCCTTCATTAAATTTGATGATTTGATGCTCAAGAAACATTTATAATTATTATCACTGTTGAAAGCAGTTGTGTAAAGCATTTCTTTAGGATTTTTTGTTGAATAGAAAGTTCAAAAGAACAGTATTTATCTGAAATAGAAAGCTTTTGTAACATTGTACTACCGGTCAAAAGTTTTGGGTCGGTAAGAAATTGTTTTTGTGTTTTGGGGAAAGAACTTAAAGGGCATATTGCTGGTTAAATTTTAATATGCCCTTTAAAGAAATTAATAAATGTATTCAGCAAGGATGCATTACATTGATCAAATGACTGTATAGACATTTATAATTATATTTATAATGTTGCAAAAGCTTTATATTTCAGACAAATGCTGTTCTTTTCAACTTTCTATTTATGAAATAATCCTGGAAAAAAAAATTGTACACAACTGTTTTAAACATTAATAATAATAATACATGTTTCTTGAGCATCAAATCATCATATTAGAATGATTTATGAAGGATCATGTGACACTGAAGACTGGAATAATGATGCTGAAAATTCAGCTTTGCATCACAGGAATACATTACAGTTTACAGTATATTCAAATAGAAAACAGTTATTTTAAACTGTAAAAATATTTCACAATATTACTGTTTTTGCTGTATTTTGGATCAAATAAATGCAGACTTGGTGAGCAAAATAGTAGTTTCCAAACTTTTGACTGGTAGTGTGTGTGTGTATATATATATATATATATATATATATATATATATATATATATTCACACATACACACACACACATTTATATTTCAAATAAATGCTGTTCATTTTACCTTTCTATTCATCAGAGAATCCAGAAAAGCATCACGGTTTCCATAAAAACATTAAGCATGCAAAAATGATTTTCAACAATGATAAAAATAAGGACCATTATTAATAAGTGAGGACCAATTAAGCACAAAATCAGCATTTTACTATGATTTCTGAATGATCATGTGACTTTGAAGACTGGAGTAATGATGCTGAAAATTCAGCTTTGACATCACAGAAGTAAATTACATTTTAAATTATACTAAAACAGAAAACCGCTATTCTGAAGTGTAATAATATTTCTGTTATATTACTGTTGTTACTGTTTTTCTGATCAAATAAATACAGCCTTGGTGAGCTTAAGAAACTTATTTCAAAAACATTTAAAAATCCTAATGTTTCCAAACTTTTGGCCGGTAGTGCATTTGCAGTATTCAGAAGATAAACCTGTCCTTCATGCTGCATCACATTCTTTATCATATTTGAAATGGGAGTTTTTTCTTTGACTGACCCCAGGGCAGTGGCTCGGCAGTGGTAGACATGGAGAATATGGACGATACCTCTGGCTCCAGCTTTGAGGATATGGGGGAGATGCATCAGCGAATGAAGGAGGAGGAGGAGGTGACAGCCGAGGCAGAGGCTACGGAGGAGGACACCGGAGAATATGGAGAATTCCTCGGGATGAAGGGCCTGAAGGGGCAGTTGGGCAGACAGGTTGCCGATGAGGTGAGCCAGAGGGAGGGCCAGGAACTTGTTTGACATGTGAGGCCCTTTTTACACCTGCGATAAACAAGAGTTTTGCCTTCGTAGTGTAGATGCTCATGCGGTCGAATGTGTTCAAACAGCCACAAAAAAACATCTACTCTCCACCTACTGACCTAATGAGTAAACATTATGGGAAGTGCGCTAGCCAGACGAGATTTAAACTTTGTCGGCTGAAGACCCAAAGATGAAAAACGTACCAAGCACAATATTCTCTCACCATTCCTGATTTCTAACACACACTCACAGCGTTCGGCTGGTCTTACGGGTGTCAGAGCTGAAACGAAAGCTGCTGCTCTCTGAATCTTTGTTTTCTTTTTTTTCTGACACGTTCATATGTAAATTGCTTACACCGATCACTCATAACATTATGACCACTGACAGGTGAAGTGAATAACACTGATTATCTCTTCCTGTTAGTGGGTGGGATATATTAGGCAGCAAGTGAACAGACAAGGGCCAAATTGTGATGGCTAGACGACTGGGTCAGATCTCCAAAACTGCAGCTCCCGGTCTGCAGTGGTCAGTATCTATCAAAAGTGCTCCAAGGAAGTATCATCAAAAGTGGAGAACCGGCGAAAGGGTCATGGGCGGCCAAGGCTCATTGATTCACGTGGTGAGCGAAGGCTGGCCCGTGTGGTCCGATCAAACAGACGAGCTACTGTAGCTCAAATTGCTCAAGAAGTTAATGCTGGTTTTGATAGAAAGGTGTCAGAATACACAGTGCATCGCAGTTTGTTGTGTATGGGGCGGCAAAGCCGCAGATCAGTCAGGGTGCCCATGCTGACCCCTGTCCACCGCAGAAAGCACCAACAGTGGCACGTGAGCACCAGAACTGGACCACGGAGCAATGGAAGAAGGTGGCCTGGTCTGATGAATCACGTTTTCTTTTACATCCGGTGGATGGCCGGGTGTGTGTGCATCGCTTACCTGGGGAACACATGGCACCAGGATGCACTATGGGAAGAAGGCAAGCCGGCGGAGGCAGTGATGCTTTGGGAAATGTTCTGCTGGGAAACCTTGGGTCCTGCCATCCATGTGGATGTTACTTTGACACGTACCATCTACCTAAGCATTGTTGCAGACCATGTACACCCTTTCATCGAAACAGTATTCCCTGGTTGCTGTGGCTCTTTCAGCAGATAATGCGCCACCACAAAGCAAAAATGGTTCAGGAAGGGTTTGAGGAGCACAACAATGAGTTTGAGGTGTTGACTTGGCCTCCAAATTCCCCCGATCTCAATCCAATCGAGCGTCTGTGGGATGTGCTGAACATACTGATCAATACAAGTCTGATCCATGGAGGCTCCACTTACATGACTTAAAGGATCTGCTGCTAACATCTTGGTGCCAGATATCACAGCACACCTGGTGGAGTCCATGCCACGATGGGTCAGGGCTGTTTTAGGGTCAAAAGGGGGAGCAACACAATATTATGCCTAATTGGGGTATTTCGTCCATTAGATGGAAAGATCTGAAACAGCCCATACATTTACTCGCTCATTAAACCTCCCTTCGAAGAAATCAGGACAGAAGTGGTTAATAGTGGACAAAAGAGACCCAGGTGTCTCGCTCGTCAACTTGTGATCCAATCTGCCAAAACGCATCTGAATAGCAGGTGTAAACGGGGCCTGATTCACATGTGCATGAAATGAGCTAGAATATCTGAACTGCTCTTTTCCATTCAACAAATGTGGATAATTTATGCTAAACAAAACTGTTCCTGTCTAACTTCTCCTCATGGTTTTCTGTTGAGCTGTGTGTAGAAAAGATTGTTACTGATAGAGCTTGTATCTCCACAGGTATGGCAGGCAGGAAAGCGTCAGGCCTCAAAAGCGTTTAATCTCTACGCCAATATTGACATTCTCCGGCCGTACTTCGATGTGGAACCTATTCAAGTCAGGAACAGGTCAGACGCATGTCAAACATTCTAGCGCTTTCACAATATCTACAGCAGCTTCACCGTTGCTTCAGACTCAATGAACCAACTGCTTAATCCACAGGTTGGTCGAATCCTTGATCCCAGTCCGAATGATCAACTTTCCACAGGTAAGGCATTCGATCATTTTAGCCTTGAGCAATAAACGAAAGAACAGTGTTTCACAACCACTGAGAGGCCTGGAGAAAATTAGTCTATCTAAACAAAAAGTGCTATGCACAGGTTATTTAAAACAAAGATTAATATTATTAACCCAATAAAAACTACTGTATAATATTTGATATGCAAATTTCTAAGGCCTCTTTGATCATGATAAACATAATCAAAACTTTGCTGAAAAATCTACTGTTGTCTGATTGATAGTTTGATCATCCATACATAATGTTTTAGAAAACCCCTGTTAAAATGTGAGTATCAAATATGATCCATCAGGCTTAGACATTATTGGAGAATATAGGCCCGGTTTCACAGACAGGGCTTAGACTAAGCAAGGATTAGGCCTTAGTTCAATTAGGACATTTAAGTAACTTTTATAAACATGCCCAAGAAAAAAACATTACTGGTGTGCATCTTGAGACAAAACAATGCCACTGACATATTTTAAGATTTGTCAGTGCAAGATTCTTTCAGTTAAAATAGCTCAAACATGCATTTTAGTCTAGGATTAGTTTAAGCATTGTCTGTGAAACCGATAGAGTGACAACGGATTTTTTCCTCTTTGAATATGAGCTCCATATTCAGCAACAATATCATAGTATATGTGGTATAAAATGTAAAATATACTCAACAAAAAACATGTATTTAAACGTAAAAAATAAAATAAAGAGTTTATTAAATATATGTTTTAGTTTAAAGGTTCAATAAACTGTTTAAATTTTTAATTAAAATAGATTTTTCTGACTATTATTTCTTGTCAGGCTCAGGGTTAATTAACAATAATGTATTTACTTTTTAAAAAAGTCATTAGTTTTGAGCAGTTTAGAAAGCCAAAAGTGGGCCGAAACTGTGTAACTCACTCCCATTATGAGCTCTTTTTTGCTTCATTGGGTACTTTTTTTTTCTCTTCTATACCAAGAAAGTTGCAGGAGAGCTGTATGGGCCAATGATGCTGGTGTTCACACTGGTGGCTATTCTGCTGCATGGCATGAAGACGTCAGGAACCGTTATTGTAAGCAATGTACCATATGTTTGTCAGTGAGAAATTTCATCCAAAATGAAATTCCATGCAGGCTTTCTTCATCAGACGTCTCTCGTTCTTGCCTGGTGTTTGTTTGTTGAAACAGAGAGAGGGAACGCTGATGGGCACTGCCATTGGAACCTGTTTTGGATACTGGCTGGGAGTGTCCTCCTTCATCTATTTCATTGCTTACCTGTGCAACGCTCAGATTACCATGCTGCAGATGTTGTCTTTGCTAGTAAGTAGCTCACATTACCCTTGAGGAGAGTATATGATGTGCCAGTTCACACTGAGGCTGTTTAGTTTACGATGTGTCTTTGTTTTCAGGGTTATGGTCTCTTTGGCCACTGTGTGGTCCTTTTCATCACTTACAACGTCCACTTCCACTCGCTCTTCTACATTCTCTGGCTGGTGATTGGAGGACTCGCTACTATACGCATGGTAAAGCAAAGTGAACGAGGGCCAAATTTATGCATGTATAACTATAATACCCCTTTTCCACCAGCATGAACTGGGCGCTAGTTCAGAGCTAGTGCTAGTGCCGGTTCGACTGACGAGCCTTCTAAGAACCGGTTTGCCTTTACACGGGCTAGAGAGCCGTCACAGAGCCAGGTCTTACGTCACTGTATACGTCTCCTCTTTCTCCGCAACACTAGCGAGGCAGCGGGAAACACAAACACACCAGGCTTGTTTGAGATGCATTGGCGCTGCGCAGACCGTTCAGCATATGATATCAAAACACCGCATGAGCGATTTAACAGCATAAGGAGTCGTGTGCTCTCGTTGCACTTTGATGTCATACGGCGATCGGTCTGCATCTCGAACAAGCCTTCCATCAACAATGGCGAACGTTGCGTTACTATTGATGCTCATGGCTTTACGATCCTACATCTGCATCAAAACACAGGGAATCCAACACATTCGTGCAGCTCGCCGTAATTTGTATAGACGGAGATTACATTCGAGCCGCTATTAGCTCCATTAGCTGCTATTTTAAAAATGTCGGTCACAAGTTTGGTTTCATTTTGTTGGTCACGGTAACCCCGCCCCTGATGCAAGTGGTTCTTACTTCTAGACCAAACGGCAACCTCCCCCAGTTTCTCTTGAAGCCGATACGGAAGTGACTTAAACTGCAATTCATCGACTGGCCACTAGGGACAGGCTCCAGAAGGAGCAGAATCTCATTGAGCTCCATGTTAAAATGCTAAAACTTTACAGCAGACAAAAACATGTTTACAGTCTGGTACAAATTGTGGTTTTGTCTATACGACTAATTTTGCCCTTCATGATGACTGTGAGGGGGTGATTTTTTTTATAACTCATTCGTTTACATTATATAAAGCCTTAAAGTTCTGCATAATTAAGGGGGCGGCCACTTGAGTGACAGGTGGATTGCCGTTTATCTGCTGTCTGTTAGTCATCGCCTCAGCTCCACCCACGTCCCGCCTCTTTGCCCATTCTCTATTAGTAGTGGGAAGTTCGGATCATTTTACTGACAAAGCAAAATGAACAAATCTTTTTTCAAGTCATTTCGTTCATTTCAGCAGAATATAATTAAAATGTTACATGTTACATTTTCCAACACATTTAGTATTTTTGGAATAAAAAATAAACTATAAGCTAATGCAGCCATGGCCAAACTTTGAGAGAGAAATGATTAAATAATTGCTATAGCTTGCTTCAGGCTGTGAATGCAGTCTGTTCGTTCACTTCACCTCCCGATGCAAATCGTTCTTTCTTTTGTCACCGTGACAGCCTCATATGTAAATGAATACATGCGTCCGGAAACTGAAAAGATTAGTTCATCTCTCGAGTCTCGGGTCATTTGTTCATCAAGTCCCAGCCTCATAGACAACGCAATGCAGTCACCGGAAACAGAAAAGATTAGTTCATCTTTTGAGTCTTCTCGCTCGAGTCGTTCGTTCAAGCCCCTATAGGCTGAATGCAGAAACAGAAATTATTAGTTCATCTCTCGTGTCTCGTTCTTTTTTCACATGACCGCTTCCCGGTTCAGTGTCTCGCAACATGTATAGTCGAAATTACAGTCGTATTATTGACTGCACGTTGTAATATATTTATTATTATAAAATCATCAGAAGATATGTGCAATAAACATTTGTTATGCCTATCCATTCTGACCAACCCACTCTGTCCAGGCTTCATAGGAAAATAAATTATTATACTAGCTAAAAACTGAAATAAACAAACAAAAAAACTACGCACTTGTTTGTAAGGAAGGTTGTGAATTAACTCATTTCTGCATCCAACACGGCTGTCAACGAGACTCGAGAGATGAGCTGTTTCTGCATTCAGCCTATGGGGACTTGAACGAGCGAGAAGACTCGAGAGATGAACTAATCTTTTCTGTTTTCAGTGACTGCATAGCCTTGCCTATGAGGCTGGGACTTGATGAACGAATGACCCGAAACTCGAGAGATGAACTAATCTTTTCTGTTTCCTATACAGAACATATGGGAGGTTGCACATGCGCGGTCAACACAAAATGAACGAATCGCTCTCTGAGACAACCCGTTGTTCTCGAGTCATATTAAAGATTCGTTCAAAATGAACAAATCGTTCATGAACGACACATCACTATTTTCTGTTATCTGGGAGTGACGCGCTGCCTCGTCCCTACTTCACGCGTCAAAACTGCTCTTCAGAATCCTATGGGTGACGTCACGGACACTACGTCCATATTTTTTTACAGTCCATGTTCTAGACCAGCAATGTTTTGGTGCTTCTTAAGAACCACTTTTCCT
This sequence comes from Gobio gobio, assembly GCF_949357685.1. Classification (NCBI taxonomy): domain Eukaryota; kingdom Metazoa; phylum Chordata; class Actinopteri; order Cypriniformes; family Gobionidae; genus Gobio; species Gobio gobio. Next base: position 8,757,031 of record NC_137111.1, read on the forward strand.
GGTTCAGAGCTGGTGGGTGTCGAAAAACAAAGAACAGATTTGAAACTAGGCTCTGGCTCCAAACCAGCACTCAAACTGCCTTAGTGGAAAAGGGGTATAAGATGTGTAGTCACCTTCCTTGTGTTCGTGTCTTCCTGTCAGGTGGCTGTGCTCATCTCCCGAACTGTTGGTCAGACTCCTCGCCTCATCCTGTGCGGCACACTGTCTGCTCTTCACATGCTCTTTCTGCTCTACCTGCACTTTGCTTACCATAAGATGGTTGAAGGTAAGACACAAGTCTGAGAGGAAGTAGAGCTGGGCGATTTTATTTTTAACAATATATTTGAAAACCCTGAAAAACAAAAAAATTGTTAAAACAATAAGAACTAAACATAAAGAGGCACATTTTTCCTCACTGTTCACCATTAAATTTATACAAGGAAACCTTCTTTTTTTTAGTTTATTCATATGCACTAATATAGCAATATATTTTTCTATAAAAAAATTTGATACACATACAGAGACATCTAGCATTTCTGAGTGATGATGCAGAGGCTGAATCAAAGTTTTGAATCGAGTCAATGAAACAGGTTCAAACTAACCAAAATATCTTTATATTAATAATCTCATCATGGGTCACCAGACAAAGAAGAATCCTATAACTAGTTTAATGTTACAGTCTTTAGGAAATATTAATGTCCGAATAAAAGTTGCATTCAATTAATTGCAATATGACCTATTTATATCTACAGCAAAATCATAGTATATATACAATATATCATCATTGGGGCAAGAGCTGTTCTATACTGTATATGATTTAATGATATACATTGCAATTCATCAGAATTTCACCTTACGTTTTAGTCATATAAATATTATAAACTGCATAAAAATTGCATATTTGTTCTCAGTTTGAGGTGTTTTTGTTCCTGTTCAAGTATGAGCTTTATATTTTCACTGTATCATACTGTATGATCCATAAAAGCCTTATCTGGACTGTCGCTGAATTGCTAACTGAAGGTATATAAATGTATAAACCAAACTGATACACTTAATGAGTGTTTTATCCTTTTAGAGCAACAAAATAATGAAATAGGTTGTGCATGAGAATGTCTTTAAGGCCTTATTGTGACCGTTAGTAATTGAAATTCCCTCTTAAAGGGATAGTTCACCCAATAATGACAATTTTATGTTTATCTGCTTGCCCCCAGGGCATCCAAGATATAGGTAACTTTGTTTCTTCAGTAGAACACAAATGAAGATTTTTAACCCCAACCGTTGCAGTCTGTCAGTCGCATAATGCATGTCAATGGTAACAAAATCTATGAGAGTAAAAAAAAAAACTCCACAGACAAATCCAAATTAAACCCTGCAGCTTGTGACGACACATTGATGTCTTAAGACACGAAATTATGAGTTGTGCGAGAATCCGAACTGTATTTATATTATTTTTTACCTCAAATACACCACTATGTCCAACAGCGCACAATCACTTCCGGTAAGTGAGGTCAAACTACGATCTGGCGTAGAGATGCACGCGAGAGATCAGATTTGGCGTAGTTTGACCTCACTTACCGGAAGTGATGGCATATTTGTATATGTTACAAATATGTATATGTTATTTCAGTGTCAATTCAGTTCAGTTAGGTAGGCCTATGTGTGTAAAAGGTTCTCAGACATAAACACATTTGTTTAGCTTAACCTTTATAAATAATTTATGTACAATTTAATTCTAAAAAGAATTTTAATTTCATTCAAAAAATGTCACGTTGCACACAAACCATTGTTCAAAATAATAGCATTTATCTGAAATAAAAAGCTTTTGTAACATTATACACTAGCATTCAAAAGTTTGGGGTAGTAATAATTGTTTAGAAAGAAATTCAAGTAAGTAATACATTTATTCCGTTTAAATTGATCAAAAGTTACAGTAAAGATTTATAATGTTACAAAAGCTTTCGAAAAAAAAGAAATTCAACATTAGCCCTATTCGCACGGGATTAGTATTATCTGGGGACCTCGTGTGATTTAGAAATGACTCCCCCACATCTGAATTTTGCGTGGCGCATTCGCACGGGATAAGCAAGCCTGTGATTTTACTCTAATTTACTGACTTATCTCCCGGATATGATGTCAAGACTTGTAAATGTTTTTTCGTTATAGATATAGCTGTATGAAATTATAAACAGTTGTATCAATGTCATTTTGATTGTTTTATAGTAATCAAAATAATTTAGTTCAGTTAGAGCACAGACGCTACAATTAAAAACTGAACTGAGCAATATAATAACAATATACGGCGGAAGATTCAGTTTCATTTCATACCTAAATGTAAAAGCGCCCATTTAAGCGAGTTTGTCATTGTCCTGTTCTGTTTTTGTGTTTTTCATTAAGAATAATATTAAACAGACCATTCAAGCAATTTACTCCCAAATTGGTGCTCATTGTAAAGTGAAAGTATAATCCGCGCGGCCGCACGGTAATTCATAACGGTGCGGATTTTATGCAGCCTAGTGCCATTCTTTGTGAAAGATAAAGATAAAAATGCGCACAGGAAACAAAAACCTTGCAAAAATTATATATGATCCGCCTAATCCCAGCAGAGATGCCGATTCGCCAGGGACTAATATTATCACAGGACATCAGTGTTTGGCGAAATATGGTAGGTAATTTGCGGGGGATTTTTTACTTTACATATTACAGACAAGGCCGATTCGCACGGGATTAAGATCACAGACATTCTCTGCGATTATTACAAATCACCAAAGGTCCCCAGATAATACTAATCCCGTGCGAATAGGGCTATTGATGATAATAATCAGAAATGTTTCTTCGGCAGCAAATCACATCACAGGGTTCCCACGCTTCTTGAAAGTACTTGAAAGTTCTTGAATTTCAGACACATGGATTCAAGGCCTGGAAAGTACTTGAAAACAAACATAGGTCCTTGAAAGAGCTTGAATTAAGCATGAGCTATATTTTTTTTAGAGTAAACAAAACAAAAATTAGCCTGCACTGCCAAAGCCAGAACAAAACAGCGCTACGGGAGGGAAAAATGTTGCGTGAGCGGATGGATCATGATCGAATACAGACAGCTCTGCATAATGAGCACATAACGTGGGGCTTTTAGTGCCAGGGATGTGCAAATACAGTGATGTTTGGCTCAGTGTTGAGCTACATAAAAATTGGTTTATCAAAGTTCCAACGAATAACGCTTAATAAAGTAGTGTTTATAAGCGCAGCACTCCTTTTGTTTACAGAGGTTACCGGGGAAACCAGTATATTTCTGCTGTTCCATAAGCGCCATCTACTGTCAAAAGCCGTATTCGGATGGTAATTGTTTCTCGTTGGGTCATAAGGTATTGTCATCATTGTCAGGGGCTAGTCAGTGATTTTATTGCCGTCTGAATCCAGAATGTCAATGTTTTTCTCCCACCACCCGCATAAAAATCCCCGGCTGAATTACCCACTGTTTTTTGCCAAACACTTAGGTCGTGTGATGATTTAACTGCCGCCTGAATCCACATCTCTGAGTTTTCAAGAATATATCACTTCAGAATTCACTGTTTATATCCATTTGACCCCTGCAGAGCACCGTACGGTTGCGCTTCGCTGTAATTTGGATGCGTTTTAAAGATCTAGACTTTTATTACTGAAATGATGGCAAGTATTTACAAGAGCAATATATTTCATCACATCTCAAAAAATAAAAAGAAGAAAAGCATGTTAACATTTGAAATGGGCCGTTATTACGGCAGCAATTATATCTGTTAAATATAATATATGTGCAGGTCTTAAAAGCCTTCAAATTGATTTTTAAAAAGGTACATGGACAGGTGATTTAATAAATAATTTTGCATATTTTTAATGCCTAACAATTAACTTGTCCATATCTTTTCATTTAATTGGAAAATTCATGTTTACAATATTATCTCTACATTTTGATGTTTTAATTAAGTAATGATTTATAAAAAAGAAAACTAAAACTAGTGTGAAATAAATGTTAAAAGCAGGAATAAGAGCTCTGCAAACTGCATCTCCCGTTAAAATTCACTCGCACTTGTACACCAGCCTCTTTCCTCATTGGATTTTTAAAAAAGTCACATGCCCCTATAATTGTATTTTAGTTGTCAGTATATGCCTTAGCGTTGCTGCATTAATGATAGACACAGTACGTACTGTACGTAGGTATTTGATATACTGTCCCGATTGGCAGTAACACACCCACCTTTATCGTATTTATTGTGATTGATATAAAATAAAAGGTGCTTTAAAAAGTCCTGGAATCTGGTGTTCATGAAAGAGTGGGAACACTGACATCAGTTTATTATTCCCTCAGGTATTTCACATGTTTGCTGGTGTGGCTGGATGTTGGACTCATGAACAATAATCACGTTGTTTGCATTCGGCAAAACTGATTTGCCAAAATCAAAACGCGTACAGTGAAAGAAGGGATTTGCAGTTAGAGGGGAAAGTTAGCAGTTCACCCGTTTCAGCATGTTGAATCACCGTCGATGAGAGGGACCGCTCTGATTGGCTGTTCAGTTTCGCAAATGGGTCAGTGCATAAGTATAAAAGCGCAAGTGAAAAAAACGGAGAAAAGAGGTCAAGACAGCACAGAACAGAGGTCACATTAAGCGAATATTTTTTTAACATTAGCGGTGATGGAAAAAATCTGAAGACCGTCACACATTAAGGCCCCAATATACTTCAAGCTAACTTTCTGGAAACATTTGCTCCGGCTGGTAAACACCTTCATACGGAGCTCCTAAAGGGACATGGTGGTGGGAAAAATATGAGAAGGGATGAAAAATAATAAGTCAATGAAACTTTGTGTTTGTGTAACGGAGGCCAGCTAGTAGTTGCTGTGCGAGTAAACCTCACTCCTCTGATCTCAAGAGACGCTCTAGTGACTGACGTTAGAGGTTGCAGCCTTTAGCTTCCTTGTTAGAGCATCCGACTCTCATGCCGGCGGACCCGGGTTCGAGTCCCGCTTAGAGAGGGCAGGTTAGAACAGGAGGGTTCGCTCACAAAATCTTTTGAGCTCTTTGCGAGTGAATGCAAAATTTCCCGGGGGGACGCAGTCTAATAACTCAAGTCAGTATAGTGTCTAATTATTTACTTATGTGGCAAGTAGCCATGTAATAGAGGGTATGCATGTGACGTCACCGTCGACCGGAGTGGCAAAAAGACTGAGGCGGCATTGGGTTTTCGGGTGAATGCCACGAAAAACCAGGCCCGGTGCCATTGGGGGATCGGGGGGTTGGGGGGCTGCTGGTCAACTGCTGGTCTAGGATCTGTTTTCTTTGTAATAATAGCATAATATTAACGAAGAAGAGTTGGCAAAAGATCCAGTGCGTATCTGTATTTGCGCTCGTCAAATGATTCAATTTCCGATGTGTTTTTGCTCCGGTGAGTTATGTAGCCAATCACAGACATGTTTGTTGATTTCTTGAACGCAATGGCCAATCACAGGTGCTGAAGTTAGTATCAGCTTTTAGTGATTATAAAGGGAGCGCTCTTTGCACGTTGTCTAGTCGATATAAAAAAATTATCTATAATATATTGAGAATTTGAATAAAACTTTAGTTTTCCATTCTTGACAAGTGGCCACATACACGCTTCAATACATAGGCCCATCCGCATATAAACACAGGATTCGCTCTCAAAATTGTGATGACTGACAGGGATAAATATTTATGTGTAGAAAATCAGGCACATATAAATGTCAGGAAAACACGATTCCTGGCTGCATGTCAATATCCATGGATCACTGGATCTTTGGTAAGTTGTAAGGAACGATATATCGAGTTCAACCTTTAGTTTAAACGGATAACCGTTTGTTTTACTTGTGTTTTCCCATACTAACTCCAGTCATGCAGCAGCTCTTCTGCCGCTCCGGCGGGAAAGTGACATCAATGCATACCCTCTATAAGCGGTATAATGTATATCTAGCCAGTTGTTATTGCAAAATAAACCCCTTCAGGGTGATGCAAGACCCTCTGTTGGGTTTATATCGGGTTTGTACATTATCCTTTACTTGGTGCCTGATGATTACGCAGCACAGTACGCACATGCTTTTTAGTTTTTGTGGTGTGTTCAAGTGAAGCTTTTTTGTCCAGACACAGTCGACGCACGGCGACAATACAATCGCCGCTAGTTCTTTGACGTTGGCTTGGTGCGTCACGGTCAGGGCCTTTACAGAGCTTATTGCCTTTTTGTCATTGTTGTGTTTTCCTGTTTGCAGGTATTCTGGATACTTTGGAAGGACCCAACATTCCCCCCATCCAGAGAGTGGCCAGAGATGTTCCCGTTGTTGCGAATGCTGTTGTGAATGCAACCATCAAGACAATAGCTGCAATTGTACAGTCACAGTCACAGTGATCATATATTGGGCTTCTGGGTTGGTCACACAGTCCAGTGAGGCTGGTGTACATATATAGGGTCAGGGCAAAACAAAATCATGGGGCACCTTCGGTCTGAGCTCAGTTTGAATCTGTATATTGTTCCTGACGCTGTCAAGCAGGCCTAAAAGGATGCTTTTAGGTCAGGATGGCTTCACTACATTAATATGAGACAACAGTTTTGGCACACTATCCCAGTCACTGTATGCTTGTCTTTATCATTTCTGTTGCTAAGAGTTACCGTACCTATGACCTGCTAATATTAGAATGATTTGTGTGGATTCCTTAAGGATCCTGATACTAATAACTGAAATTATTCTTCAAAATGTTTTGTAAAACCCAGCTGGAGGTTTGCGCTCGTTGAGAGTGCACCGCTTGTCTCAATTACTGAGACGGTGAGTGGCATCACCCAACACTTCTGTTTTTAGATCTTGTTGCATAATTTCACAGTTGAAAAGGAAGTCTTCATCAAGATTAAAAGAAGCCTGTCTCGACCGGAAGGCAAAATGCGTTGCTACAGAAATGCAATTATATTTTATTTGAAGATGAGAAAGGTTATGGTGCATGCAGTCTTTTTTTCCAGATCCATATTTAACCAGCCATTGTGTTTCAGTGATTCCTGCTATTTAAAGCTCTGGTTGGGTGTGAGGGTTTTCTGTGCTCTCATTATGTTGTCTTTTACATGTGAGCTTATTTAAAGGGTTCTTTTAAAGAGAAAATAAAGAAACACTGTTGTCCTTGTTTGTGATCAGAGGCATCATGTTTAATACATTTCATGAATTTTCCTGTGCCAGTTTTATAAAAGCAATAAGGTACTAGAGGCTAGTGCTGTATCATGAATAAGTCACGGTTGAAGGCACTCCGCTTAGCTTTATTTATTGATTTTAAAGCTTATTTGTATGACCTTTGGACCTGAAATGGAACGCAGCTGAAAGAAAACAAAACTGCAGGTTTTTCGCAACTCGTGGAAAGAGAGCATGATCGCATACAGAAAGGCCATAAAAACTGCTAGATCTGCTTATTTCTCGACTCTATTAGAAGAAAACAAACACAACCCTAGGTATTTATTCGATACAGTAGCTAAATTAACCAAAAATAAATCTTCAACTTATGATGTTTGTAAACTTCTTTACATGTAAGATTGATAATATTAGAAAAAAAAATTACAACCATGCAGCCGTCTACTACAGTATCACATCAGACAGAGCATTGTAGTGTCACTGAGGAAAAATTACACTCATTCACTGCTATAGGAGAAGAAGAATTGGCTAAACTCTTTAAATCATCAAAATCAATAACATGTATGCTCGACCCTGTACCGACTTGGCCAGGGGTGTCCAAACTCGGTCCTGGAGGGCCACTGTCCTGCAGAGTTTAATTCCAACTTGCCTCAACACCTGTCTGGAAGTTTCTAGTATGCCTTGATTAGCTTGTACAGGTGTGCTTAATTGGGGTTGGAGCTAAACTCTGCAGGACAGTGGCCCACCAGGAGAAGGATAGGACACCCCTGGACAACGCTATTAAAAGAGATGCTACCAGAGGTCATAGATCCTCTTCTTAATATCATTAATTCATCTTTATCATTAGGATATGTTCCGAAAACCTTTAAATTGGCTATTATTAAACCACTTATTAAAAAAAAGCAACTTGATCCTACAGAATTAGTCAATTACAGGCCAATCTCAAATCTACCCTTTCTGTCAAAAATACTAGAAAAGGCAGTGTCTTCACAATTATGCTCCTTTATAGAAAGTGGTATAGTAAATGGTATCTGTGAGGATCTACGAGTTACAAATGATTTACTCTTATCATCTGATCGTGGTTGTAGCTCTCTATTATTGATACTCGATCTTAACGCTGTATTTGATACTATCGACCACAGCATTCTTTTGAATAGACTCGAAAATTATGTTGGCATTAGTGGAATTGCTTTGGCATGGTTTAAATCATACCTATGTGACCATTATCAGTTTGTGGCAGTAAATGAAGAGATGTCACACCGATCACAAGTTCAGTATGGAGTACCACAGGGCTCAGTGCTAGGACCGTTGCTCTTCACCCTGTACATGCTTCCACTGGGAGATATCATTAGGAAGCATGGTGTTAATTTTCATTGTTATGCTGACGATACTCAGCTCTATATTTCTTCACACCCTGAAGAAACTTACCAATTCATAAACGGAATACATAGCAAATTAAAAACAATTGGATGACTTGTAATTTCCTGCAACTTAATTCAGAAAAAAAAAAAATTTAATTATTGGACAAAAAAGCTCCACATGTAGTAACCTAGAATACGGTCTAACACTTGATGGCTGCTCTGTCAAGTCCTCGTCGTCAGTGAGGAACCTGGGTGTGCTCTTTGATACCAATCTCTCATTTGAAAGCCACATTTCTAGCATCTTTAAAACTGTATTCTACCATCTTAAAAAATATATCTAAATTACGGCACATGCTCTCAATGCAAAATGCTGAACAGTTAGTTCATGCGTTCATGACCTCAAGGTTAGATTATTGTAATGCTCTACTGGGTGGTTGCCCTGCTCGCTTAATAAACAAACTCCAGCTGGTCCAAAACGCAGCAGCTCGAGTTCTTACTAGAACCAGGAAGTATGACCATATTAGCCCAGTTCTGTCAACACTGCACTGGCTGCCTATTAAACATCGTATAAACTTTAAAGTCTTGCTTATTACTTACAAAAAGCACTAAATGGTCTGGCTCCCCAGTACTTGAGCAAGCTCTTAAAGGGTTATTTCACCAAAAATGAAAATAATGTAATTTATTACTCACCCTCATGCCGTTCCACACCCATAAGACCTCCGTTCATCTTCGGAACACAAATTAAGATATTTTTGTTTGTGAATTTGGGGGTGGCGCTATCAAGATTGGGGTGTGATCCTTTTGGGTAGTGTGATCCTTTTGGGTGTTTGTTTTGGTGATTTCAAATATCAACAGTGTTTCTCAAATATCGCTTACTGCACCTTTAACTCAGTCTTCTTGTAATCACATTATTCTTTGTAGAGCACATCTGATTGGTTCCTGCTGTATCAGTAGCCAATGAGCTGTCATGCTCAACCTTCAAATGCTTTGTTAGCATTTGCTGTAGTTGCAGCGCGATTTTAGAAACCCTCCACTTTTGCCAGCTCCACTTGTATTAACTGAAATCAAAAAGAATTCGATTAAATCTGACATTTTTGGTAACGTTACATGTCAAATTACACATAAAACGTGTGATTTCTAGTAAAATGTTAAACTTTGATAATCAAGTAGTCTAGCAGGAGAAATGGTTCCCATGTATCCGCTTGGCAGTTTTTTGTTACCTGTTTTTTGGGACCCTAATGGTTCCTTGTTAAGAATTTTTGACATTGCCGAGGTCAACTAATGTTCCATGGGGTTCAATACTTTTACTTTTACTTAATTACATTTTTTAAGAATTTTTTTTTACTTTTTACTCCTTACAATTTTATTTGGAGATCACTTCATTCTATTTTCCCTTGCTATTACCAAACCAAATGAATTGCGCTGATGCCCAATTTTATTTAAATGTTTAATTTAAATGTATTTATTCTGCCAATGAAATTAATTTTCACATTCCATGAAATTGATCAGACATGTTAATTGGTCCTTTGGGAGTGACGTCATGTCGCATCAATTACCACAATGCAGCACCTTGACCTGGGCTGCATTTCCCAAAACCGTAAGTCTAATTTGATCGTAGAGACCATTGGTGGCAATTGTTCTACGATCAACTTAAGCTTACGATGGATTTGGGAAACGCAGCCCTGGAAATTAGAGTGAGAGGCTTTTCAGCACTGCAAGTTAGCTTTTCAGCCCTAAAAGACGCTTGACACTCACAATTTTGAAAATCAGCTTCTGCTTAAAAGGATAATTCACCCAAAAATGAAAATGTGATGTTTATCTGCTTACATGTAGGTGTCTTTGTTTCTTCAGTAGAACACAAATTAAGATTTTTAACTCCAACCGTTGCAGTCTATCAGTTGTATAATGCATGTCAATGGTACATGAGTAAAAAAAACCTGCACAGACAAATCCATATTACTCTCCGCAGCTCGTGACGACACTGATGTCCTAAGACATGAAACGATCGGTTTGTGCTAGAAACCGAACAGCATTTATACAACCCCAAATCAGAAAAAGTTGGGACAGTATGGAAAACGCCAAAAAAAAAAAAAAAAAGGAGTGATTTCTAATTTTACTTTGACTTGTATTTCATTGCAGACAATATGAACACAAAATATTTCATGTTTTGTCTGGTCAACTTCATGTCATTTGTAAATATGCATCCTTTCCTGTCATTCAGACCTGCAACACATTTCAAAAAAAGTTGGGACAGGAGCAATTTAGGGCTAGTAATGAGGTAAAATGGTTAAATAATGATGTGATTTGAAACAGGTGATGTCAACAGGTGATTGTAATTATGATTTGGTACAAAAGCAGCATCCAAGAAAGGTCTAATCCTTTAGGAGCAAAGATGGGCCGAGGATCGCCAGTTTGCCAACAAATACGTGAGAAAATTATTGAAATGTTTAAAAGCAATGTTCCTCAAAGAAAGATAGGAAGAGATTTGGATATTTCACATTCAACAGTGCATAACATAATTAAAAGATTCAAGGAATCTGGAGGAATTTCAGTGCGTAAAGGACAAGGGCGCAAGCCTAAGCTGAACAACCGTGATCTCCGATCCCTCAGGCGGCACTGCATCAAAAATTGTCATTCATCTATAAGCGATATCACCACTCAGGACTAGGGCTGAACGATTTTGGAAAAAAATCTAATTGCGATTTTTTTAAACAATATTGCGATTGCGATTTAATATGCGATTATTTTTTAAACTCTTTATCTTCTGTATTATTCAACAACATCATTGTATAGTAATGGTGGAAATCTTTAATTGGTACCTCACAATCCAATTCCGATTCTGGGAGTCACGATCCGATTCCAAAACAATTCTTGAACTTTTTCCTTTTTAAGTTTTTAAGAAATTAATAAGATTAATATTAATAATTAATATGTTTTTTATTATGATATATGTAATTATAAGCTTTTTAAAATAACTACGCATTATAACATTTTAATTAAAACAATTGCATGTTAATAATTTTAAATATATAAACTAATATAGCTGCAAAACATAAAGTAGTAAATCATAAAGAGAAACAAAAAAACATATTACAAGCAATGAACAAAGAGTGCTTTCAGTATTTAAGAGTGTCTGAACTGTGAGTGATTTTTCTCTTTCTCAGCTTTACTGTTGTTTGATTATTAATCATGACATCATAGACAGCGGGAGACCTGCATTCACACTAATGCACAGATCTCTTTTGAAATAGAAGATGTTTTTGCCATGTCGGTTTAATTCATTAAACATTACTGATGGTGTTTACATTAATTTTGCGTCATAAAAGCATTTTGAGACGCGCACAGACGCGTGCTCGCAAGCACTCTTCACAATGCGCCGCGTGAACATTTGAAATGGAAAACCTTCTTTCAGTGAGTTTCTAACGACATGAATGAAGCCTTCGTTGAGCATTTGTAAGGAAAATACCGGCGGGCGAGAACACACACTGTAAGCGTGACACCAAGAAAAGTTTCTCACAGCGCTTATCCAGTGCAAAGAAGCCTGCGAATGTCATTGCAATTCGCGCCGTCGACCTTTCCGAACGTTATGAAATATTATTTTATGGTTCGTGCGTGATTGTGTGTATGTGTGTGTGTGTGTGTGAGAGAGAGATATAATGGAAGCAATATTAGATAGATCAAACACAAACAGTTTTTTTTTTTCCCTTTTAGGCCAGGCATATGATATGTGTAACGTGCCAAGTTGATGCTTCTTCTGCAGACTTTACTCTCGCGTGTCACGTGACCAGACTGTAATCGCAGCCTTTGCGGTTAGGAAATCGCGTTATATCATATCGCGATATTATCGCAAATGCAATTAATCGTTCAGCCCTACTCAGGACTACTTTGGCAAACCTTTGTCAAGTACCACAATACGTAGTTACATCCACAAATGCCAGTTAAAACTGTACTGTGCCAAAAGGAAGCCCTATGTTAACAGTGTCCAGAAGCGCCGTCGACTTCTCTGGGCTCGGAGGCATCTGGGATGGACCATCACACAGTGGAAACGTGTACTGTGGTCAGATGAATCAGTATTTGAGGTATTTTTTGGGAGGAATGGACGCCGTGTGCTCCGGACCAAAGAAGAAAAGGATCATCCAGACTCTTACCAGCAACAAGTCCAAAAGCCAGGGTCTGTCATGGTATGGGGTTGTGTCAGTGCTCTTGGCAAAGGTAACTTGCACTTCTGTGAAGGCACCATTAATGCTGAAAAGTACATAGAGATATTGGAGCATAATATGCTGCCTTCAAGAAGACATCTTTTCCAGGGACGTCCATGCATATTTCAACAAGACAATGCAAAACCACATTCTGAACACATTACAAAGTCCTGGCTGCGGAGGAAGAGGGTACGGGTACTTGACTGGGCTGCCTGCAGTCCCGACCTGTCTCCAATAGAGAATGTGTGGCGCATTTTGAAGTGCAAAATGCGACAACGAAAACCCCGTACTGTTGCCCACCTTAAGACTTGTTTGCAGGAAGAATGGGACAAAATTACACCTGAAACACTTCATCACTTGGTGTCTTCAGTCCCTAAACGTCTTTTAAGTGTTGTGAAAAGGAATGGCAACATTACAACGTGGTAAATGCTTTACTGTCCCAACTTTGAAATGTGTTGCAGGTCTGAATGACAGGAAAGGATGCATATTTACAAATGACATGAAGTTGACCAGACAAAACATGAAATATTTTGTGCACATATTGTCTGCAATGAAATATAAGTCAAAGTAAATGTAGAAATCTCTTCTCTTTTTTTTTATTTGCGTTTTCCATACTGTCCCAACTTTTTCTAATTTGGGGTTGTATAATATTTTTACCTAAAAAACGATCTATGTCCGACACCCGTTCAGCGCACCGGTAAGTGTGGTCAATGTACATAATAATAATAATAATTTGTTACATTTATATAGTGCTTTTTTGGGTATTCAAATCGCTTTATATATAGAAGGGGGAAATCTCCCGAACAAACACCAATGTGCAGCATCCAAATTGTGCAAGAACGCCCACCACACACCAGCTTATGTGATGAAGCCAATCGGTATATGGGGATGATTAGGAGGCCATAATGGACAGAGGCCAATTTGGCCAGGATGCCGGGGTTTAGAGGTCTTCACGGAGCCCCCGAGACCCGTGGACCCGGGACCCGACCCGGGACCCGTACGGGTTCGGGTCTATATTTTAAATGATCAGCCGGGTCCGGGTCGGGTCCCAATCTATTACTACGGGTCCCGGGTCTGTTTAACATTGTGTGCAATACCCGAGTCGATCCGGACTCGGAGAACACCTGCCCGTGATCAGAGTCAGTCAGCACTGCTTGTGTGTTTTTTGTAACTTGCAACTGTAAAATTAGGATAAGAAAAGTGTGAGCCGGGAAATAAGGTTTAAAAAAAAGAAAGAAGAAAAACACGAGCGCTCTCTCTCTCTCTCTCTCTCTCTCTCTCTCTCTCTCTCTCTCTCGCTCGCTCGCTCGCTCTCTCTGCAAGCGCACGGTAATAATAATGGTTACCTTCATGAGTGATGTGTGAAAAAAGCTAAAAAACAACGAATATAAAGAAGTTAAACCCACGGCACCTCTTCTGTCCGGGCATCCTTCATGCATATTGTGGACAAACATGAGAAAAAAGTAAGTGCTGTCTACGTGTGACGCACTGTTGAAGTTTGATTTGAAATTATATTTAAATAATATATTTAAAATTAGCAACAAAATCTCAGTTGAACTGTCACAAATGTTTTCTATGATGCTCAAATTGCGTAAAAAAGCTCATATTTCAGGTTGCTCCAGCCACCGCGCATGTGCGCAGTATCAAGCGTGTGTCATTTCTATGGCAACCCGAGCTTCCGCTGTGATTGACTTTAATAATAATATGAATGAACCGTCTTATTTCTTAAAGTTTTGGTGGTCAGGCTCGCTCACAGAGATTATAGCAAATAAATAATGCGGACGTCAGCGGCCACCGAACGAGCAATCGCTATTATAGTTCAAAAAGGCAAACAGTCAAAGTTATTATGCGAGTTAACTCGAGTCGAAATGCAAATCTGCAAAGACGCATTTGTCATCCGTCACCGTGACATAAAGTGGACTTTTAAAGCTGAAATGATGAGTGAATTAAGCATGCTTGGAATAACAAGAGAGGAATAACATGGATTTAACTTTTTGGCAAGGATGTAATGCATCACAAGTAACGTTACAAGGAAGGGAGACGACGGCTAGGTAAGACAAAAAGTTATATTTTTCATAACTTGTTTATTGACTTGTTAATATCAGTTATTGTGGAATATGTGACAAACGGGTCCAGTCGGGTCTGTGTCTTCACGCCGGGTTCGGTTCCAGCTTTTAAATAATAGACGGGTCCAGGTCGGTTCCGGGTACTACGTTTTTGGCATTTCTCGGATCTTCACGGGTCCGGGTCCAGCTTTTGAAATAATAGACGGGTCCGGGTCGGTTCCGTTAAGCACATTACGGGTCTCTTCGGGTTCGGGTATGAATTTTTGGACCCGTGAAGACCTCTACCGGGGTTACACCCCTACTCTTTTTCCGAAGGACATCCTAGGATTTTTTTTAAGACCACAGAGAGTCAGGACCTCGGTTTAACGTCTCATCTGAAGGATGTGCTCTTTGACAGTATATGGTGAGCACCCCATGCTGGCCTCACTAACACATCTACCAGCAGACATCTGGTTTTCCCAGGAGGTCTCCCATCCGGGTACTGACCATGCTCAGCCCTGCTTAGCTTCAGTGGGAAACAAGTCTTGGGCAAAAGTGTGATATGGCTGCTGGCAAATGATCAGACAGAGTGCCGGAAGTGATCTCTCGCACGTATCTCTACGCCAGATTGTGTACATTGACCTCACTTACCGGAATTTATGGCGCGCTGAACGGGTGTCGGTCATAGAACGTATTCGAGGTAAAACATTTTTAGAAATACTGTTCGGTTTCTAGCACAAACCAATCGTTTCGTGTCTTAGGACATCAATGTGTCGTCACGAGCTGTGGGGTTTAATATGGATGTGTCTGTGCATGTCTTTTTTTACTCTCATAGATTTTGTTTCCATTCACATGCATTATACGACTGACAGACTGCAACTGTTGGAGTTAAAAATCTTCATTTGTGTTCTATTGAAGAAACAAAGACACCTACATCTTGGATGCCCTGGAGATAAGCAGATAAACATAAAATTTCAATTTTTGGGTGAACTATCCCTTTAAGTTAAATCCGGGGTTTTACAACTTTGAGTAGCATGTTGCATACTGGTATTCTTATAGTTTGACCCATTAAATTCCATTAAATTCAAACAGTTCTAAAGCAGGATAAAACCTTGTATGTGGTTCATTCACTTCATGTTTTTAGAGATTAAAAGCTTAAAGAAGAATCTCTACTTTTCATTCTTGCTGCTACTTTTAGTCTACTTTTACTTTTTTAATACTCAAGTACAATTTTAATGTGGTACTTTTTTACTTTTACTCAAGTATGATTCTGGCCAGATACTTTTAATTGAGTAAAAATTAAATTCAGTACTTTCACTTGAGTAACATTTTTGAGTACTTTTTACACCTCTGTTGTCTTCTGAGGCAAAGAGATTGACCTCTGCTACGCCAAAGACGCTCCAAATTAGCTGAACCGTTTGTGGGTGAGGAGACCACTCCCCTGGGGGAATGTTGTCTCTGGATAACATATCCAGACCACGGTTCAGAATGCCTGGCATATGCGCACCCTTAGTGAGTCCATAAAAGGATGCGTTTGGCCATAGTGTGCAGGTTGGTTAACCTGAGTCCACCCTTGCGATTTATATAGGATATCACTGACATGTTGTCCTTTCGGCCCAGGACGTGGTGACCCTTTATGTATGGGAGGAAAGCTTTTAGCGACAGATCGACCGCTCTCATCTCTAGCCCTTTTATGTGCAGCCATCTCTCCGAATATGAACAAAGGTCGGAGATGGGTCTGCCTCTGTGCAGGGCACCCCAACATAGGTTGGATGCATCTGTCGAGATCACTTTCCATTTCGAGACCATGTCCATACTCACGCCAGACTGGTTCCAGTCGGCTGCTTTCCAAGGAGCCATGGCTTTGATACAGCCGTGGTTCACTTTGATGCGCAAGTGGCCTGACCGCCATGCGCGAGCCTGGGACACGAGGCTTTAACCAGAACTGATGAGGCCTAACATCATCTGAAAACGTTTGAGAGGAGTGTAAGTGCCAGCCTATGACTGTTCCCAGAAAATAAATATTCTGGTTGGGAACTCTTGGCAGTGTTGATACTGAGTCCAGACATTCTAGATAGCTGAGGACCCAGGACCTGTGAGTTATCAACTGCGCCTCTGATTGAGCTATAATGAGCCAAACGTCGAGGTAGTTCAGTGCTTACACTCCCCGTAGCCTCAGGGGGACGAGGGCCGCATCCATGCACTTTCCAAAATGTACGGGGTGCCAGGGATAGACCGAATAGTAGGACTGTGTATTGATAAGCCTGGTACTGCTACTATTATTGAAAGCGAATCTCAAGAATGACCTGTGGCGGGGTGCTGTCTGAATGTGAAAGTAAGCATCTTTCAGACCCACTGTGAAAAACCAGTCCTCTGGTCAAATTTGCGAGAGGATTTGTTTCATTGTCAACATTCTGAACGAGCACGTCATAAGCACTTTGTTCAGATGTCTGATATCTAGTACGGGTCTGAGACCGCCATCCTTCCTTCTTTGGAACGAAGAAGCAACTGTAAAAGCCCGACTCACTTATTTCTAAGGGGACAGTTTCCACAATACATTTATAAATATACATTCTAAATTAATGAAACAAAACACCTTGTAATCACTGTTGACTTTGCCTACATGGAACGATCACAAGTTATTTTGGCAAAACATGAAACCAAATTCAAGGTTATTTTTGGCTAGAAGTCAGTTAGTCATTGCCAGACTATATCAAGTCTATAGTTAGAGACAGTGAAATGGCTATTGCTTGTTGGGAAGCCAGGCCTTAAGGCCTCAAGTGGTATTGGAATAGAGTTGGTATGCAAGGAGTAATTTGCTGTAAGGTACCTGTACTGCTACTTATGGTCTTCAGGTACTCTTGACACCTCTGTAAACACTTAATGTGAAGCAGATTTACTGTAGCAGTTCCACTCAGTGTGAGATGAACTAGAGTCAAACGTTTGGTTTCAGCACTTGGCTACTCTTGCCATTTGTGGAATTATGGACTAAATGTTTCAAGATTGCCCCTGACATGATAATGCAGTACAGCATGAGCCATTTAGTGTTCTTGGCCCCTGCTAGTATCCAGGAAGTTTAAGGTAGATAAATTAGACCACTTTTTTAATTGGTTCATGGCTTACAAAGAGGCTGTTTGAAGCCGTGAGCAAGTGATGTTACTACATTTAAACAAAACCGATCTTAAATGGGTGATGAACCCCTCACAACTCTGAAACGTGATGTCTGCTGAACTGTGGCTCAATTATTTTCCCTAAATGCCCAAGGGCACAACCCCCTTGGAGCAAGTTCATGAAGGCAAAAGTAGTCATAGAACCAACTAGTTTTTAAATGCTCAAGTTTATTTACTCAAAGTACAAGTACATTTAACATCAATATTCTTCATCCTCCTCGCCATAGTCCTCTGTGGAATCAGCGCCAACCTCCTCATAGTCTTTCTCCAGGGCAGCCATGTCTTCCCGCGCCTCCGAGAACTCCCCTTCCTCCATCCCTTCACCCACATACCAGTGAACAAAAGCCCTCTTTGCGTACATCAGATCAAACTTGTGGTCCAGGCGGCTCCATGCCTCTGCGATGGCAGTGGTGTTGCTTAGCATGCAGACAGCTCTCTGCACTTTGGCCAGATCCCCACCTGGCACGACGGTGGGCGGCTGGTAGTTGATTCCGACCTTAAACCCTGTGGGACACCAGTCTACAAACTGGATGGAGCGTCGCGTCTTGATGTTGGCTATGGCAGCGTTAACATCTTTTGGAACTACATCACCACGGTACAGCAAGCAGCAGGCCATGTATTTTCCAAGGCGAGGGTCACACTTCACCATCTGGTGTGCTGGCTCGAAGCAGGCATTGGTGATCTCCGGTACGGAGAGCTGCTCATGGTAGGCCTTTTCGGCCGAAATGATAGGGGAGTAAGTGACCAGTGGAAAGTGAATGCGAGGGTACGGGACCAGGTTGGTCTGGAACTCTGTGAGGTCGACGTTTAGGGCGCCGTCGAAGCGCAGTGATGCCGTAATGGAGGACACAATTTGAGCGATGAGCCGATTCAGGTTAGTGTAGGAGGGACGCTCGATATCAAGGTTTCGCTTGCAGATGTCAAAGATGGCTTCGTTATCCACCATGAAGGAGCAGTCCGAGTGCTCGAGAGTGGTGTGGGTCGTAAGGATCGAGTTGTAGGGCTCAACCACAGCCGTGCTGACTTGCGGGGCAGGATACACAGAGAACTCCAACTTGGACTTTTTACCGTAATCTACAGACAGTCGCTCCATCAGCAAAGATGTGAAACCAGAGCCTGTTCCACCACCAAAACTGTGAAAGATCAGGAACCCCTGCAGACCGGTGCACTGATCCGCCTAGAGTAATCAGAGACAAAAGGTAGAGATGGGTTTTCAAATACCTGCAGTATTCCTTGCTTTTAAACATCACCACACTTAAAGGGATAGTTCACCCAAAAATGAAAAATCTGTCACCCTCATGTGGTTCCAAATCCATTCGTTCATCTTCGGAACACAAATGAAGTTATTTTTTTTATGAAATCTGAGAGTTCTCTCCATTAACAGCTACACAACTACCACTTGACCCTTCAAAAAGTTCATAAAGAGAATGTAAAACTAATCTATAGAAATGGAGCGGTTTAGTCCAAATTCTGAAGAGATCAAAATCGCTTTGTATGATGAACAGATTTAAATTTAGACTTATTCCTGTTTCAACCTTGGTCAGTGATCAAACGCAACCGAACATGCTTGACATGCGAGAACAAACCTCTTGAGGAAGCTCAAACATGTCGTTTAACACGAGAAAAAACCTCATTGGTTCTTGAGGAAGCGAAACATGAGAATGAACCTCATTGGCGAACAAGTTTGAACTTCCGTTTACCATATCTGATGTGTGAGTTGATGAATGTTTATATGAATTAAAGCCTAAAATTCAAGTTGTCCTTATAAAACAATCATGTCAACTTGGACTAAACGGTAGTTGCGAAGCGGCCAGCAAAGGGACAGAACGCTCAGATTTAATCAAAAACATCTTCATTTTTGTTCCGAAGATAAACAAAAGCCTTATGGGTTTGGAAAGACATGGAGTGTAAATAATGACGGTTTTCATTACCTGTCCATTCCAAAATATGCACAATAAAGGCCACAGAAAAAAAACATTTTGGGTTCCCAAAACATTTCAGGGAGTAGTTCTTAAATCCATTTTTTTTATTCTAAGTGTGAAGAATATTTTATCTAAAGAATCTTTTTTGCAATGGCATGAGGGCCTATGGACATTAGTTTCTACAGTTCCATGAAACAAACTCACCATTTTGCGCATCCGGTCGAGCACAGAGTCTACGATCTCCTTACCAATGGTATAGTGACCACGAGCATAATTATTGGCCGCATCCTCCTTGCCACTGATGAGCTGCTCAGGGTGGTAAAGCTGTCGATAGGGTCCGTTACGGATCTCATCTGCATTTCAAACAAAATAGATGAGGATATAAAGCCAATGGACATACAGCAACAAGAGTTGAATACGAATAAGATAAAAGCTTGAATGGAGTTCAGGCTCACCAACAACTGTTGGCTCCAGATCAATGAAGACTGCACGAGGAACGTACTTCCCAGCACCAGTTTCACTGAAGAAAGTGCCAAAAGAGGAGTCTACCACTGAGCTGCCATCTTTAACAATGGTCCCATCTGGCTGGAAGCCGTGCTCCAAACAATATAACTCCCAGCATGAGTTACCCATCTGGACACCTGCTTGACCAATATGTACGGAAATACACTCCCTCTGGTTTGACCAAAACAAACAAACACAGTCACAACTTGAAGCTGTTATGCAGAAAAACAATACAGTAAAAATAACAATAATCTCACCATGGTGCTTGAGTATCACAGCAAGTAAGAATTAAACCAGAGCCTTTAAACCCTGCAAACATAAAACACACTCTTAACACAAACTAAGCTCCTGGAAATCATTAACTGTTGACGTCCTAAAAGAAACCACCTCACCTCCACAGCAAAACCAAACCACACACCTGATCTTCATTTATATTAGTGTCAAATTAGGGCGTGGCTCTTAATTAAACCTGTAATACTGCTAGCAAAGGTAATTATCCCTGCAGATTCAAACAAAACAAGCTTTATCCCACTTGCGTTTTTAAAGTTGAGTTTAAACAGAACGTTTTTAAGATGATAGGCCTACTACGAGGGCAGATTTTCTTGATTTAATATTTAGGCTATTTGGGTTTGAAATTGTGTTTTGTAAGATTAAAATGTGTTATGAACCAGTTTCACTCAGTTTTCAAGATCAAAATGTATCATTTTATTTGAATAAGGGAAAGCATTTTTTCACTTGACGTTTTCCACTGTAAAAACAAATCAAAATTTCACGGAAAATAACTCTAAATTGTTTCCAATATTTTGTTTGTAATTTTAAATTATGTTTAAAACTTTGTAAAATTACAACAAAATATCTGTAAATTAACAACTTGACTGTTATTTTAAGGATTATATCATTAATGACAAATTACAGTAATTCTCATTTTTATACAGGATAATTACTGTTTTATTTGTACAGTATTTTTTCTGTTTTCTTAAGTTACATACAAATGTATGTAAAATTACAGAAACAATCTGTAATTAAATATGTAGCTCATTATATTAAAGGTTTATGTCCATACTAACAATTTAACATTATTCTTTGTAATTTTAAAGTAAATCTTATTAGTTTTATATTTACACTGTAAAAAATAAAAACATATAAAAACGGTCATATGACTCATTTTGACAAAAAACGTAAAATTAAAGGAAAATATCTTAATTTAAATTAAGTGCAAAAACGATACTCGGTTACTTAACGTAACCTCGGTTCTCTCTAGAAGAGGGAACGAGTATTGCGTAAGTTCCTTACGCTACGGGGAAAGTATTCTTTCTTCGAGATTTCTGAAAAACCCAAAATTATCCTTAATTTTGTAACATTGTCAACGCAGTGCGGCAGCCTGGCAGACCATAGCAGGCTATTCCAGCGTGCTATTGGCTGCTCTGCTGGCAACTGCAGCAGCCTATCGGTGAGCCCGCGTGACGTGGCGACCAATGAGGGCGCTTCGCGCCCACCTGGCTTCATTTGCCTACAGGTGGGGCGTGGCCACGTGTATATAAGCAGGGCTCACGGGCTGCATATTCGGTTTTCGTAGTTCTGAAGCGTAAAAGCCCGCGGGGCGCACGGCAAGGAACGCAATACTCGTTCCCTCTTCTAGAGAGAACCGAGGTTACGTTAAGTAACCGAGTATCGTTCTCTTACGAGAGGTTCTCTCGTATTGCGTAAGTTCCTTACGCTACGGGAACATATTGTCAACGCCGTGCGCGCCTCGCATACAGCATATGTATCCCAGGGAACCGGGGACCATAACACTGCTCGGGCAGGGTGGCCGGTAAGGAAAACGGGCCACCACATATACAGACACTTCATTCGAACTGACGGGTGGTTTACGACGGGTGGTTACAACACCCTGTCCCATGAATGAGGGAACGGCACCTGCCGGTCTCCTTCAAATTCACCACACCTTGTCTCATGAATGAGGGAGCGGCAACGCCGGTCGCCTTCAAATTCACAATATCTTGTTATATGAGTGAGGTAACGGCACCGCCGGTCACCTTCAAACTCACAACAGCTCGTCTCGTAAATGAGGGAACGGCACCGCCGGTCTCCTTCAAATTCACATGAGCCTAGTACCGAACTTACTACCAGTATGTGAGCTATGTCTGCGCAGAATCACTGGGCAGAACCAACGGCCCTATTGAACTGATAACACTTTCGCCTGTAAGGCAGGAACTTCCAGATTGTAAAATCTCACGAACGTAGACGGGGAGGCCCAGCCTGCCGCCATACAGATATCGTGGATGGAAATCCCTCTGGCCCAAGCCCACGAAGAGGCCATGCCTCTGGTGGAGTGTGCTCTGACACCTAGTGGGCACTGCGGGTGTTTGGAAGCGTATGCAGTTGCAATCGCGTCCACTATCCACCTGGACAGGGTCTGTTTCGAGGAGGCGAGACCTTTAGTGCGCCCACCAAACGAAACAAATAGCTGCTCAGAACGCCTGAAGGCGGCGGAGCGTGTGACATAAACCCTCAATGCCCTGACAGGGCAGAGGAAATTGCCACCGTCCCCCTCATCGGATGCTGGCAGAGCCGAGAGGGAGATAATCTGCGCCCTGAAGGGAGTGCCGATCGCTTTGGGGACATAACCATGCCTCGGTCTGAGAATGACCTTAGAGTCATTAGGACCGAACTCCATACACGTCGGGCTCACTGAGAGCGCGTGTAGATCCCCCACGCGTTTCACTGAAGCCAGAGCTATCAGAAACGCGGTTTTTAGCGAAAGGAACCTTGGTTCCACAGTCTCGAGCGGTTCAAAGGGATGAGCCTTCAGGGCCTCTAGGACCAAGGCCAGATCCCATATAGGAACCGACTGGGGCCGCGGGGGATTCATCCGTCTGGCTCCTCTGAGGAAACGGACGATGAGCTCGTTCCTTCCTAGCGTGCTACCTAGCGTCGTCTGAGCGAACGCTGCTATAGCCGCCACATACACTTTGAGCGTGGAAGGGGACCTGCCCAATTCCAAAAGCTCTTGGAGGAAGGAGAGCACCCGCTGGACTCCACATTGCTGTGGGTCCAATCCCTTGGAAACACACCACTCAGTGAACACCGACCACTTAGAACTATATAACCGCCTCGTCGAGGGGGCTCTAGAGTGTGAAATCGTGTTCATAACCCCTTCGGGCAGGTCAACGGGTATCCGTTGGTCACCCATACATGCAGAGACCATCGCTCTGGATGGGGATGCCAAACTGACCCTCCTGCTTGAGAGAGAAGGTCTGCTCTCAGCGGAACTGGCCAGGGGGGTGAGTGCGACAGCTTCACCAGCTCTGGGTACCAAATCTGGTTCTCCCAGCGCGGTGCTATAAGGATCACCGGACGGCGCGTTTCCCTGATTTTCGCTATGACCTGAGGCAATAGGGAGATCGGCGGGAAAGCATACAGCGGGAGGCTGGGCCAAGTTTGGGACAGCGCATCCTCGCTTTTGGATAGAAACGTCGGGCAGCGGGCGTTCTCTTTTGTTGCAAAGAGGTCGAGCTCCGCTCTGCCGAACAGGCGCCATACCAGCTGGACTGTCTGGGGGTGCAGGGACCATTCTCCTGGGAGAATGAGGCCCCTGGACAGCTTGTCCGGACCCACATTGAGGTGGCCCGGCACGTGCGCAGCTCTCAACGAGCGCAGCGAGCTGTGTGCCCACACGAGCAGGCGTTCTGTCAGTTTGCCCAGACCTCTGGACCTGACACCGCCCTGCCGGTTCACGTAGGACACCACTGTGGTGTTGTCCGACCGGACTAACACATGGTGTCCTCGTATAAGCGGGAGAAACTGCTTGAGCGCGTTCTCTACCGCTATCATCTCCAAACAGTTTATGTGTAGGAGTTTTTCCTCGCTCGACCAAAGGCCCGAGGCTGATCTGCCCTCGAAAACGGCGCCCCAACCCGTGGTGGAGGCGTCCGTCGAGATGACCTTGCGGTGTGAGATGGCTCCCATCGTCACTCCCCTCTGGTACCAGTCGGCTACTAACCAGGGCTCTAGGGCTGACACGCAGCCCTGAGTCACTCTGATCCTGAAGCCACCGGACGCCCAGGCCCTGTGAGGCACTCGGGCGTTTAACCAGCATTGCAGCGGGCGCATGCGCATTAAGCCCAGCTGGAGCGCAGCTGCAGCTGAGGCCATACGTCCCAGCATCCTCTGAAACAGCTTGAGAGGTGCGATTTTGCCCGGCCGAAAGTACGCAGCCATGCGCCGAACTTGGCGCGCGCGATGGGGTGACAGGCGGGCTGACATTGCCACAGTGTCCAGATTCAAACCCAGAAATGAGGTTGATTGCGTGGGCACTAATGAGCTCTTGGTCCAATTGACCGTGAGCCCTAGGCTGTCCAGATGGCTGAGCAGCATTGCCCTGTGGGCGAGGAGCTCGGCCTCCGACTGCGCCAGGATGAGCCAATCGTCCAGATAGTTCAATACTCGCATCCCTCGATTTCTCAGAGGAGCGAGGGCCGCGTCCATGCACTTCGTAAACGTACGGGGTGCTAGTGACAGGCCGAACGGAAGGACGGTGTATTGATAAGCCTGGCCGTCGAAGGCGAATCGTAAGAATGGCCTGTGACGCGGCGTTATCTTGATTTGAAAATATGCATCTTTCAAATCTAGGGAGATTAGCCAGTCTCTCAGGCGAATATGCGCGAGGATCTGCTTGGTCGTGAGCATCTTGAACGATCTTTTCATAAGAGCTTTGTTCAGACGCCTCAGATCCAGAATCGGTCTGAGCGACCCATCCCTTTTTGGCACGAGAAAATACCGGCTGTAAAAACCTGACTCGCTCATAGAGTGGGGAACCGGTTCTATAGCCCCTTTGCACAGCAGCGTGGCTATTTCTGCTCGAAGTAGATGTGCTACTTCCTCGCTCACTCTCGTCTCTGTACGCGCACAGAAGCGCGGAGGGCGGCGAGCAAACTGCAGAGTGTACCCGTGCTTCACTGTTTTCAGCACCCATTCTGATACACCCGGAATGGCTTCCCACGCTCTCGCGTGCGCCACACGGGATAGAACGGCCTCCTGGCTCGAAACGCCGCGCTTCGCGGGTTTGACGGCCTGTATAGGAGGGGCGGGCGCAGTGCGCGCGCTCTCTGTGCTGTGGGCCAGCCGATCGCTCGCGATGGCTGGCCGCCCTACACACTGCATCTCTGCCGCTTCGAGCGGGGAGTGGCTTGTGTGCGGCCCTACACTCATCGCTCCGGCCACCCTGGGCGGAAAACAAATGGTGTGTGGCGCGGCGCGTGGCGCCTGAGGCATAATGTTCGCGAAAATGTGTGAGCGCGTTTGAGCGGGCACAACTCTTACGCGTGGAACATGACCGGTTAAGAGTGGCTGTGTGACAGCGCGTGTGGTGGTTAGTCGTGGACGCAAACAAGCGGACACGTGACCTAACTCTAGCACTCGAGCGGCCGGTGGCCGCTTTATGTGAGTGGGGGACACAGGGTTTATAGTGCTTGTGTGCAGGGGTGAACACAGAAAAGTGGGCACATTTACTGCATTTGAAACACATACGGCGCGAGCCGTGCGACCAGAAATAATGCAACTTTTGTGATTTCTCTGGTTCGCCGTAAAAACGGCGGTTATTGACAGGCGAGAAGGCATTTTTGCCGGCTCGTTGGCTGCGTGAAATCCATCTGCAGCAGCCACAGTGGTGGGGGCTGACAGGAAAAAGAGTTTTGACGGTGGTCCGGCCGCAGCGGGACTTAACCGTCGTTTCTCGCCTCTTGCTAGGAGGACTTTGGAGGCTCGGGCTTCAGCGTGATCCTAGGCCGGGGGCCCCGAGGTGGAGGTGGCTTACCACGGCTGGAAGAGCGCGATCTGGGGCGGCCGCTCGGTCTTCTCTGAGACGAAGGGGGCCGCGCTGGGCGCTGCGCAGAGCTCGTTGCTGGCTGGTCACGAGGACGGCGAGCAGCGGAGCTATTGCTAGCGCCGGGGCGTCGAGGCAGGAAAAGGTTCATGGCCTGCGTCGTTTTCTGCACTTCGGAGAAACGGTCGACGATCCCCTTGACCGCTGGTCCGAAAAGCCCAGACGGAGAGAGCGGGGCGTTTAGGAAGGCCACGCGCTCTGTTTCTCGCATGTCCGCGAGCGTGAGCCAGAGGTGGCGCTCAGCTACCGTGAGGGAGGCCATAGAGCGTCCGAGGGCCTGTGCTGCGGTCTTGGTGGCGCGAAGGGAGAGATCCGTCGCGCTTCGCAAATCCGTGATTAACTCAGCGTCACAGCATTTCTCGTCCAGGTCGCGGAGGAGATTAGCTTGGAGGATTTGCAGCACGGCCATAGAGTGCAGAGCGGACGCAGCTTGACCGGAGACAGCGAAAGCGCGGCCGATCAGCGATGACGTCACTCTGCAGGCCTTAGACGGGAGGGCAGCCTTTGAGCGCCAACCAGAAGGCGGGCAAAGGTGCGCTGCGACCGCCTCTTCCACCGGAGGGATAGCGTTGTAGCCTTTCTCAGCCGCGCCGTCAACTTGTGAGAGCGTCGAAGAAGCCTGAGACGAGACCCTCGCGGAGAATGGCGCGTTCCAGGACTTTGCGAGCTCCTCGTGAAGCTCTGGCAGAAAGGGTGCAGTCCTGGAGGTGGGCGCACGGCGGCGACTGTTTAGGAAGCATCCGTCAAGTCGGTTCGGCGCTGCCACCTTGGGCGGGGCCCATTCGAGGCCTAGCTGCTCGACAGCCCGGGTGAGAAGGCGCAAAAGTTCGGCGTCCTCACCCGCTCGAGAGCGTCCGGAGCCCCAGACTGAAGAGGTCGCGGAAGACCAGTCCTCGCTGTCGGAAGCCATGATGGAGCAGCTGTCGGCGCGTTCCGCGGCCGCATCCGCCTCATCCCCGGAGGCGGCAACAGAAATGACGGCCTGGGGTGGGGGCGGGGAAGGCGAGAGTGAAGCGGGCGGGAAAGGTTCCGGCGAGCTTCTCTCGGCGAACTCCGGAGTCCGCTGCGAGCGGCGCTTCTTTCTGCGCGGCGTGGCAGGGACTAGAGGGATATCATCTTCGAACAGGACGAGTCGAGCCCGCAGGGTCGACATCGTCAGTTCTTCGCACTCTTGGCATCTGCCAGCGAGGAGTGCGGCGGCGGCGTGATCACGGCCCAGGCAGAGAGCGCAGATCACATGGCGGTCCCCGGAGCTGAGCTGCGCGTGACACGAGCCGCAGGTGGAACGAGACATTTGTATCAACGCTCGGCTCTTTTTGTGAAAAGTGTGACGCAGCGGCGACAACACTTTGAGCGTAAAAGGATATGGGGCTGCCGGATAGCAGAGCAGGCACGGAAGGCTGAAGGTGGCGCGATGCTGCCGGCTTCCTCAGGCGCTGTCCTCTGCTTGCTTGTCTGCGCGTTCACGGCGGCGGGTTCCAGATCCAGCGATGCGAAGGGCTTCGCTGAAGAAAAGAAAATCGAATATGCAGCCCGTGAGCCCTGCTTATATACACGTGGCCACGCCCCACCTGTAGGCAAATGAAGCCAGGTGGGCGCGAAGCGCCCTCATTGGTCGCCACGTCACGCGGGCTCACCGATAGGCTGCTGCAGTTGCCAGCAGAGCAGCCAATAGCACGCTGGAATAGCCTGCTATGGTCTGCCAGGCTGCCGCACTGCGTTGACAATGTTACAAAATTAAGGATAATTTTGGGTTTTTCAGAAATCTCGAAGAAAGAATACTTTCCCCGTAGCGTAAGGAACTTACGCAATACGAGAGAACCTCTCGTAAGAGAACAATAACTTTACAGAAATTTACATGAAAGGTTTTAGAGAAAACACTGTTATTTTTCAGATTTTCCTTTACCAAAACGGTAAAGCAATCTTGCTGAATTGTACAAAAATGTTTTCCTCTTGCATGCATCAAAACATATTTAATACAGATGGGTTAATACTTAGATGCTCAAATCATAAATGTTATATGCAAAGTCAGGCGCTTGAACACAGTTACTGTTATTGAACACTGTTACTGTTATTGATCACTGTTACTGTTATTGAACACTGTTACTGTTATTGAACACTGTTACTGTTATTGATCACTGTTACTGTTATTGATCACTGTTACTGTTATTGAACACTGTTACTGTTATTGAACACTGTTACTGTTATTGATCACTGTTACTGTTATTGAACACTGTTACTGTTATTGAACACTGTTACTGTTTTTTTGCAGGTTGCCATCAAGCAGATGCGCAAGATTAACAATGATCGTTATCTTGATATTGTAAGTTGGTCAAAAGTTGAATGTGTATTTGTTGTTTAAGTGCTGATTACTGTAGTCAATACTCCTGGAGGAAGCATTAGGTGTAAATGTAATAGATCAGTAAACCTTTAAAGGCTCTGATGATCGTATCTATAAAGATCAAAGAAAAGTACATTTAAAAATGATATGTTTTCTTCAGATTTTGACCCAGCTAACCTTCTGTCTACTACTTTTCTCTAGCCTGGGCATCCCACACCTCTCATTACAGAAGTGGCGCTGCTGCTCATGATGAGGCAAGAACCCATAAGCCCCTACGTCATCCGACTGTACGACTGGTTTGAACATCCTCGCAGATTCAGTCTCATAATGGCGTTCCCTGAATCCTGCGAGAACTTGCTGGACTTCATCCTTTGTGATCCTCCACTGGATGAAACCACAGCTCGGGTCATCATGAGACAGGCTGTGCTGGCAGTGCAACACTGCATCGAGCATGCCGTTTTTCATAATGACGTTCATCCACAGAATTTCCTGCTGAAGACAAACACATTAGAGCTCAAGCTGATAGACTTCGGCTGCGGTCAGCTACTCAGTGCTGATGGCTACGAGAGGAAAATATACTGTGGTGAGTATTTTTGGAGTGTGGAAACCTGGATGTAGTGACTTTCTGATTATTTGATGCTTTGAAGAAATTGCTCAACAATGTGCAAATGTCTTGCTTAAAGGATTACGGGATTACTGGCCACCTGAAGTCTTCACAGAATCTCGATTCCACGCCGTCCCAACAAATGTCTGGGCTCTAGGAGTGTTGTTGTACGAGATGATGAATGCATGTTCTCCCTTTGGCAATAGAATAGAAATCACACAAGCCAAAGTTACATTTCAGAACTCCAACTTATCCAAAGGCACCGGCGGCGCCAGGGGGGGTCTTGGTGGGGTCTCAAGACCCTCCTAAAAAACGCCTTGACCCCCCATTTGACACCCCACCCTCTTCCTGATTAAAAAATATATATATCCGGGATAAAGATTTAAAAATGTTTCTCTTCAAACTACGCAGAACAATAATAATTAATAATTTATTCAACATATAAAAAAATATAAACATAAGACTCACTGCGACGCCCCATGAACGTCGCCACGCCTTGCAGAGCCGGCGCCAGCCAAGCGCTGATGAGGGGGCGTGTGAAATACTGAGAGCGGGCGATGATTACATTCATTGCTGCCACATACATATTATTTTCTCCACTCAATTATGTCATAATAACGAGATATGTCGTTAAAACAACATATTTTTCTCGTTAAAACGACATATAGTTTCTCCAAAAAAGGACATGTGATGTGTACAAAATATGCATTTATCCACATTAGAGAATTTATATAGCCCATGTGCCTTTGTCACACTTCCATGTTTGAAAAGCAGAAGCCAGCTCAGCGTAAAATAGGCTCTTCCGCTGCCTGTATCAGTGGCAGTGCCCATAGCACGAATTTGTAATAATTTATTGATGTAGCCTAGCCTACAGTCTTTAACAGAACAGCCATGGGTAAAAGGTACCATGGACTGCTCATGATTAGCCTCAGTGGCGTAACTTATGGCGGACCCTGCTGCAGCCACCAATATCATAACTAGCCTATCTATAATAGGCCTAATGTAATTAAGACATATATTAAATGTTTTTCATTTAAAAACAGAAAGACGGGCTTAGACTACTAACTCAAAGGCCGCGGAAACAGGCCAGTGGGTTCATTATGCACATCAATACATTCCCGACGATCTTGGTTTGCTTCTGATTTAATAAATATACAGCCATTTAGTGGATGAAACCTTGATCAAAATTAAAATACAATTTATAGAAAACGAAATTCACTTTAAAGAAAGACTTTCAACAAAACTCAATGAAGTCTCCAGGCATATTGCACATCTTATAATGAAGTTTATCTTATGCTGCTCACTCTGCACAGCACCGCTGCGAACAAGCCTTCCATCAACAATGCAAACGTTGAGTTACTATTGATTCACATGGCTTTGCGATCCTACATCGGCATCAAAACAACGAAAAAACAGCGAATCCAACGCATTCATGCAGTTCGCCGTAATTTGTATAGATGGAGATTACAAAGGGCTTTGGGAGGGGAAACACAAAGAACCGATTTGAAACTAGGCTCTGGCTCCGATCTAGCTCTAGCACTGCCTTGGTGGAAAAGGGGTATAAGGAAGCACACGTTTAGATCTCTTCTCCCCAGTGACTCTCCGGCCATCTGAGCATGAAACGCTGCTATGGCCGCCACATATACTTTGAGCGTGGAAGGGGCGAGATGCGCGTCCGTCTCTCCACACAAGTGTGGGTCCGACATTCTAGATAGCTTTGGAGCCAGGACCTGTGAGTTATCAACTGCGCCTCTGATTGAGCTATAATGAGCCAATCGTCGAGGTAGTTCAGTACTCACAGTCCCCGTAGCTTCAGGGGGGCGAGGGCCACATCCATGCACTTTCCAAAATGTATGGGGTGCCAGGGATAGACCGAATAGTAGGACTGTGTATTGATAAGCCTGCTACTTGAAAGTGAATCTCAAGAATGGCCTGTGGCGGGGTGCTGTCTGAATGTGAAAGGAAGCATCTTTCAGACCCACTGTGAAAGACCAGTCCTCTGGTCAAATTTGCGAGAGGATTTGTTTCATTGTCAACATTCTGAACGAGTGCGTCTGAGCTTCACAGAGAAAATGGATTTTGTTTATACTGAAACCAGACAATCACACTCGATCGCTGTGAGCCCCCAGATATCAACCAAAAAGCGTCAAGCCCCACAACCACCAAAGACTGTGGGCCCAGCTCGCTCTGCCCCTCCTCCTGTGAGATTTCTTCGGTCACAACGCCAGGCGACACACCCTCCTCCATCTGCACCAAAAACAACTGATACCAGCTCTCAGTGATGTGTTCTGGGTCCTCGCAATGTCAACAGCAACCTTATCAAATGTTTACAAAACAAGCGTGAACCCAGTGTTCCTGTCTCTTTCTCTATTTCTGTTCTGTTAGAAAGTCTAAGGCCTTCTCAGGCCGTATGGCAAACCCATCTAATCTGTTGCCTGTTACTTGTCAAACTAAGATTACTGTGGGGGAAAAAATTTAAATTAATACTGTTAAGTTAGCACTTTTAAACATCCGTTCACTTAAAAACAAATCATTTCTAGTCAATGACTTAATATCCACAAACAACCTAGATTTTTTGCTTCTAAATGAAACGTGGCTAGAAGACAGCTGCAGTGCAACAGTCCTCAATGAAACAGCCCCTCCTAACTTTACTTTTATGAGTGTCTGCAGGGCAGTCAGGAGGGGTGGAGGCGTCGCTGCTCTTTTTAAAGATGTCTATCAATGTAAGCAAGTATCATTTGGTGACTATTTGTCTCTAGAATATCTGGGCATTGTGCTAAAAGGTGCACCACGCATCCTGCTTATCAGTATTTATAGGCCTCCGAAATATTCTCCGGCCTTTATCGATGACTTTACAGAGCTGTCATCAGCAATCACATCTGAGTATGACTGTTTTGCTATTGCTGGGGATTTTACATTCACATTGAAAATGCTGAATCCAGTACAACAAAAGATCTCATGACTTTTCTTAACACTTTTGATTTGACGCAATATGTTCACGGAGCCACACATGATCGTGGACACACTCTAGATTTACTTATCAGTAAGGGTCTAAACATTTAATCGATAGTTATTAGGGATGTGGCACTGTCTGATCATTTCTGTATTTTCTTTGATATATCAATCTCTCCTGCCATTGAAACTAGATCTGTCTCTGTCAAAAAGAGATGCTTAAATGAGAACACTAGTGTGCTGTTTATGAAGGCTATATCTCTAACACCAAGCATATCTGCAGACTCTGTTGATTTTCTCCTTGACTCTTTTAACTCAAAAGTAGGGTTGGGCATCGAGAACCGGTTCCAACTTGGAACCGTTTAAAAAATAACGATGCCATTGGAATCGTTTAGAAATTTTGTTTTCGATTCCGATCATCGGTTCCAAACGCGCAAGTTTTCGGAAGTGCTTGCCACGCCCGTTTGTTCTGTTGCAGCCATGGAGCACGGCAATCGGCGCTCAAAAGTGTGGCTTTATTTCACTTAAAAAAAAAAAAGCCTGGGTCGGCACAGTGCAACACATATGACAAACTTATTTCGTGCACGGGAGGATGCACTACAAATATGTGGTGTATAAATTAACGAGTGTAGCGTGTTTAAAATGCTGCGCAGGTCTGTCCTCCTAGGGCAACCCTGCGCTAACCAACGTTACTAAAGGGATAGTTCACCCTGAAATGAAAATAAAGCCTTCTTTTACTTACCCTGATGTTGTCCCAGTGCCCTATGTCCTATGACATTTAAAATACTGTTCCTGCACGCGCTCCTTCCTATTATGGAATGGCAGTGAATGGCGATCAGCTAAAACATTACAAAAAATAAACAAATGTATCCCGCAATGATACAGGGAGACGCGCGCCATATGGAAAGTGTTCAGGGGGCACACTATAAGGTTTTGCGAGAAAGAAACCGTATTATTCAGTAAAAACACTGAGCTCAGCCGTTATTCTGAGCGCGCTCCTCTGTGTACACTATGAGCCGTCAGCAGCCGCCGGCGCTCATGCCTACTATAATAACTCGCACTCGTCATTGCACCCAGGATAAGCACACACACACACGCACCATTTGGAGAAATCAAGCTCAATAGAAAAAAACGCGATTCTCGTCTTTTCTATAACGTATATGATAAGAAATAATACTAATAATATAACCTCCTTAAGTGAATATTGTGTACCGGTTGTCATGACAATATTGCACGAGGCTACTGCGGCTTGGAGTGCGCACACACATGAACACGCGCATTTGAACAACAGCTGGGTGAGTAAAAGATGGCTTTATTTTCATTTCAGGGTGAACTAACATTATCCCACCTCGTCATAATCAGGTAGTGTAATAACAAAGCCCTTGACCAAATTGCGAATTGTGGTGAACAACAACGTTACTGAAATTATTTTTCCCCCTTGTAGATTTAAATGTAGCTATACGCAAATTGCCCACGCTAGTAGCAGTCCTAATATGACTGCTGTTAATGCTATTGCTAAACCGGGACTCATGTGAAACTCCATTCACCTTTGCAGCAAAGCAAGTGAAAATGCCAGCGGAGAAAGTCCCAAAACTAAAACTCATTATTGAATCAAAATACAATTTTCCTCTGTGAAATGAGCCTGTGAGATGTTGTGACTCCACCCCTCAAAGAATCGGAATCGAGAATCGAAAAGAACCGGAATCGAAACTAAGAATCGGAATCGGAATCAGAATCGTTCAAATCAAAACGATGCCCAACCCTACTCAAAAGTTAAGGGTGTAATTGATGATATTGCTCCTGTGAAAGTCTAAAAAAAGAGTGGCAAACAAAAAGCACCTTGGAGAAACTCAACAGCAGTGCAATTAATGAAAAGACAATGCAGGAAATCTGAACACATGTGGCGAAAGACAAAACTTGTAGTCCATTTTAAGATCTTTTCAAATATTATAAACATAAACATAAACAACACGCACACTCTTTTTGCTACTGTTGAGAGACTAACAAACCCCCCGAGTCACATTCCCAGTGAAATGCTCTTAGACAGCAAATGTAGTGAGTTTGCTTTCTTCTTCTCCGAGAAAATCAATAATATCAGAAATGCGATCAGCACATCGTTCAGTTGCTCTGGGGTGAGTCAGATCAGACCACAACCTCAGAAAGTTACTATCACTGATTTCGAAGCAATTGATGGTAAAATTTTAGAAGAAACGGTACAGCACCTTAAAACATCAACCTGTGCCTTTGACACACTCCCCACTTCTTTTTTCAAAAGTGTGTTTAACTGTTTAGAAGCAGATCTCCTAGAAGTGGTAAACGCCTCACTTCTTTCTGGGACTTTTCCAAACTCCTTAAAACCACAGTAGTAAAGCCTCTCCTGAAAAAGAGAAATCTGGACTCCATATTGAGCAACTACAGAACAATCTCAAATCTCCCCTTCATAGGAAAGATCATTGAAAAAGTTGTTTTCAGTCAGCTGAACAAATTCTTAAGCTCAAACGGATACTTTGACAATTTTCAATCTGGTTTCCGACCACATCACAGCACAGAGACGGCGCACAAAGATAATAAATGATATTCGCCTCAATACAGATACAGGCAAAACATTCATTCTTGTACTACTCGACCTCAGTGCTGCATTCGACACTGTTGACCACAACATACTTCTTGACAGGCTAGAAAATTGGGTTGGGCTTTCTGGAATGGTCCTCAAATGGTTCAGGTCATACTTAGAAGGGAGAGGTTATTATGTGAGTATAGGTGACCATAAGTCTGAGTGGACATCCATGACTTGCGGAGTCCCACAAGGGTCAATTCTTGCACCACTCCTATTCAACCTATACATGCTGCCAC
This sequence comes from Gobio gobio, assembly GCF_949357685.1. Lineage (NCBI taxonomy): Eukaryota > Metazoa > Chordata > Actinopteri > Cypriniformes > Gobionidae > Gobio > Gobio gobio. The sequence goes on from NC_137111.1 coordinate 8,791,989, forward strand.
TCAGCCAAATAATGAAAAAAAAAAAAAAATGGCTTAACACAGCTATGCTGACGACACCCAGATCTACTTAGCCCTGTCACCTAATGACTACAGCCCCATTGACTCTCTATGTAAATGCATTGATGAAGTTAACAGTTGGATGTGCCAAAACTTTCTTCAGTTAAACAAACACAAAACTGAAATCACTACATTTGGAAACAAAGATGAAATTCTCAAGGTGAACGCATGTCTTGAGGCCAAAGGTCTGAAATCAAAAAATCAAGTCAGGAATCTTGGTGTGATTTTGGAGTCAGACCTGAGTTTCAGTAGTCATGTCAAAGCAATAACTAAATCAGCTTACTATCATCTGAAAAATATTGCAAGAATTATATGCTTTGTTTCCAGGCAAGACTTAGAGAAACTCGTTCATGCTTTTATCACCAGTAGGGTGGACTATTGTAATGGTCTTCTCACTGGCCTTTCCAAAAAGACCATTAGACAGCTGCAGCTCATACAGAACGCTGCTGCCAGGATCCTGAGCAGAACCAGAAAATATGACCATATCACACCAGTCCTCAGGTCTTTACACTGGCTTCCAATTACATTTAGGACCGATTTTAAAGTGCTATTACTTGTATATAAATCACTCAATGACCTAGGACCTCAATACATTGCAGATATGCTGATAAAGTACAAACCCAACAGATCACTCAAAGCATCAGGATCAAGTCAGTTAGAAATACCAAGGGTTCACTCAAAGCAAGGAGAGTCTGCTTTTAGCTATTAGGCCAGCCGTAGCTGGAACCAGCTTCCTGAACAGATCAGATGTGCTCCAACAGTAGCCACTTTCAAATCCAGACTCAAAACACATGTTTAGCTGTGCATTTACTGAATGAGCACTGCTACTGTACGTGCCTTGTCTGAACTGCTTGCATTTTAATTTATATGTTTCAATTTAACCCGGTTTTAATTTTTAATTATACTCTTTATCTTTCATTATTTTTATTTTGTTAAGGCTATATGGGTGGAAGATGTTGAGAGACAGGGAGCGATAAATAAATAGGGTGGATAAACCATAGGTGGATGACTGATTCTGTGGTAAATGCAACGTGATTGAAATTGAGAATTGAGATATCACGTGGGCGAGGAGGCCGTGCTGTGAGCCGGTTAAAAACCACAGAAGCAGACGGACAATATGGGGAAGTCCCAAAGTAAACCTAACTCTCCATTTTCTTCCACCACAGATAGGGATTGTCATCTTTTTCATTCCTATTATAACTGTTTTAATTCACTTACAAATATTTTTATTTCATTTCTGTGTAAAGCACTTTGAATTGCCACTGTGTATGAAATGTTGCCTTACTCTTGACATTTGTGGAATTATGGACTAAGTGTTTCAAGATATGACATGATAATGCAGTACAGTAGGAGCCATTTAGTGTTCTTGGCCCCTGCTAGTATCCAGGAAATTTATGGTAGATATATTAGACCACATTTTTTGAATTGGTTCACAGTTTACAAAGAGGCTGTTTGAAGCCATGAGCAAGTGATGTTAATACATTTAAACAAAACCGATCTTACATGTGTGATGAACCCCTCACAACTCTGAAACGTGATGTCTGCTGAACTGTGGCTCAATTATTTTCCCTAAATGCCCAAGGGCACAACGACCTTGGAGCAAGGTCATGAAGGCAAGAGTAGCCATAGAACCAACTAGTTTTTAAATGCTTAAGTTTATTTACTCAAATTACAAGTACATTTAACATTAATATTCTTCATCCTCCTCCCCACAGTCCTCTGTGGAATCAGCGCCAACCTCCTCATAGTCTTTCTCCAGGGCAGCCATGTCTTCCCGTGCCTCCGAGAACTCCCCTTCCTCCATTCCTTCACCCACGTACCAGTGAACAAAAGCCCTCTTTGCGTACATCAGATCAAACTTGTGGTCCAGGCGGCTCCATGCCTCTGCGATGGCGGTGGTGTTGCTTAGCATGCAGACAGCTCTCTGCACTTTGGCCAGATCCCCACCTGGCACGACGGTGGGCGGCTGGTAGTTGATTCCGACCTTAAACCCTGTGGGACACCAGTCTACAAACTGGATGGAGCGTCGCGTCTTGATGTTGGCTATGGCAGCGTTAACATCTTTTGGAACTACATCACCACGGTACAGCAAACAGCAGGCCATGTATTTTCCACGGCGAGGGTCACACTTCACCATCTGGTGTGCTGGCTCGAAGCAGGCATTGGTGATCTCCGGTACGGAGAGCTGCTCATGGTAGGCCTTTTCGACTGAAATGATAGGGGAGTAAGTGACCAGTGGAAAGTGAATGCGAGGGTACGGGACCAGGTTGGTTTGGAACTCTGTGAGGTCAACATTTAGGGCGCCGTCGAAGCGCAGTGATGCCGTAATGGAGGACACAATTTGAGCGATGAGCCGATTCAGGTTAGTGTAGGAGGGACGCTCGATATCAAGGTTTCGCTTGCAGATGTCAAAGATGGCTTCATTATCCACCATGAAGGAGCAGTCCGAGTGCTCGAGAGTGGTGTGGGTCGTAAGGATCGAGTTGTAGGGCTCAACCACAGCCGTGCTGACTTGCGGGGCAGGATACACAGAGAACTCCAACTTGGACTTTTTACCATAATCTACAGACAGTCGCTCCATCAGCAAAGATGTGAAACCAGAGCCTGTTCCACCACCAAAACTGTGAAAGATCAGGAACCCCTGCAGACCGGTGCACTGATCCGCCTAGAGTAATCAGAGAGAAAAGGTAGAGATGGGTTTTCAAATACCTGCAGTATTCCTTGCTTTTAAACATCACCACACTTAAAGGGATAGTTCACCCAAAAATGAAAATTCTGTCACCCTCATGTGGTTCCAAACCCATTTGTTCATCTTCGGAACACAAATGTTCCATGAAACAAACTCACCATTTTGCGCATCCGGTCGAGCACAGAGTCTACGATCTCCTTACCAATGGTATAGTGACCACGAGCATAATTATTGGCCGCATCCTCCTTGCCACTGATGAGCTGCTCAGGGTGGTAAAGCTGTCGATAGGGTCCGTTACGGATCTCATCTGCATTTCAAACAAAATAGATGAGGATATAAAGCTCCAATGGACATACAGCAACAAGAGTTGAATACGAATAAGATAAAAGCTTGAATGGAGTTCAGGCTCACCAACAACTGTTGGCTCCAGATCAATGAAGATTGCACGAGGAACGTACTTCCCAGCACCAGTTTCACTGAAGAAAGTGCCAAAAGAGGAGTCTACCACTGAGCTGCCATCTTTAACAATGGTCCCATCTGGCTGGAAGCCGTGCTCTAAACAATATAACTCCCAGCAAGAGTTACCCATCTGGACACCTGCTTGACCAATATGTATGGAAATACACTCCCTCTGGTTTGACCAAAACAAACAAACACACAGTCACAACTTGAAGCGGTTATGCAGTAACACGATACAGTAAAAATAACAATAATCTCACCATGGTGCTTGAGTATCACGGCAAGTAAGAATTAAACCAGAGCCTTTAAACCCTGCAAATATAAAACACACTCTTAACACAAACTAAGCTCCTGGAAATCATTAACTGTTGACATCCTAAAAGAAACCACCTCACCTCCACAGCAACACCAAACCACACACCTGATCTTCATTTATATTAGTGTCAAATTAGGGCGTGGCTCTTAATTAAACCTGTAATACTGCTAGCAAAGGTAATTAGCCCTGCAGATTCAAACAAAACAAGCTTGGCATGGATTATCCCACTTACGTTTTTAAAGTTGAGTTTAAACAGAACGTTTTTAAGATGATAGGCCAACTACAAGGGCAGATTTTCTTGATTTAATATTTAGGCTATTTGGGTTTGAAATTGTTTTGTAAGATTAAAATGTGTTACGAACCAGTTTCACTCAGTTTTCAAGATCAAAATGTATCATTTTATTTGAATAAGGGAAAGCATTTTTCTACTTGACATTTTCCACTGTAAAAACAAATCATAATTTCACGGAAAATAACTCTACATTTTTTACAGTATTTTTTTTGTAATTTTAAATTATGTTTAAAACTATGTAAAATTACAAAAAATGTCTGTAAATTAACAACTTCACAGTTATTTTAAGGATTATATAATTAATCACAAATTACAGTATAATTACAGGATAATTATTGTATTATTTATACAGTATTTTTTCTGTTTTCTTAAGTTACATTTATGCATTTAGCAGACGCTTTTATCCAAAGCGACTTACAACTTGGGGGTACAATAAGCGATTGGTCGTGAAGAGTCGAGTGAGCGCAACAAGTGCCTGAAATACTCGGTCCGTGTAAATTTCTCAGTGTAGCACAGGCTAGAGTAGGGCAGGAAAGAGGAAGAAAAGAGGAAAGGAAAGTTTTTTTTTTTTTTTTTTTTAGGAGGTTAAGTGCTCACGGAAGAGATGAGTTTTTAGTTGACTTTTGAATGTTGTCAATGAATCCGCATTTCGGATGGCGGTGGGCAGATCGTTCCACCAGCTGGGAACGTTGAATGAAAATGTTCTGGAAAGGGATTTTTTGCCTCTCTGTGAAGGTACCACAAGCCTTCGCTCCTTGGTTGAACGAAGGCTTCTGGTGGGGGTGTGGCGACGTAGAATCGAGTCAAAGTATGCAGGAGCTGAGTGCGTGGTGGCTCTGTAGGCAAGCGTCAGCGACTTAAACTTGATGCGAGCAGCGAGTGGTAGCCAGTGCAGAGAGATGAAGAGTGGTGTGACGTGGGTCCTTTTGGGCTCGTTGAAGACCAGACGTGCCGCTGCTTTCTGGATCATTCGAAGTGTTTGGATCACACAAGAGGGGAGTCCAGCCAGAAGCGCATTGCAGTAGTCAAGTCTAGAAATAACCAGGGCCTGGACAAGAAGCTGTGTTGCGTGTTCTGTTAGGAACGGTCTGATCTTCCTGATGTTGTAGAGCGCAAACCTGCAAGAGCGAGCTGTCTTAGCAATGTGATCTCTGAAGGACAACTGGTCATCAAATGTAACTCCAAGATTTCTGACTGATTTTGAAGGGGAGATCAGGGATGTACCTAGCTGGATGGTGAAGTCATGTTGCATAGTGGGACTGGCGGGAAAGATGAGGAACTCAGTCTTTGCCAGGTTGAGCTGTAGGTGATTTTGACTCATCCATTCAGAGATGTCAGCCAGACACCTGGAGATTCTTGCAGCTACTGTGGGGTCGTCTGGTTGGAATGAAAGGTAGAGCTGAGTGTCATCAGCATAGCAGTGATATGAGAAGCCATGTGCCTGTATAATGGGACCTAATGAAGTAGTGTAAATGGAGAAAAGGAGAGGTCCAAGCACTGAGCCCTGAGGAACCCCCGTGGTCAGTTGATGCGCTTGGGATTCCTCTCCTCTCCAGGCAACCTTGAAGGACCTACCTGTGAGATAAGATTCAAACCAATGGAGCGGAGTCCCTGTGATGCCCAATGATGAGAGGGTGGACAGAAGGATTTGATGATTTACCGTGTCAAAGGCAGCAGATAGATCAAGGAGGACGAGGACTGATGATTTGGACTCAGCTTTAGCTATCCGCAGGGCTTTGGTGACCGACAGTAATGCAGTCTCTGTGGAGTGGCCCCTTTTGAAACCGGATTGGTTAGAGTCCAGCTGGTTATTCTGTGAGAGGAAGGATGAAACCTGGTTGAAAACAACTCGTTCAAGAGTTTTTGCTATGAATGGCAGGAGAGAGACAGGTCTGTAGTTATCAATGAGTGATGCGTTTAAAGTGGGTTTCTTAAGCAGTGGAGTTACCCGAGCCTGCTTGAAAGTGGTAGGGAAAGTGCCAGTGCAGAGCGATGTGTTGATGATGTGTGTGAGTGCAGGAAGGAGAGTAGGAGAGATGGCTTGAAGGAGGTGTGAGGGAATGGGATCGAGAGGACAGGTGGTAGGATGGCTGGAGAGGAAAAGTTTCGATACTTCGGCCTCAGTGAGTGTGGAAAATGAGGAGAGAGTATGTTCGGTCGTGGAAGTGGCTGATCTAAAATTCACAGTGTGTGGGGGTGCGAACTGATTGCTGATAGTTGTTGTTTTGTTTGTGAAGAATTGTGCAAAGTCGTCTGGAGATAGGGAGGTGGTGGGGGGTGGTGGAGGAGGACAGAGCAGAGAGTTGAATGTTCTGAATAGTGTGCGTGAGTTTGAGGTGCTGCTGATTTTGTTTTGGAAATAAGAATATTTAGCTGCGTGTACTTCATTCGAGAAGGATGAGAGCAAAGACTGATACTTAGCTAGATCAGATGGGTGATTTGATTTATGCCATTTCCTCTCTGCTGCCCTGAGTGTCGTCCGATGGCCACGAATAACATCAGATAACCAAGGGTTAGAGGGAGTAGCTCGTGCTGGCCTAAAAGAAAGAGGGCAGATATCGTCTAGACATGTAGTTAAAGTGGAGCATAGAGTGTCAGTTGCAGTGTAAACATCCATAGAAGAGAATTGTGTGGATGAGGGAAGGGAGGAAGAGACAGCAGAGGAAAGATGAGAAGGAGAGAGTGAGCGCAGGTTTCGTCTGAAAGTAACTGGTGGAGGAACTGGTGGTGTGTGAGTAGTAAGTTGAAGATTAAATGTGATGAAAAAGTGATCTGAGATGTGTAGAGGTTTGACCAAGATATTGTCTGTAGAGCAGTTGCGTGTGTAAATGAGGTCCAGCTGGTTACCAGATTTGTGGGTATGTGACGTGATGAGGCGTTTGAGGTCGAATGAAGCTAGGAGGGAGTGGAAATCTGAAGCATAAGATTTGTCCAGGTGAATGTTGAAGTCGCCGAGTACTATGAGTGGGCAGCCATCCTCCGGAAATGAGGACAGCAGAACATCTAGCTCATCAACAAAGGTGGTCAGTGGACCTGGGGGGCGGTAAATGACTACAATATGTATTTTAGTGGGAGTTGAAAGCGTTATAGCATGATATTCAAATGTGTTGTTTTTGCAAAGAGCTGTGTGAGATGAGTATTTCCAATTGTTAGAAATGAGAAGACCCGTGCCCCCACCCCTCCCAGTCTGGCGAGGGGTGTGGGAGAAAGAGAAGTTATTAGAGAGAGCAGCAGGTGTTGCTGAGTCTTCTGGACGGATCCAGGTCTCAGTCAAGGCCAGGATTTTGAGAGTGGATTGAGTGGCAAAGGCAGGAATGAAGTCAGCTTTATTGACAGCTGACTGACAATTCCATAGCCCCACAGAAAAAGAAAGAGACGGAGGGGCATTAGAGGAGGAGGGAACAGGAAGTAGATTAGCAGTGTTACGGTGCCATCTACGTCTACGTGTAATAGTGGGTCGTGGTTGCGAGATAACGGGGATGGAGTGGACGCACATGGTTAGAGAGAGGAAGGAAAGAAAGATGAAGGGAGAAGAAGGAGATAACTCGGTGCCTTATCGGAGTCCCTGCCTCGGAGGAGTCGCGCAGAGGAAGAGTCGAATACAGATGTCTTTACCCGCGTCGGTCTTCACACGCGGAGGCTGACACGCGCGCTGAACGCTTCCGCTGACGCTTCCGCGCCAGCTATGGAACGCTCGTTAAATAGAGTTACATACAAATTTACGCTAAATTACAGAAACAATCTATTATTATATATATAGCTCATTATATTAAAGGTTTATGTCCATACTAACAATTTAACATTATTCTTTGTAATTTTAAAGTAAATCTAATTAGTTTTATATTTACACTGTAAAAAATTAAATCGTAAAAAAAAGGTCAAATTACTAATTTTGACAAAAAACTTAAAATAAAAGTAAAATATCTTAATTTAAATTAAGTGCAAAAAAATTATTTTACAGAAATGGTTTTAGAGAAAACACTGTTATTTTTTAGATTTTCCTTATTTAAATTAAGATATTTTACTTTCATGTTATGTTTTTTTGTTTGGCAGCTGCTACTGCCAGTCATTTGACCGTTTTTTTTATTAATTATTATTTTATTTTTTTACAGTGCAGGTCTGTAAAAGTATTATTGCAACGTCTTTTTTTCTTCTTCTTTCACACGAATACAATCAGAGTTATATTAAAAAGTGCCCTGGCTCTTCCAAGCTTTATAATGGCAGTGAATGGCTGTTTCTGTTTTGAAGTCCACGAAAGTGCATCTATCCATCATATAACTGCTCCACACGGCTCCAGGGGTTAATTAAGGCCTCCTGAAGCGAATCGATGGGTTTTGGGACTTCAAAACAGAAACAGCCATTCACTGCCATTATAAAGCGTGGAAGAGCCAGGACATTTAAAATATATATAACTCTGATTGTGTTCGTCTGAAAGAAGAATGTCATTTACACCTAGGATGACTTGAGGGTGAGTGCTACTGGCTTTTTTGCAATGTTTATGCAGATTGTTTTGAACAAGCTATAAAACGGGGACGTGTGGTAATTGCAGATATATCTAGCATTTCTGAGTCAATGAAACAGGTTCCGATTTTTTATTTAAAAAAAATGTATTAAAGAAAACGTCCAAAGTTTGTAACTATTCAGTAAATGTGTTCAGATCGATGCGTGGTCACGTGCTCTGCTCATATGAATGATTAGAGTTTTAGTTGCTATGGCGACGCGTGTTATGTGACTCGTGTGCATGCGCACCAATCTCGATCTGTTGTTGAGAGAGACAAGGCGAATTCACAAACTTTTGCAGAATATTTTCTGTACTGACTTTGAGATTTTGAAGCTGTTCGGACGATTCCTGAGACAAGACTTTTATTCTGGAAGAACATCGCAGGAGATATCCTTTACACAGAGTTATATTTTTGAGTTTTATTATTTCTAAGGATAGTGCTATCTTATTGTTCTTTTCTTATTTTAGGAGTTTCGAGTTTGATTTATTTTTTGTTTTTCTTTTCTTTTCTGGGAGTAGTATTTTTGAGGAGAGTTTATTGTATTGTATTGTATTGTATTGTGTTGTGTTTTGTGTTTTGTATTGCTTTGATTCCAGATTGGAGGAGGATGTCGATGGCGAATATGATGGGTGAAACAGGAGGTGAGTGCTTTAGGTTTTTCATTTGTTTATGGGATGTTATGTTACTGAAATATTCCAGCCTCAGGCCGCTCCAGATCCAGGAGAGCCGGTTTCTCTCAGACGGCTGGTCAGGAGGTTTGGAGACCCGGTTCTGAGGACTGACCCAGACACAGATCCAGAAGCTTCTACACATTTAGCACTTCTGTCTTCTGAGTTTTGTGTTTCTGTGTCCACAGGTCAGACTGACAGGAAGAGGGAGTGGCAGAGCGGCAGCCGGCAGAGCCAAGACGGTGGACGTCCGTCCACTCCATCTAAACTCTTTCGCAGAGGTCAGAATAGGCTTTTATTGAAGAAGTTATGGCTCAGTTAACAAATAATGTGTCTTTGAAAATAGAAAGTTGGGAAAAAAATAAAGTAACAATTTGATTATTAATATGATCAAAAATGTCTTCACAAGGCATCAAGTCAAGTCAAGTCAAGTCAACCTTATTTATATAGCGCTTTTAACAATGCAGATTGTTTCAAAGCAGTATTACAGTGTTAAACAGGAAAATAATGCAGCATAATTTTATTCAGCCGTCTAGCCATTCTGGAGAAAACGGTTATGTCATCTGTTCATTTCAATTATCATACAGTGACAGTGTGGGCTTTAGATCAGTAATTAGATCAGTAATTTAGTTTAATAATTAGATTTATTTGGATATTTAGTTGAAAAATTTAGAACAATTTAGTGTCCCCAACTGAGCCGGCCAAGCCAGAGGCAACAGTGGCAAGGAAATCAAAACCCCATCAGGTGACCTAATGGGGAAAAATAAACCTTGGGAGAAACTAGGCTCATTCGGGGTGCCAGTTCTCCTCTGGCCAATTAACAAGCAGTGTATGATTATTATTCGTGTAGTCGTGCAGTGTAGGATATTATTCTGACAACTTTACAGGTCAGAGGTCATAATAGATTGGAATATTTAAAGGATCGGAGGCAACACGCCGGAGACGGGTTTATTGAGGCTGATGTGTTGATTAAATAATTATTAAAGTGCAATATTCGAAGGATCGGAGGCAACCCGCCGGAGACGGGTTTATTGAGGATGACATATCGATTTAACAATTATTAAATAGTAATATTCGAACAATCAGAGTCATCACGCCGGAGACGGGTTTATTGTGGATGCCGTGTCGACGATGCAATTTCAGGGGAGTCTAATTGACAGGGTCTCTGCAGACACTTCAGGGTCATGTGTTGGTCTTCTCTGGGCGCAGGTCCACCATCTGATCTGGATACTGCCCGGATCCGCCTGACTACAGTAAACCTCGGGATAAAACAGAGAGACTATTATTAGCGTAGATGCCATTCTTCTGATGATGTAACGAGTACATCAGGTGTTATGGGAAGTGTTCCCGGTTCCGGCTGACCTAGTTAATTCAGCCTAACACTCATTTCATTGAAAAAGTGAAAAAGTATGCCACAGTAAAGAGATGTGTTTTTAGTCTAGATTTAAACTGACAGATTTTAAACTGATTTTAAAATGTATGCGATGTTTAATAGGCAGCCAGTGCAGTGTTGACAGAACTGGGCTAATATGGTCATACTTCCTGGTTCTAGTAAGAACTCGAGCTGCTGCGTTTTGGACCAGCTGGAGTTTATTTATTAAGCGAGCAGGGCAACCACCCAGTAGAGCATTACAATAATCTAACCTTGAGGTCATGAATGCATGAACTAACTGTTCAGCATTTTGCATTGAGAACATGTGCCGTAATTTAGATATATTTTTAAGATGGTAGAATGCAATTTTACAGATGCTAGAAACGTGGCTTTCAAACGAAAGATTGGTATCAAAGAGCACACCCAGGTTCCTCACTGACGACGAGGACTTGACAGAGCAGCCATCAAGTGTTAGACCGTATTCTAGGTTACTACTTGTGGAGCTTTTTTGTCCAATAATTAAAAATTAAGTTTTTTTCTGAATTGAGTTGCAGGAAATTACTGGTCATCCAATGTTTTATATCAGCTATGCATTCCGTTAATCTTGTGAATTGGTCATTTGAAAAAAAAATAGAGCTGAGTATCGTCAGCATAACAATGAAAACTAACGCCATGCTTCCTAATGATATCTCCCAGTGGTAGCATGTACAGGGTGAAGAGCAACGGTCCTAGCACTGAGCCTTGCGGTACTCCAAAATGAACTTGTGATCGGTGTGACATCTCTTCATTTACTGCTACAAACTGATAACGGTCACATTGGTATGATTTAAACCATGACAAAGCAATTCCACTAATGCCTACATAATTTTTGAGTCTATTCAAAAGAATGTTGTGGTCGATAGTATCAAATGCAGCGCTAAGATCGAGTAACACTAATAGAGAGATACAGCCACGATCGGATGATAAGAGTAAATCATTTGTAACTCGGATGAGAGCAGTCTCAGTACTATGATACAGTCTAAATCATGACTGGAAATCCTCACAGATACCATTTCTTTCTAAAAAGGACACTGCCTTTTCAAGTATTTTCGACAGAAAGGGTAGATTTGAGATTGGCCTATAATTGACTAATTCTGTAGGATCAAGTTGCGTTTTTTTAATAAGTGGTTTAATAATAGCCAACTTAAAAGTTTTCGGTACATATCCTAATGACAAAGATTAATTAATGATATTAAAAAGAGGATCTATGACCTCTGGTAGCATCTCTTTTAATAGCCTAGTCGGTACAGGGTCGAGCATACATGTTGTTGATTTTGATGATTTAATGAGTTTAGCCAATTCTTCTTCTCCTATAGCAGTGAGTGTAATTTTTCCTCAGTGACACTACAATGCTCTGTCTGATGTGATACTGTAGTAGACGGCTGCATGGTTAAAAATGGTTTTCCTAATATTATCAATCTTACATGTAAAGAAGTTCATAAAATCTTTACTGCTGTGCTGTTTACAAACATCAGAAGTTGAAGCTTTATTTTTGGTTAATTTAGCCACTGTATCGAATAAATACCTAGGGTTGTGTTTGTTTTCTTCCAAGAGAGTCGAGAAATAAGCAGATCTAGCAGTTTTTACGGCCTTTCTGTATTCGATCATGTGCTCTTAACTAAATAAGTTTAGTTTTAGTGAGTTATTTGATGTTATAAAAACGGGGGGTGTGACGTCATGATTGACAGCTGAGATTGACAGCTTCTCTGAGTGAAGTTTTCACTGAGGCACTAACAGACTTTTTTCTGGATTTTTGGGAGGAGATTGGAGCTTTAGCTTTAATTTCCACATTTCCATAACTGTTTATTTCACACCAACATAATGAATTGTTCTACATCTGAGTGTGGGCAGGCTTTTGATAATCGCGCCTCTACTTCCTGCTCTCTACTGCGCAGACTCGGTCCCAAGATGTCAGCGCCGTGTGCGGGCCTACGAAAGCTTCTACTCTGGTCAGCGGAAGTCAATGAAGTAGCGTCGTCCATATTTTTTTACGGTCTATAGCTTGAATACAGACTGTAAACGAAGCTTGGACGCTGCAGATAAAACGTCAGAAGCGTCACTGCGGAGTCGTGAACGCGGATTGACCACAGACCGGAAGAGAAGATAATGCTGAATAAAGTCGTAGTTTTTGTTATTTTTGGACCAAAATGTATTTTCGATGCTTCAAAAAATTCTAACTAAACCACTGATGTCACATGGACTACTTTGATGATGTATTTATTACCTTTCTGGACATAGACAGTATACCGTACATACATTTTCAATGGAGGGACAGAAAACTCTCGGACTAAATCTAAAATATCTTAAACTGTGTTCCGAAGATGAACGGAGATCTTACGGTGTGGAACGACATGAGGGTGAGTCAATAATGACAAAATTTTCATTTTTGGGTGAACTAACCCTTTAAAGGTGCAGTGAGCGTATTTTCTGAGAAACGCTGTTGAAAGTGGATCAGACCGAGCACTAAAACACACGTGTAGCCAATCAGCAGTGAGGGGCGTGTCCACTCATGAGGGGGGAGGTGCCTGTGCGGCATAGCGTGTTTGTGGGATGGCGCTATCAAGATTGGGGTGTGATCCTTTTGGGTAGGGGCGTGTTTGTTTTGGTGAATTCAAATATCAACAGTGTTTCTCAAAAATCGTTTACTGCACCTTTAACTCAATCTACTTGCAATCACATCATTTTCTTTAGAGCACATCTGATTGGTTCCTGCTGTATCAGCAGCCAATGAGCTGTCATGCTCAACCTTCAAATGCTTTGTTAGCATTTGCTGTAGTTGCAGCACGATTTTAGACACCCTTCACCTTCCCCAGCTCCACCTGTATTAACTGAAATCAAAAAGAATTAGATTAAATCTGACATTTTTGGTAACGTTACATGTCAAATTACACATAAATTACACATAAATTACACAAAAAAACTTTGTTAAGCTTTGATTAATCAAGTAGTCTAACAGGAGAAATGGTTCCCATGTATCCGCTTAGCAGTTTTTTGTAACCTGTTTTTTGGGACCCTAATGGTTTCTTGTTAAGAATTTTTGACGTTGCCGAGGTCAACTAATGTCCCATGGGGTTCGTTTGGCGGCCATCTTGAATTGATGTCAATACGAGTGTCGAAAAACAGATTTTCATAACTCCTAAACCACACAACATACAAAGACAAATTAACCCACTTGTTAATGTAATTCTGACACCAGGAATCAACTGGAAAGGTCATTGACATGGTACAACCACTCTATTGGTGAAAAACAGGCAAATAACACATTTTAGGCTCATAATGATGTAACTTTTGCTATTTTGATATACCAAATTTAGCCACATGAAACTAATTTATTCTGTTATAACCATTGTAAGGTTATTAAATTGATGACTATTAAATGGATCAATGATCATCATCGTTGTTTATCATCGATCTCATCCTCTTCCCCCTCTCCATCATCACTGGGGACACCAGCAGCAATCAGGTCGATGAGAGATGGGGCCAGAATTGGTCCACAAGACCAGACAGGCTCCAAAATCCCTCCGTCCGTCTTCTCCCACCCCTGACCCTCGTCATAGGGTTTAGGCCTCCGGAAGATCGGCTCCACTGCCCGCTTGCAAAAAAAAAAACTATAGTTATTCACAATGAGGAGGCTACAGGTTACAAAACCAAGATCATGTAGTTGTCAGACAATTTTTTTACATGGATCATTCTCAAGGTATTTCAGATCAACACATGCAAGTGACCACTAAGTGTCGCCGTAGAGACGGGGAAAAAGCTTTGAGACAATATGGCACATTTGCTGTTTCAGTGCTTCACAAAGCATCACTATTGACTACATCACACACGGGAAGACCTCCAGCTGCTCCTGCACTGAAGTTCAGACAAAAGAAAACAGGCAAAAGGTCATAAACACCAGGCAACCAGTCCAAAATTCACAGGGGTACAAGCAAAAACAGAGAAAACCAAGCACCAAGAGACAGGAAACTAGGAGAATGCTCAGAATTGCGGACTAGACAAGACTTCACTTGACTGAGATAACCAGGCTTATATAAGGTGAGGTAATGAGACAGCTGTGAACAATTATGGATGATGAGACCAGGCAGTTATGGGTAATGTAGTTTTTAAGGGGATAACAATAGTCTGTGGTGGACTGCCCCCTGGTGGCTCTCAAGGGCACTCCAGCTGGTGATCGGGACACTGTTAAACAGTCCCAGAGAAACATTTGAATTGAAAAAACAAAGCCTATTATTGTGCATCCAGAAATAAAACTGCTTGACTAGAGCCTGTGGATAAAAATAAGAATACTATAATACTAATAGGTGCTCCCCCAATCATGGTTATTTAGGTTAAAGAAGCTATTCTTGTATTATTAGAAAGATTTAGGTCAATCATCATTTTTTTACTCACCCTCATGTCAGTCCAAAGTCATTTACAGCTATTTTTACAATAAAGCACAAAAGGACAATTTTGAAGAATCTTTACGCAGCTCTTTTCCATACAACGTCTTTTCATAGTCACCATGTCCGTAAAGCTCCAAAAAATGCCAACAATGGCATAAAAGTGGCATGCACCATATTGTCAAATGTATTGGGACACCCCTCCAAATCATTGAATTCAGGTGTTCCAATCACTTCCACAGGGGTATAAAATCAAGCCCTAGGTGTGCAGACGCTTCTAAAAATATTTGTGAAAGAATGGGTCTCTCAGGAGCTCAGTTAACTCAAGCTTGGTCCCGTGATAAGTCCATTCGTGAAATTTCCTCGCTACTAAATATTCCACGGTCAACTGTTAGTGGTATTATAACAAAGTGGAAGCAATTGGGAGCAACTCAGCCATGAAGTGGTGGCCACGTAAAATCACAGAGCGGGGTCAGCGCATGCTGAGGGTCACAGTGCGCAGAAGTCACCAACTTTCTGCAGAGTCAAGAGCTACAGACCTCCAAACTTCCTGTGGCCTTCAGATGAACTCAAGAACAGTGTGTAGAGCTTCATGGAATGGGTTTCTATGGCTGAGCAGCTCATCCAAGCCTTACATCACCAAGTGCAATGCAAAGCGTGGGATGCAGTGGGATAAAGCACGCCGCCACTGGACTCTATAGCAGTTGAGACGTGTTCTCTGGAGTGACCAATCACGCTTCTCTATCCGATGGATGAGTCTGGGTTTGGCGGTCGCCAGGAGAACGGTACTTGCCTGACTGCATTGTGCCAAGTGTAAAGTTTGGTGGAGGGGGGGTTATGGTGTTTGGTTGTTTTTTAGGGGTTGGGCTTGGCCCTTTAGTTCCAGTGAAAGAAATTAAAGCTTTAGCATAAGTTCTGCCGGGAAGATTTAATTGTCACGTCACTTCAACTTTTTTATCTATCCAATCACATTCTAATACTTGGGTATAAAAGATCGGTAACTACTCATGTCTGAGTTCGCAGATGCTGACGCTCCAATTCACAGCCATCCTCCCCACCACCTCCAAGTCAAACCCTTCCCTACATCCACCCCACCACCACCAGGATGGTCCCTTTCATACCTCACGGGGGGTCGGCTGCGCCTCTGCCTTCGTCTTCAGGCAGGATATGCAGAGTCCGGACCCTCAGATTGCGAGCTACGGACGGGGCCAATGCCAAAGTACTTTATTGCTTGCTGGGTTGTTAATAAATGGATAATTGTCACAGTATTTATTCTCCCGAGTCTTTCTGGTAGAACTCTTAATGCTTCAGCATACCAAGACATTTTGGACAATTTCATGCTCCCAAATTTGTGGGAACAGTTTAGGGACGGCCCCTTCCTGTCCCAACATGACTGCGCACCAGTGCACAAAGCGTCGGTCCATAAAGACATGGATGAGTGAGTTTGGTGTGGAGGAACTTGACTGGCCTGACCTCAACCTGATAGAACACCTTTGGGATGAATTAGAGCGGAGCCTGAGAGCCAGACCTTCTCGTCCAACATCTGACCTCACAAATGCTCTTCTAGAAGAATGGTCAAAAATTCCCATAAACACACTCCTAAACCTTGTGGAAAGCCTTCCCAGAACAGCTGAAACTGTTATAGATGCAAAGGGTGGGCCAACTCCATATTAAACCCTACGGATTAAGAACGGGATGTCATTAAAATTCATGTGCATGTAAAGGCAGGTGTCCCAAAACTTTTGGTAATATAGAGTAAGTAGTCCATATTATATGTGCAGTATCTTTGTATGATAAACACTTGTTTTTATTCACTGATACCATTTCCATTTCCATAGACTGAAGACTTGACACTAAAATGGCATTGGTGTGCAGGATGGAAAATGTTTTTTTTTAGAAGAGAACCACACAAACCATGTCACTCTGCACTTGATTGAACTGGATTAAAATACCTCTTTCATTTTAATTGTTAAATGCACAATTCCATTTAAATGTACACTCTTTCTGAGCTTGGTTGCTGTTTCATTGTGATTGCAATGATCAGGGTAAGTTGAGGTGAGTCCATTAGGAATTAATTGTGTTTGTTTAATTCAGGGCTCACATTTCCCTGCTCTCACTGAGGCTGTCACAGCGATAGGGCCATGCAACCAGACACGCTGTGGGTACAATTGGTCATACTATCCACCTTCACATCCTCAGACTGTTACTGAGGGAAAGACAAGTGACATTCATGTGGATCCATTCAATGTATTATTCACGCGTGCCACAGGGCTGCAGTTGGATAAGGATTATTTGTGCATACGCAGGAACAATTCAATGAATCATCTAACAACAAAGTTTTGTATTTAGCTGTTGCAACAAGTGAGCACAATAAAACTGCCCTGACACAGTCAGATAATGAAGGTAGTGCTCGAGCTGTATTCTACTGCATTATCTTTTTCACTGGTAATAATGGTGAAAATATTTTGTATCTATTTATTAGTGCTGTCAAATCGAATAATCGCATCTAAAAGTTTGTTTAAATTGTGTGTGTGTGTCTATATACATTTATATACATACACACACACACTGTATATACATATATGTTTTTTTTAAAGAAGTCTCATCAAGCCTGTGTTTATTTGATCAAAAATACAGAAATAAATGTCATTTAAAATAATGGTTTTCTATTTTAAAGGGGTATGAGAAATCAACTTTCCCTTGAGCTTTTGATATATAAAAGGTCATGGTAATGTAAGAATATCCTGTAAGTTTCAGAGCTGAAAACTTCCCTGTTAGTCAAAGAAAAGCTTTCAGTGACACCAGGCCCAGAAAACGATTGATCTCAGAATATGCCACACCTTGACATCATCCTGTGGTGAAACACCGCCCATGGGCGTCACTAGGCTCATTTTAGCCTAAACTTCTGCCCAGCCCCGCCAAAAAATGTGTGATTAACCTTTATAACATATGAAACTGGCGTCCCGTCTTCTTCAATCCGCAGCGACTCGACGTCAAGTGCGAGATAAGTAACTAAACTAAACATTTCATATTTGACAGCTGCTTCTTTAAGTCAAAAATTTTAAACAAATGACAAAAATATTCAGCCAAATTAATAAACTTCGCCATTTTGAATTGAAATAGGCCTATGTAATGTCATTTATAATGTAATTAACAAACAAGAAGGCATAAGATTAATAGTAATGAATGTGTAGTAATGAATGTGTGAATATTGTAAATTAATATAATTCCATTTGTAGCTCTCAGTAAATAAAAAAGCTCAGTTTTTTCAGCCTGTATTGGGCATAAGATTAGTAATGAATGTGTGCATATTGTGAATTAATTTAATACATTTAGTTACCTAGCTGGTAGCCTTCAGTAAATTAACATGTCTATGAAAATGATTTAAAAAAAATTAAATATCAGTTAAACATGTTTACAGTCTTCTCTGACGAAAATGGAAAAACTTTGTCAGTCATATCCGCCCACTGACATTTATTATCACAAGCTATTATTATCAAATGATCAAAAGCCCCCGACTCCCCCCCCCCCCTCACATTTGGGATTGCAGTGATTATAAACCTGCCTACATTGTATGATTAAAGGATATACAATATGGTCATTCAGAATAAGGCATTCATATTTGCTTTAAAAGTCATAATAAACAGCCAATATCCTAATATGCATACTAATAAGCTACTAGTTAATAGTAAGAATTGGACCCTAAACTAAAGTGTTACCATTTTTTTCATACCCTCACTGGGGGCTGAGCCCCCCTAAAATGAAAATCCTAGAATCGCCCCTGACACCGCTTCAACAGAACAACAGCGCCTGATTCTGTAGCCCCGCCCACCGACTCGTGCCTGAGCTGATATAGGCCTACATAGAGCTAAACCGCATCGAACCTCTAATCATTAAACATACCGCATAAGCTTCATTCAGATTCCAATATTATGAATGCATAGACCTTTATTTTTTATGAATATCCAGCTCACGTGGGGAAGACATTGCACGTCTGTTCCTTCATTTCACCGCGGATTCGTTTGTAAACAAGAGACTGGATTTGCAGACAGGATGAGATTACATGAATGAATGAAGCAACACACTAATGTGAATAAAAAAAATTGTTTGTGTCTTTCAGACGGGCTACCCAAAACAAAACGTAAGCCCGGCTTGCCGACGGGCGATCTTAAACTGTGAAATAACATTCCTTTCTTGATGTGCGTTCACTCTCTTGACTTGATATTTGAAGGGTGCGTGTGTGCGTGTGTGCGTGTGTGTGTGTGTGTGTACGGTTCCCGGTTATAGACACTGATTGGGCGAGCCAAGTAACGTTAATAAAAAATAACATTCCAATCAATCGCGGGTGGATGAGAGATGAATCATTGTGTTAGTTTGATATAGATATTTTGCGAGCCCTGTGGGCGATTCATTCTGGTTGCCGTTTCCCCACACACTTTCAAAACAATTCCCATGTACTGAGCGGAGCTGAAGCTCATTAAATATGCAAATCTTATCCAATCATAGCCGTGGGCATTTACTTCCAAGTCTTCAGTGCGGCACGCCCATAAAAACTGAGAATTTGTTAAGAGAGCCTCAAAACCGGGGCAGAAAATAGCCTATTACTTATTCATTATGACGTTTTTGAATGTAAAAACCACGCAGACGTCATAAGTTGACCAGTATATTAAACAGTATATATATATAAAAAATAAAAAAACAGTTCATGACACCTTTGATATACTATTGATATATAATTTATTTCTGTGATCAAAGCTGAATTTTCAGCATCATTACTCCAGTCTTCAGTGTCACATGATCCTTCAGAAATCACTCTAAAATGATAATTTATTATTATCAATGTTGGAAACAGTTTTGCTGCTTAATATTATATTTTTATAACCTGTGATAAGTTTTTTTTTAGGATTCTTTGGTGAATAAAAAGTACAAAATAAAAAAGAAGAAGAAGGAGAAAGAACAGAATTTATTTAAAATATGAATAACTTTTAACAATATACACTATCATTATTTCATATATTTTCATCTAAAATCATATATATTTTTTTTATTTTTTATATTTTATTACATACTTTTTATTTATTTATTTTATTTTGGGTTAGCGTGTTTGTTTGGATGTATATGTGTTATTTGTGAAGCACCATGTGAGCTTAACTTTAATTGCCCCAAGGGGATAAATAAAGCTCTAAAGTAAAGTATTCAAAAGTTAGGGGTCAGTCATTTTTTTCTTTCTTTTTTTGAAAAGACATTATACTTTTATTCAGCAAGTATGTGTTAAATTGGTCAAAAGTGATAGTAAACATTTAAATTTTGAATAAATTCTGTTTAACTTTTTATTCATCAAAGAATCCTGAAAAAAAGCATCACAGGCTATAAAAAAAATATATTAAGCAGCACAACTGCTTTCCAACATTGATAATAACTGAGTATCAAATCATTAGAATGATTTCTGAAGGATCGTGTGACACTGAAGACTGGAGTAATGATGCTGAAAATTCAGCTTTGATCACAGGAATACATTACATTTTACAGTACATTAAAATACAAAAACATTATTTTAAATTGCAATAATATTTCACAATATTACAGTTTTTTCTGTATTTTCGATGAGCATAAGAGACTTACACACAAAAACAATACACACACACACGGTTTGACCTCACTATTTATTTATTTAATTAAATATGTATTTATTTGTCGGTGACATATACCCCAAATTCACTTTCAGAAATAAACCTACACAGGCAAATTTCCACCGGGGTAAAAATGTGTGACAACGTGTCCCGGTGTTTTTTCTAACGCAATCCTACATCCCAGAGCCAGGTCATCATCGGTACCGTGGACCTGATGTGGGCTACACTCGTCACCTCAAGAGCTCGCGCCCGTTTTCCGTTCACACGCGCGCCCGACACGTTCTCTCCTTGTAGCCAATCCCACCATCAGCTGTCAGGCGGATTACCTCAAGCCCAGTGTCGCCTAATGCCTGGTGGTGTTGGTGAGATGGCAACAGCCTAACGTGAGCGACATTTAGTCCACGGTGACCGACAGCACCAGCATCGTCATCTTCGGTTCATGCAATCCTTGAGGATCCCCAAGCATGTCGGGAGGCAAACGCAGATGAAGCACAAAACGCTGAAGTAGCAGCAGCACCACCACGCCTTCCGCGATATTCCGAGCCTGTAGCTGGTGCTCTGGCGTCGGCTGGAGTAGACATTGCGGATCCGAGCTACTCCAGGATCCATAATGCTCGTTAGTCAAGCCTGACACCACCGAAATGCTGCCGGGCTCTATTCAGATAACTGGAGAGGCGCTGTCCGGTGCTGAAATCAAAGACATATGCGACAGCCTGAAGGAGAACAGTGTGCGGCTGCTGTCCGTGCGCGGCTGTCAGCTGGCCGACCGGGACTTCGGCCGCGTGTGTCGCGGCGTGGCAGAGTCGCACTCTCTCGCTCAACTCAACCTGAACCTCGGCGTGGTGTCCACCATCGGCCGGACCAAGCAGCTGGCAGATGCTCTGAAGGCCAACAGATCCATTCAGACCCTCTTGTGAGTGTTTCCTCTAAGGACAGTATTTTTATCGAGAAGTGTGCCAGTTGCCTACTTTTCTAAGCGAGCACACTTAAGGAATCGACATTTCGAGAGACCTTCTAGTGAGCTGGTTTTACTTTGACAAGCTAATGAACACCAAATCTATATCCAGTAGGCTACATCTGCTCAGGCTTGTGTACTAATCTACCGTAATCTTTAAAAGCGCCATTGTGTGCTATGAATATCGTTGGCTATATGACAAATGCTTGTGATGTAGATGTAAATGTAGGCTACAATGTAAACAAAGAAACTATTGCAACGCACTAAAACATTCCTGCATTTCTTTCAACATGCAGAATATAAAAGTATAGAAAAGAGTATAGATATGTGTTTTTGTGAAATGAGTTTGAAGAGCTCACATTGACTCGCACTGTTGAGCGGTCGCCACTCGATTTCAAGGGACTCCGATTGCGTCATTGTAATATTAGCTCACTGAATTGTGACTGGTCGTCCTTCTCAGATCATTTGCATTCCTTTTTTTTTTCTTTCCTTCTTTTTTTTCATTTTGCGTGTCAAACTTTGATGCGGTATAACATACTCAGTTACTACATTGGGAAGTGTTACAGCTCCCTCTCTGTCTGCTCAGTCGCAATAAAAAAGGAAAAAAAAAAAAAAAAAAAAAAAAAAAATATATATATATATATATATATATATATATATATATATAAATTTTGTCCTGTAAATCCTTTATAATTGTAATCCGAGACTTATAACACTTCTTCTACCTCAAGTGGCTGGTAGTCATGTATATATGGAAGCTTGTTTCTGTTACAGATTAAAGGTACACTATGTAACTTTTCAGTCGGCTTGAGGTCGCCTATTCAAAACAAAGGCGTAGTTTGATGACGCCACGTTTGAGGGCAGAATCTTGGGACATGTGGTCTTCACCTCACAGCCGGTGGTAAAGAATCGGGATAGGACTCGGGCAGAAATCATGTTCATTATTAACGTTACTGTAGTCTGAAGCAGAAGCAGGACCGAGTGTTGCGGAGCTGAGGAACCGTTGGAGCGTTTGTTGATACGATGAATGCAACACACGCCTCGCGAGCAGCGGGACTTTTATTATGCCACAGTCGCTGGCGTCATTTCCGCTTTTCGGGTCAGGAGTATGAGGTAACGCAGCTCTGTTTATCATATTAGACACATCTGAGTGTGTTGAAAATGATGTTATGACGTTACTCTGTGCGTTCTCTCAGCGGCTGCTATGACACTTGTTCACATTGCAGTGAGAGTAAAGCGTTTCTGCAAAATAAAGCCGGAAACCGAGGGGAACGCAGATATGACGCCATCGACAGGCGACTCCCTCACACGTCCCTGTTCATTGGTTAAAATAGCGATTTTCTCACGATTTAAAAATAGTTGGAAACATTTGGGATATTGTAAATACTCAACTGAACAAAATATACAACACTGGCCTAGTGGTTTTTGGATATTTTACTGAAAAAAATTTAACATAGTGCAGCTTTAAAAAACATTTTAAAAGATAATTGCGACCTTTTTATCTCAGTTTATATCTCGCAATTCCAGAGGTGGACAAAGTACACAACTCTATTACTTGAGTAAAAGTAAAAGTACTACTAGTCAAATATTACTCCGTTACAAGTGAAAGTTCTAAAAACAGATTTTTACTTAAGTAAAAGTACAGAAGTATTTGTTTTTAAAAGTACTTAAGTATCCAAAGTACATTTCCTTTTGTATGTCAATGCATTATTTTATTACTGTTGCATTGTTGTATAAATGCACTCTATGTCATCATGGTGGTTTAAGCCAGTCACTGATGCTCCATCCGACATGCTAGCATACGACCACCTTAAACTCATTTCAATACTTGTATAAAAGTTACAACGCTCTTTACAAAGCTGCTGTCACTTTAAGGCAGAATGCATGGACCATACTCTGATACTGCATCCGATATTCTCCCAACTGTTTACTCTTCTCTTTCTCCCAGACATTTACATTTTTTTACATTTTATGAGACATGTGTCAAGTATATGCCAACTAAACTAATCTCTAATCTTTTGAGAAAACTGAAACACACTTTTAGTATGGCCATGGTGCACACACTGTGCCAAGGAACCGTCTTTTTCCATTTAGCTATAAACTGATCAGTGTTCAAAAAATTGTTAGGAAACTTCACATGACCCTACATAAATAAATCAAAAACCTTTTTAAAGAAGAAAAAATCATCCACTTACTTTCAAAGCTGCTACAGAAAAGACTTTCGACTTCGAGGACTTTGATAGAAATGTAGTGGAGTAAAAATTATGATATTTGTCTTTCAAATGTAGTGAAGTTAAAGTAAAAGTATCCCTAAAAAATAATTTTCCAGTAAAGTACAGATACTCAAAGTGTGTACTTAAGTAAAGTACTCAAGTAAATGTACTTAGTTACTGTCCAGCTCTGCGCAATTCTGACTTTATAACTCGCAATTGTGGAAAAAAAGTCCTTTTTAAAAATTTTATTCTCTGGTGGAAACCAGCTTCCATATGTATGATAGGGATTTCACCTCTAATTTCTAATTAGTTTAAAAACCCCTGTGGTGAAAATCAAGTGTTTAATGTTGTTTAAATGTCTATGTGGTTTTTTTAATATGCTTATATTCATAAGTCATTTTGTCAAAGAGTCAAAGAGTATTTTCTCTTTAAAACCGTCTCAAAACCGCAGTTTGAAATCGCTTTGTTTCTGACGTCACAAACTACCTTGTAACCAATCACATCACGAGGGGGGCGGGCTTTAGCATATCATTACCTGTGACTCTGAAGCAGAGGAGTCTCAAGAGGAGCCAGGTTACCCTGGTATTTTTTTCTGTTGATATGAAAAATCGGGTAGATTTAGCAATATAGCATGTGAATAATGTTTATGATGTATATTACAATGTTATGATGGCAGAAGGTCTGGACTCCATCGCATCTTTCAATGGTCAAGGACATGTAACACAACCAATCACGGTTCGTTTTGTTCCGCGTCATGTTTGGGGAGTGAAAATGGAAAGTAAAAAGGACCACTAAAGAACGCAAAAAAACACGTCTCGCGGACATGATGACTTTGAAACTCCTGAAGTGTTTCCAGAGAATGTCTGTGGGTGTGACGTCTTAGGCTGAGACTATGATGAACTATATGCCTTTCTCCACTCACGTTCTATGATGTTCAAAGCGGATACTGAAGAGACTATTTTGAGGCATAAAGACATTTTTTTCACAGGAAAAAAACGTTTAAATGTGTCATTTTGGTGATCAAAGATGAGCTTAAGGGACAAAAGGGATAAACATTGCGGAAAAGGGAGAAAGCAATGATTGGACGAATATTTTATGGTCCTTATATACGTATACATATAAATACATTTAGACCACTTAACTTAGGGATTGCTATCAGGATGTGAAGAGACTTTCAACCAGCATAGCAAAAAAAATTTCACCTACCCTGCCTTTAAAACACTTTTTTTTTTTTGCTGCCGTTTTCTTCAGGGAATGCAAATTTAGCACAGAACGTAATGTCCGACTCTGTCCACTTTTCCTGTTCCCCTCATAGTCTCCACGGAAGTCCACTTTTAGATGCAGGTCTGGTCACCCTGAACGGAGCCCTCTCCACTCACCCCTCTCTGGTGTCCTTGGATTTGGGAGACTGCATGCTGGGAGATGAGGCCGTCCGCCTCATTTGTGGCATGCTTCCTCCGGATGGAGCCAAATCAGGTAAAACATCACAGCTTCACCAGTCAACGGTGTTTCCATACAAAAACCTGATACACTGAGATTAAATAAGCAGCTAGTATATGCTATGTTAAGAGTTTTGGTGTACACCGATCAGCCATAGCATTATGACCACTGACAGGTGAAGTGAATAACACTGATTATCTCTTCATCACAGCACCTGTTAATGGGTGGGATATATTAGGCAGCAAGTGAACATTTTGTCCTCAAAGTTGATCTGTTAGAATCAGGACAAATGGGCAAGCGTAAGGATTTGAGCGAGTTTGACAAGAGCCAAAATGTGATGGCTAGACAACGTCCTTGTGGGGAGTTCCCGATCTATCAAAAGTGCTCCAAGGAAGGAACAGTGGTGAACCGGGCCGGCGACAGGGTCATGGGCGGCCATGGCTCATTGATGCACGTGGGGTGAAGGCTGGCCCGTGTGGTCTGATCAAACAGACGAGCTACTGGAGCTCAAATTACTCAAGAAGTTATTATTGGTTCTGATAGAAGGATGTCAGAATACACAGTGCATCGCAGTTTGTTGCGTATGGGGCGGCATAGCCGCAGACCAGTCAGGGAGCCCATGCCGATATTCCCTGGTGGCTGTGGCTCTTTCAGCAGATAATGCACCTGCCACAAAGCAAAAATGGCTCAGGAATGGTTTGAGGATTACAACAACGAGTTTGAGGTGTTGACTTGGCCTCCAAATTCCCCAGATCTCAATCCAATCGAGCATCTGTGGGATGTGCTGAACAAACAAGTCCGATCCATGGAGGCTCCACTTACATGACTTAAAGGATGGCAGATACCACAGCACACCTTCAGGGGTCTAGTGGAGTCCATGCCTCGACGGGTCAGGCCTGTTTTGGCAGCAAAAGTTTGACCAACACAATATTAGGAAGGTGGTCATATTGTTATGCCTGATCGGTCTATATTACAGTACTTTTTGGATGGCTGACTCAATATGCTAAGAAAAATGTCAGAAATGTGCAAATTCTTGTTCCTTTTGCACTTCTGCTGCAGTCTTTCTGCAAAACCCTCATTTATCAATGTGAACACACATAGCTAATATTGAAAAATGATAATTAATGGAAATGATGTAGTTGATATAACTATTTTTTGTATTTTTGAAACGCATTTGGTTTTAAGGCTGTGTGTAAATTTTTTTAATCATTTTGAAAATACTGTAATCCCAGCTAACACAAATACTGTTTGTTTTAAGTTATGAAAACGTTATTTCTGAATGTTCTCAGAATGTTCTAAAACAACCCATTTTAAAAACGCTAAGGGAACAAGTAAAATGATTGAATATATTTTGGGACAAGGTTAGATTCAATGGTAAATGTCATATATCAAATTTGGGTGTCCACCTAAGATAATCACCATATTTATAATGAAACCATCATATTTAAAAAATATGATAGCCAATTAATCATATCATGTAATAAAATATAATTTATTGTTACCACTGTAAATCTATATTAAATTATTATGGGATCTCTTTCACTGCTTTCAGAATCTTTACTTTTTAACATTTTGTTTCGATATTTCTACAGTATATTAACATATTTTAATAACAGCATATTTATTAAACACAAACGAATTCTCTTATTTATCAAAATAAACAGAAAATTGTTCAAACTTTGCTAAAGTGCTGTTAGACATTATTTAAAACACATTATTATATATAGCTGATGTTTTTGTATCAATACTGTGTCTTTTACCCCGTGTGTCTGTGGGGTAAAATGCCCCCTTGCCACCTTATGATTTATTTTCACACAAAATCCGTTGCTCCATAAATGTTTAATACAAACTTTTTTTTTTCTGTAATCATACACTATGGGAGTAATAAAAAGTGCCTTTAGCGCCGTTATACCATAACATTTAATGTCAGACGAACGTCCAACTAAAACATTTGAGATGAAAACGTTCCATGAGCGAGGTATAGATAATGTTTTTGTGCCAACGTTTTGAGAACATTATTAAGGACCAGATAACTTTGCGTGAACATTCTATTAACGTTACGTTTGTTCATAACAGAATGTTAGGGAAGTTTTGAGAACATTCCCTGTTAGTTGGGATAGTAGCTTTAAATCTAGAAGCATGCTGGGAGCTATTATGAATGAACAGTGCGATCAATAATACTGCACAGGGCTTAAAGAGCTGACACTGAGTGCCAACCCAGCCATCAGCAGCCAGGGCTGGGCTCGACTGGCCATCGCCGTGGCTCACAGCTCACAGTTACGGGTCCTCAACCTTGACTACAATCCCTTAGGTGAGCCATCTTCTGTTCTGCAGTTTTGAGGTATGGATGTCATGTGTGCTGCCCATGATACACAGATATTGGTAAACTGACAGTAAGTTTGATCAGGGATTTTTTTTCTGGCAAATTGAAATCACATTTACATTTTTGCATTTGGCAGACGCTTTTATCCAAAGCATTCAAGGTACACGTTTTTACATTTTTTTAAAATCCCACGGACATTTACTTTATAGCATTTTTAATCAGTTATATTCTTGACACATAAATCTATTTAACAATTAATTTAAAGAAGCAAGTGTTTCCCTGGCGTATAGTGGAAGGTGTAGACGTTACAGTGTATATATTGAGACATTTATATTGCTGACCGTGAATGAAACAGCCAGCCAAGCATACAAATGTTTCTGCCGGGGAAATGCAGGGTTTGCACTTTGAAAAGCGCTAGGTTTGCAGTCCTCTGAGTCTTCTGTCTCAGCTCTTCCCACTGCTTGTGGTTTCCAGGGGATCACATCGCTGGGATGTTGGCTGTCTCCGTCGCATCCAGTCGAACTCTTGAAGTCCTGGACTTGGAGGGAACCGGCCTCACCAATCAGTCAGCACAGGTGCATTACAAGCTCACAACTGCTTCATGAAACAGCTGTTTTTGAATATATGGTTACACTTTATTTTAAGATGTCTTTGTTACAGTGTAATTATACATTTAAAGCCACAATATGTCATTTTTCGCCGCTAGAGGTCGCTTATTGAAAACAAAAGCGTAGCCACAGACGAGCGCTTCTGCTTCTTCTGGTCATGCGTAAGTGGGGGAACGCAGCGCTGTGTTATCATATTAGCAGTGTTGGGCAAGTTACTGAAAATTGGTAATTAGTTACAGTTCTAGTTACTTCTTTTAAAAGTAATTGAATTATTTGACCAATTACTGTATATCAAAAGTAATTAGTTACTAGGGAAAGTTACTTTTATGCCTGCTTTTTAAATGTAAATATGAACAGTACTGAACAGTCAAACAATAAACAATTTTTCATTAAATATTTCAGACGAAACTGGACAAGTGTAAATGCATCTGGTTGTTTAAACCACGTATGTAAATTTGACTCCTGGAAAATGATTAAGAAATATACGTGTGTGAGCGTGTTATAGGCTATATATGACATGTTGTAGTCAGATATGACGGCGCTACGCCGCAAATGAGTAAAGCAAGACAACACGCAAACGGACGCAAGTGAAGATGCTCAAAAACACAATCATCTTCATCTTCATTAAAACTAATGAGACTAAATGATCTCAACAGTGTGTAATAGGGAGGATAAAAAAATCACGGGCTCCAGACGGACTCGGGCCGAGAATTTTGATAAGCTGTCGGACACGGGCCGGGCTAGGGCCTAGATTTGAGCTCCTTGTCTGCAAGCGTTCACAAAAGAGAGTAACGCGAGTAAATGTCAGTAATTGTAATTGCGTTACTTGATTAAAAAAAATACAGCTACAGTTAAAAGTACTGAAATTACAGTAGCGCGTTACTCCCAACACTGCATATTAGATACATTATTTGAGTGTGTTGAAAGTTATGTTATGACCTACTAAGGCATCTTTTCACAGCTAATGCGGCCAGAAAAAGAATCTAGAAATACGCAATTTTAAATGAATTTCCTCTGCGTGCTATATAGCCTATAGGTGCTTTGATTGTCATAATTCTGTACTGATAGGCTATTGTAGGCTACGGTATAGTTATTTTATATTGCTTAATAAAATTGTGACCGATGGAACAAATGCTATAAAGAAATTATGAATTATTACACCAGGTAACGTGGTCACAACAAATGAACAATGATAGCGTTTCAGGTAGGACAGCAGATATATCAGCAAATATCGTTTTCAAAGAGATTATTTTTGGAATATAATATAAAAAAGCACAGTGACGGCGACTGGGTTAAAGGGTTAGTTCACCCAAAATGTAAATTCTGTCATTAATTACTTACCCTCATGTCGTTCGACACCCGTCAGACCTCCGTTCATCTTCGGAACACAAATGAAGATATTTTAGTTGAAATCTGATGGCTCTGAAAGGCCTCCATTGGCACAATGGCACGGTTCACTCTCAAGACCCTTAAAAGGTACTAAAGACGTTGTTACAAAGTCCATCTCACTACAGCGGTTCTCCAATAACTTTATGAATCGGCGACAATAGTTTTTGTGCGCAAAAAAACCCTAAATAACGACTTATATAGTGATGACGATTTCAAAACACGGCCTCATGAAGCTTCGAAGCGTTATGAATCAGTGAGTCGAATCATGATTCGGATCGCGTGTCAAACTGCCAAACAGCTGAAATTTGGCGATTCAAGCCGCTGAATCGACTCACTGATTGTAAGCTAGATCGATATTAGGCATGGTAAACAATGGTACTTGCAGTAAATCAAGAAAACCAGATTTAAAGTCAAGTTAAGTCAACTTTATTTATAATAGCGCTTTTAACAATACAGATTGTTTCAAAGCAGCTTTACAGTGTTGAACAGGAAAATAATGCAGCATCATTTCATTCAGCCGTCTAGCCATTCTGGAGAAAAAATGTCATCAGTTCATTTCAATTATCATACGTGACAGTGTGGGCTTTAGATTAGTAATTAGAGCAGTAATTTAGTTTATATGGTTAATTTAGTTTAATAATTAGATTTATTTCGATATTTAGTTGAAAAATTTAGAAAAATTTAGTGTCCCCAACTGAGCACGCCAAGCCAGAGGCAACAGGGGCAAGGAAACCACATCAGGTATAAACAATAAGACTAACTGTGTTGAGCTATATAACAATGATTAGTTTTCTGTCCATGAATGTATTTACAGAGTTGCTCACCTGTCTAATAAAACACCAAATATTAAAGTGTCTTTGGTGTTTCCATGGTTTCTACAGAATAAAACCGGAGGGTAACGCGGGTAAGATGTCATTGATAGACGACGCACGGTCTGTGTCCCGTTAAAATGGCTTATTTATCTGGATTTAAACATTCTTGGAAACATTTGGGATAATGCAAGTACACAAGTTAACAAAATATATGACATTGTTCTAGTGGTTTTTGTATATTTTAATAAAAAAATCTTACATATTGTGCCTTTAAGTACTTGGTAATATTCATTAACTACATGTACTTTCTATAGAGTTAGGATTAAGATTAGGTTTGGTTTAGGGTTAGTTCCATGTAATTATGCAATATAATAAATAAGATAATATAATTGATAGACATTACTGTAGAAAATACACGTAACGTGTAACAAGGACACTGCAAATGAAGTGTTACCGAATATATTTATTCAAATTAATTATTTATGAAAGATTGTTTTTATCGCCTAATATTTACATTATATTTAGAATAAAATGCAGGCTGAGAACATTATGCCTTAAAGGGGTAGTTCAACCAAACATGATTCATATACTCACCCTCCATATTTCAACAGCTGTATGAATTTCTTCATCTGTGGTACACACGATACACTATTGTTCAATTGTTCATGGTAGTCATGGTAACTATTGTTCAGCCATTGACTACCATAGTGTGTGTGTGTGTGTGTGTGGGGGGGGGGGGGGGGTACCATGGTAGTCAATGGATGCCGAGATCTTCTTGGTTACAGACATTCTTCCAAATGTGTTCCTTTGTGTTCAGCAGAACAAAGAAATTCATACAGGTTTGGAACAACTTGAGGGTGAGTAAATGATGACAGATATTTTTTATTTTTGGGTGAACTATCCCTTTAAGGCAGGACATTGTATGATCTTCAGTTACACTCTAAAACTTGTATAAATGCCTATTAGAATGCAATTCTGCTGCAAGAAAAAAAAAAGTATTTTTCTACTCTAACCATTTAAAATAACATGTAAATTAAACCAGTCGTGAATTATGCGTAATGCATATAAGGTAATCTGTGCAGTCGCTACATTAATTTTGCCCTTGAAAGGATATTGTGCGTGTATCATAGATATGCACTTTATAAACCAGATGAGTAATCCTAAACCTTTTCCTATCACCACCTGCTGAAAAATAGCACAGTGGAGGAAAATAATGGATTAAGCATAACTTTAAGCCATAATACCTCTGTCATCCTCATGTCATTACAGCCTCATAATATTATCTTTCTTCTGTGAAACACAAAATGAGACGCAGAATGTCTAGATTTATCAATCTTCATCTGTGTTTAATGGAAGAAAGAAAACACCACAGGGTCAACATGACCTATGCCATCAGTAAATGGGTGAACTATTGCTTTAAAAGCTCTTAAAGCTGTTTCCTTAGGGACTGTCAACAGGAGGGAGAATTAGCAGAGGGTTATTTTGTCTTCATAATTCTCCACTAGAGGGCAAGGTTGGACAGGACATTTATTATTTGTGCTCTCAGTGTTTGTGTGTTCCTCTCATGAAGGCTGTAATTACAAGGTTTGGTCTTTGATAGAGAACTTGATAGCTCCTCATCTCTCTTGATGTCTCAAATGTTCATGGGATGGTAAAGTGTGCATTGGTTTCAGAATCTCAGCAGGTGTAGTAGGTCATCCGGGTATTTGTGCCTACTGTATCATGATTTTTAAAGTAACCCTGTAGTCAATTAGCCTGGATGCCAGCCGAACTTAGCCCCGCCCACAACACTTTTACTCGGGCAGTTCGGTCTGGACTTGCTCAATAGAGAAGTAATTATGCCCGAACAGAAGCTGTTCGGACCAATGAAATTGTCAGGGCGGGCTTCAGACGATGATGGACAGATGATAAACAGTAACGTAATCATCCACGTCATCAAAGGCGCTTGGGTTGAATTTGTTCTAATCCTAAACGGAGAACTTGTTCGTATATGCATTCACCTTTACTATTTCTCTCAGAAATGATGATCGTGTTAGTAAGTACTCTGTGTATCCTTAAATTCTTTTTTTTACAACTCCGGCAAAGTTCGTTTACACTCATCTTTTTCTTCTAACGTTAGGCTACTTATTCCAGCGTGCGTGCAGACAGGGTTGCCAAGTTTTTACAAGAAAACCCGCCCAATTGCTAACGTTCCTCAAAACTAGCCAAAAACAAGCCCAATATCTTTCCAGGGAGGTTCTCCGGGGAAAAAAGGCATTTGGGGGGTAAAATATGTGTTATTTTGGAAGGACTGCCTGCTAAAATTCGCATTCCTGGGTCTGTATATCACATAATTGGGGTCGCTTCAACCCGCGGACATGGCAACACAGTGCAGTTGAGTTCTGTTGACATTTGACAACTGACGTTATGCGTCGCTCGGTCGCTCCGTTGCTCTGATTGGTTGTAGGTCTATCCAATTGAGTTCTTTCTTGGTTCGGTTGAAACACACCCCATAATCACAGCCCAACGGAACAGTATCAGACTCATATTCTGACTAGAATTGAGTATGACGACGTCAGGCTAGTAGTCAATAATTTTAGCCCTTAAAACTCATCTTTGATCACCAAAATGACATTTAAAAAAAAAAAAAAAACCTTGTGCCTTTAAAGGGCTTGAATGTAACTCTACACCCTTGTTTCATTTAGTATACGCAGATCCAAGAATATCCAAATGATCCCCGCCTCCATTCACTCGCTCAAGCTCAGAAATACAATCGGCCAACTTACTGTGCGCACATTAAGTGCTGCACAATGCCGCTCTTTACAACGTCAGACACATAACGGTAATGAATATGATTATCATTTTGCTTCACTACGTTATCAAACAGCTAATAATGTGTTGCTAATGTCACACAAACCATGTTCCCGTTCTCCATCTCAGTCTGCCTTCAGTATCAGTCAGCATCCTTAGAAACGCTTTGAACATCATAGAGAGTCAGTGGAGAAAGGCATATAGTTCATCATAACATCATATACATAATTCACCTGCTATATTGATAAATCGACCTGAATTTTCCGGGATAACCTGGCTTCTCTTGAGACTCCACTGCTTCAGAGTCACAGTTAATGATATGCTAAAGCCCGCCCACCCGTTGACCTGATTGGTTGCAATGTAGTTTGTTGACTTATGAATTTGCACATGGTTTGTCTTAAAGCATATTGAAAACACCACATAGACATACAAAGAACATTAAAAACTGGATTTTCACCACAGGGGGTCTTTAAGTATTCGAACATTGTACTGATTTGATGATAATGTGCATATTCGGACACATGGGCAGAATCGCAAAAAAAAAAAAAAAAAACGCCCCCTAAACCCTTATTCACTATTCCCTACTTTAGTCCACTAATACAGTTCACTTGACGTGAATGAAAATGAATGAGTGAATTCGGACAGCCGTTGAGTGTACATCGGCTGTACACTCGTTATTGCGGTGCAATGTGGGATAGAATTAGCCTGGCTCCGCCCTCCTACATGCTTCCACTCAATTTTCATTTGCCTTCAGTACTCCGTCTGGGATTGCGGTATATTCTCTGGTTTTCTCCGGTCAAATTTTAACCGGTCCAATCAGCGAACAGAGGGAGTGGCTGAGAACGATGACGTTGATGTTGTGCGCTAGTTTGAGATGACAAACCTCACGACCAAACGTTAACGATTGGCTATGGCAGATCCAGAGCGGCTCTGGGCAGATCCAATAGTTTTAAACTTCAACAGAGTTCCCGCCTTCAAGGAAGTTAACGCTTGTCTTGAGTCTGGAAGGTCCATGCTAGGACTGAATGAATTCAATTACTTCCACTATGGATTCGGACACCACTACAAATGGCTGTCCCTTCAAATAATGCCCTATTTGAGGATGTAGGGGGCGATTTCAGATTCAGCCCTGGTCTCATTCGCTTTTCTTCCAACACAACCTATTAAGCAAATGGGACAGCTTAAAGGCGCAGTTTCATTTACTGTCGCTCAGTGAATTTTCACTGGCAAAACCCAGTCGTTTCAATAGGAATCCAATGCGATCGGGATTTCTTGCCAAGGGTGAAAGATTCGCTGCGTTGACAGAAAGCTGCTTTGTTTGAAATTGATTAGGTGTGAGCTGTGCTTCATACATCGCTACGCTATTGACAACAGACAATGGCTTTTTGCCCACTACATTTAACTAATGTAACCGCACCTTAAGGCACACTAACACAGAGTTGAAACGACAATCATTCATTGAATACTACTAAACTTCCGCTCATTGCATGTTGATTTATTGGATATTTTGGCTAATTTTATTATGTTTTCAGCAAGTATTTTGGTTCTGTTTGGGCCTGGGCAGTTTAGCTGAGAATCCAGATAAACATTTGAATCTCACTTTCTCTGCAGAGAGCCAGAGGCGAGAGAAGACACTCACTCCATCCATCATTACATTTGTTTACAAGTCACACATTATATAGATGAAAGAATTGGGACACCTGACCATTACACCAATAAGGACTGTAGGAGCTAAATCTAATACTTTAAGCTACTGAGTTGTTTTGGTCCCAGAGAAATTAGGTTGACTCACTCTTGTTTTGGTGTTACGTTGTTTAAGTCATCCATAAGAAACGAGAAGACCATTCTTCCGTTGCATCACCATACACAGTTTATTGGCTCCACAAACACCACCGTGCATAATGTCCAATTGAATATTCAATACCACATAGGCAATTCCTTCAAAGGGAAGTTTTACATACGTTCACTGCTGTTGCCATAGATATACATAATAAAGACTGGCTGGTGGCCATCTTGTCACAGGCAAGCTTTTTGGCGGACATTGTGGTACCTGATGTAAGGTGAGTGATCTGCACGAACACAAATACTCTTACCTCGCTGAAATCTTGACGGATTTACAAATGGTTTATTACAAACGTTATTAACGTGGCTATAATTCTGGATGCTTGAACAAACTATGAATAATTATTCATAAGTATGCAGTGTCATAGCAACATCTCTGACGTTTATAACAAACCAAACAGTTTGAAAATCGGTAGAAAATTGAGCAAGTTATGGTTATTTAAAAAGTACATGCACCATTAAAGTTACGAGTGAGTGAGCTGACTGTGACAAGATGGCCGCCAGGTGCAGCCGTCGACCTCCATTGGCCAGCAGCGCGGACGAGACATCTAGCCTATATTATGTATATCTATGGCTGTTGCGGTCAAAACCTTTTTGCCCTTCGGGGTCAAAATACCTACCTACAGCATAAGGAAGGCTACCTATATACATTGATCTCTTAGTGATGTTCACAGCGCCACTCAGTGGTCAAAAGAAGAATAACATCACCCTTCCAAACACATTTTGGCTCCTACAGGGACTGTAATGACATTGCACTCTAAATCCATAGGCATTAATATGGAGTTGGTCTCTCCTTTGCATCTATAACAGCTTCCACTTCTCTGGGAAGCCTTTCCACAAGATTGTGGCGTGTTTATGTAGGAATTATTGCCCTTTCATCCCTTGGAGCATTTGTGAGGTCAGGCACTGATGTTGGACGTGAAGGCCGTGAATGTTCATTCCAAAGGTGTTAGATGGGGTTGAGTTCAGGGCTCTGTGTGGGCCGGTCAAGGCGTGCGGCGATAGTCTGTGTTAGATGCTGTTCAGACGCAACACCGGTTACATAATTTGCCTGGGCACCACGGCCAGGCCGGCCTGTTGAAAGCTCTGGCTCACGCTGGCCCAACAGTGTAGAAGTGGCTATTGGCTGCCCACGAAACGTCTACTTTGACCCGCCCTCAACCACTTTAGAACTTTATTGTTATTGTCCTTGGTGTGACCGTCTTTTTGATGGAATCCAAAAAACTCCCACAATGGTGAGCTAACTCCGACATGATTTTGTATGGCAACTACACAATCTGTTTTCTTTTTTCCATTTTATGGCGGGCAGCAACAAGCATTTGGGTGCAATACTGCCACCTACTATGTAGGAGCCGCCAGACTGTTTATGAATTAGATTTATTGGCTCTTTAAAGGGTTAGTTCACCCAAAAATGAAAATTCTGTCATTAATTACTCACCCTCATGTCGTTCGACACCCGTAAGACCTCCGTTGATCTTCAGAACACAAATGAAGATATTTTAGTTGAAATCTGATGGCTCTGAAAGGCCTCCATTGGCACAATGGCACGTTACACTCTCAAGACCCTTAAAAGGTACTAAAGACATCATTACAAAGTCCATCTCACTACAGTGGTTCAAAAATAACTTTATGAATCGGCGAGAATAGGTTTTGTGCGCAAAAAAAACCTAAATAACAACTTATATAGTGATGACGATTTCAAAACACGGCCTCATGAAGCTTCGAAGCGTTATGAATCAATGAGTCGATTCAGCGGTTTGGATCGCCAAATTTCAGCTGTTTGGCGGTTTGACACGCGATCCGAATCATGATTCGACTCACTGATTCATAACGCTTTGAAGCTTCATGAGGCCGTGTTTTGAAATCGTCATCACTACATAAGTCGTTATTTAGGTTTTTTTTGCGCACAAAACCTATTCTCGCCGATTCATAAAGTTATTTTTGAACCACTGTAGTGAGATGGACTTTGTAACGACGTCTTTAGTACCTTTTAAGGGTCTTGAGAGTGTAAAGCGCATTGTGCCAATGGAGGCCTTTCAGAGCCATCAGATTTCAACTAAAATATCTTCATTTGTGTTCTGAAGATCAACGGAGGTCTTACGGGTGTCGAACGACATGAGGGTGAGTAATTAATGACAGAATTTTCATTTTTGGGTGAACTAACCCTTTAAGTGTTTATTTCCTCCCAATTTTTCAGTGTTCTTCACATTCATTTTCCTCATGCCTTTCCTTGTTCCTCTGTGGTCAGATCTTCCTAGATATGGTGGAGAACTACCCCACCAGCCTGCGTGTCCTGGTTCTAGCGGAGAACGACATCAGCCCTGAGCTGCAGCAGCAGATCTCGGACCTCCTCTCCGAAGGCGAGGAAGAGGAAGATAAGGACGGAGAGGCCCGCGGCAGCTCGGTGACCCCCAGGGAGAAACCCAACTGGGTTCCCCACAGCAGTAAGGGCTGACCCAGCCTCTCTCTCTCAGCCTGTTCTCTTTACTTCAAGACTGTTTCACTTAGATTTCCCGCTTTCTCTTTCCCTCTTTGTGTGTGGATGACTTTCCTGCAGTAACTGGTTCTAAGAGGCTGGGGCAAAAGGGAAGTACAGAAATTCA
Organism: Gobio gobio; assembly: GCF_949357685.1. Classification (NCBI taxonomy): domain Eukaryota; kingdom Metazoa; phylum Chordata; class Actinopteri; order Cypriniformes; family Gobionidae; genus Gobio; species Gobio gobio. The sequence goes on from NC_137111.1 coordinate 8,829,367, forward strand.
CATTTCTCATGCATCATTTAGGAGAGATCATTTGCTACTTATGAAATAGAAATTTGAATTTCTTATAATGGCCAAGTTGTGAGTTCTCTGTCCTGTATGTACTGAAGGCTTTAGACTTAGAGGTTATTATTATTAAAGATACATTTTAAAGGAAGGGTTCAGCCAAAAATTATCACTCAACTTCATGCCGCTGTAAACCTGTATGACTTTTTGAATCTTGGAAGCATATCCTGACCATTCCTTTCCATATAATGAAGGTTAATGGGCACTGGAGATGTCAAGCTCCAAAATGACAACAAAAAAACACCTTAAAAGTATCAAACAAGTACTCCATATCAGTACAATCAATAGGCCCTTGGTATCAAGATGCTTTTTGGTCGATCGGATCACAAGTGGATGACGCTAAATACAGGTTTAAACGAGATTTAAAACATTTTGAGCTTGTCCACTTTCGACCACTTCCAGAGGTAGTCGAAAACGCGTTCGACCGGATTGCTTTCGTAGTGTAGACGCTCATGTGGTCGAATGTGTTCAAACAGCCGCAAAAGACCGTCTACTCTCCACCTACTGACCTAATGAGTAAACATTATGGGATGTGCACTAGCCAGACGGGATTTAAGCTTTGTCGGCTGAAGACGCAAGTTTGGTTTGGGAAAGTTACCTCAGTTTTTGGAACTGAAAGTTGAGGTTATCCGCTGACTTACTCTATAACCTGCTTTCTGGAATACCCCCCAGAAACTAAAGCTGCTGCTCTCCGTATGTTTTTCTGTCCCGTTCATATGTAAATTGCACAAGCTTATTTTGTCCATTTGTTCGAAAGATCTGAAAAAGCCCATACATTTACCATACATAGACCCTCCTCTCGAAGAAATCAGGACAGAAGTGGACGAAATTGCTTTCGTAGTGTAGACGCTCATGTGGTCGAATGTGTTCAAACAGCCACAAAAGACCGTCTACTCTCCACCTACTGACCTAATGAGTAAACATTATGGGATGTGCACTAGCCAGACGGGATTTAAGCTTTGTCGGCTGAAGACCCAAGTTTGGTTTGAAGATGAATAATCACAATGTTCTCTCACCATTCCTGATTTCTTACACACACTCACAGCGTTTGGATGTTCTTGCGGCTGTCAGAGCAGGGGGGTTTTCCAGAAAGCAAGGTTAACTTACCATCACATATACCTTGAAATCTGTGTTGATTAACCCAAACTTTGCTTACTCAAGGTATGCTGGTTCCCAAAACACGGCCGGAAGTAAGTTCAGACAATTCAGAGTTCCCAGTTAACTTACAGGACATTCTCAACAGAGCGACGAATGAATGATTCACCATGGAAACAGACGCACATTCTGCGTCCCAATTCATCTACTTTTACTACATCCTAAAAGTATGTACTCTTTTTGTGAAGAAAAAGTACATACTTTTGAGTGTGTAGCAGAAGAGTATGCAAGCTTTGGGACAAACTACTTCATCATCTTTAACGGACGTCACCGTTTAAACTGCCCTGTCAATCATCGTCGCAGTTCAAATCCTCCACATTCAATTCAATTACCTACCGTATCGGAGAGAAATGTAGACGCACGTTGATCTGCCATTCGTGGGTCTTTAATGCAGAGACTCCTCTCACAGGGTAACTTCAGTGATTTAGCATTAAGCTTTGTATTTAAACTGGGTCATTTATGCAGTAGAAATGTGAAATTATTTTTGAATTTGGTTCCTTCTAGACTGAGAAAAGACAGAACATGTATTTTTGTCTCATGTGGATGAAAGACAACAACTCCCAGAATGCACTTGCTTCGCTGCCCTATGAGGCCACTCCGTACACCGCCCCCAGCGTCGTTTTGATCGTCATAATAATACAATAATTTTGTTCAGTTAGAGAATAAACACTACAATTAAAAACTGAACGTGTCTTTTCAATAAAGTGTGAGTGAGCCGAACGAAAGTCACGCCACAGACGCAGCAGTGTCAGATTTCATTCATCATGACGAACTGAGCAGAGCTGAGGTAACGTTAAGCGCCAGTCTGGCACGTTTTCAGATCGCATATGGAAGCTAAACTATCACAGGAATTCATTGAAAAGTTGAAACACTCACTTTACTCTGCACCGCTCCGTTATTATGATTGTCCGTGCGGCCGTCTGTGTCTCACATTCTGTGCGTGAGATCTCTCCCCATGGGCGGGTTGATAACATGCGGAACAGCTCCATCTAGTGGCTGTAGTCTTTAGCCTCTGGCCAAAAAATCCTCAGATGACGCAAAATGACGATATTTGCGTCATTGGAGGATTTTTTCCAGAAATAAAATGCATAATTCTCTCGTCTCAGGGGGATATGAGGGGGGAAAGTACCATCATTTGAATATACTACCGGGTTTCTACTGATACAAAGCCTAATGCTAAATCACTGAAGTTACCCTTTAATGGCCAAACGTATCATTACAAAAGTTCTCAATGCTGCTGCAGGTGAAATATAATGTGGATAACATTGAATAAATATCTTTTTGTCAGGTTAAATACTGATAATTGCTCACTCAAACCCCTTTATCTAATCCTCTCTACTTAACCGCCATGTTTGTAGTTTTTTAACACTTTTTATCCGTGTCTGTAGTTTTAATCGAATCCTCGCCATCTCGCAATGGGTTGAGGGCAATATCAGCTGTTAGAGTGCGCATCGATCTGCACTTCGAATTATGACCGGAAATAGTAGACCATCCGGGAATCTTTGGAATACTCTTTTTTAGACATACTACGATTTGGGACATACAAATTCTTTTTTCGAATACTATTTAGTATGGATAGTATGTGAATTGTTACACAGCATAAGAGAAAGCATGCCATTCTATTTCCACTTCTTCTGTTGTTTAATGGCGATCTTCATAACCCACTTAGTGCACATCGCCACCTATTTGCTGGTTGTGCAATCATTTTTTTCAGTCTTTTTGTTTAATAAGTATTCTTTATTCACTGAGAATAAGGATTATATTGTTTGTCTGATGCTATTTGAATGCATATTCATGTGTGAGATGACAATAAAATAAATAATAAATATCTTTGAATTGAATATATAACAAATTTGGTTATATTAATATAACTATTAATTATTTAACACACATCTAAATACAAACTAACCCTGGATCACAAGCTGCTCCGGAGCAGGCTATGTTCAGAGAGTGAGTTGCTATGGTTACTTACATACCCTGAAAGTTACTTCAGTTTTTGGAACTGAAAGTTGGAACTGACTTACTCTATAACCTGCTTTCTGGAATACCCCCCAGAAACTAAAGCTGCTGTTCTCCGTATGTTTTTTCTGTCCCGTTCATATGTAAATTGCACAAGCTTATTTTGTCCATTTGTTCGAAAGATCTGAAAAAGCCCATACATTTACCATACATAGACCCTCCTCTCGAAGAAACCAGGACAGAAGTGGACGAAAGTGGACAAAAGAGACGGATTAAAACACCAGGGGCCTCATGTATGAAACTTAACGTAGTTTTCATCCTAAAAAAGATTGTGCGTACATGCATCTCCTTCCCGAAATAACCATATATGGAGCTTACAACGCCTAGTTTTACCATATGCATAAGGTCATCTGCATATCATTTCCATATGAACAGTTCCATCCACGTGATGTCATGTTAAGCGATACAAGACATTAAGAAAATATGACTATAAATGCCATTTGTGCTGTCACATTACAATACTAAAAATCATGCAGTATCCTTGTCTTGATTTAGAATAAATAAATCAAAATTGTATAAAATACATTTCACAGAAGAGTTATTCTCATTCTTTCCCACTGGCCAAATAGTATTTTAAATTGTTTTAAACAAATCAAATGTATGCAGTTTTGCCTATAAGGTAAACATATATTTTAGGATGTTTATATATATATATTTATGGAAACGGATCTGCCTTATTTTTGCATTGTAAATTATTGTCTGACTCGAGTCACTGATAAAACATTTTTTTAATTAAACCATTAAAATTGAAGTTTCCTTCAAAATCTATCGTTCAAATACAATGGTATTTTTCATAATATTCATATAGTTTTCAGTCACGTGACTGTTGCGGAGGGCAAAACAGCCATAGAACTGCAGCAAATCCTGTCAATTTTCCATCTTAAAAACAAAAATATGAACAAGAGGCAAGTTTTTGGCACTTGTGATCCATACACAGCACCTGCTGCAGTATTTCAATCACTTAAAACAGCGGGACGCTCTGAAACGCTTAACGTGAAAAACACTTATTGGTTGCACCAATAAGGATTAAATTAAGTTTAACGCTAATCAAGCATTTGTTGATCTGGGCTTTATTTTAAATCGAGTTGCGTTGCATCCCTTCATTTTAAACACAGATTAACTGCGCAGAAAGACTGTTAGAATTAAAGAGCTGATCGAGCAGGCGAAGGGTTCTGCATACTATATACAGGCGAGCAGATGAGCCCAGAATATGAATGCAACACGTTTTCTTTATAATGGTTTTCGATGGAAAAAACCCTTAACGAGAAACCTCGTGCTGGATTAATTATGTTCATCTGCTTGCCCATACAAAGTATACATAATCAATAAGGTGTATAATAAATTTGGTCTTTTAATATCACCGTCTTACTACATTAATACTTACTAGTACGCTGGTAAAAATGACTGCCAGTCAATGGAGGAAAGCCATGTTTTACCCTCCAGGTGGCTGTTCCCATATCGGTGTGACGTCACGTGAAAACTATGAATTGAAAAGACCATGAAGGGGTTATTATTAGGCTACTGTCTGTCTGTGCATGACACCAACCACACACCTGCGCCCAGCAGAGTTTTTACAGTACTGTCATCAGACTTCTTCAAACCGCACAATGGGCCGTTCGATCACAGAGCGAGTCCTCCAGTGTCTGTTATTATACTGTCTATGTCCATCTGCTTAGTCAAGAGCGCATCATTGATCATTATTCACATGAAAATATCTAATGAAAACGTGAATTCTGCTATTCAGAACACAATTATTATGCACCAAGCAATCCTCGCTGTGGTCATTAAAAATCCCAGGATGTCCTTCGATAAAGAGTAGTGGTGTAACCCCGGCATCCTGGCCAAAATTTGCCCATTGGCCCCTGTCCATCATGGCCTCCTAATCATCCCCATATATATATACGATTGGTATCATCCATCAGTCTCCTCTCCACCAATCAGCTGGTGTGTGGTGGGCGTACTGGCGCAATATGGCTGCCGTCGCATCATCCAGGTGGTGCTGCACATTGGTGGTGGTTGAGGAGATTCCCCCCTTCTATATAAAAGCGGTTTGAGTGAGTGCCTAGCAAAGCGCTATATAAATGTAATTAATTATTATTATTATTATTAGTTAAAGCATTAAAACACAGCAGGAAAAGTGTTCAAAAGCAGCGTATCCACTACAAATATTTCAATTTTAATTAATATAAAAATGTTGTAACTTCTGGATAATGATTTCATGCACTTTCAGTGCTTAACTCCATTAATGAGGGTGGCATATTTAATCTAAATGTGGAAATGTTCAAATGGAAAAGTGAAAACATTGTGTTTACTTCATTACTTTAGACTTCATTACTTAGAGTACGCACATTTCAATGCAGTTTTTTGTGCGTACGCAGCGTATCAGCCCACAGGTGTAAACGGGAATGTGTCTGCCTCGTCTACTTGTGATCCGATCGACCAAAACGCATCTTAAACAGAGCCAATGACGTCCATGGTGTGGACTTTTATAATCAATTTCAGAGCATGGGCAAGATGATCTTCAGAAGAAAAGCTGACATTTTTGTTCCTCAATGATTTGATATATAGTACACAAGCAGGGACTACTTTTACGGTACTTATGTTTTTGAGTGTGTGTGTGTGTGTGTGTGTCATTTTGGAGCCTGAAAGACCCAGTCCCCTCTCATTTCCATTGGGGTCAGTAAGATTTTTTTGATCAAAAGTGACAGTAAAGACTTTTACATTGTAACAACAAAAAATATTCAAGTAAATCTTGTTCTTTTGCACTTTCTATTCATCGAAGAATCCTGAAAAAATATGTATCACAGTTTCCACAGTAATATTAAGCAGCACAACTTTCAACTGTGATAATAAGAAATGTTTCTTGAAATCCAAATCATCATGTCAGGAAGATTTCTGAAGGGTCATGTGACACTGAAGACTGGAGTAGTGATGCTGAAAATACAGCTTTGATCACAGGAATACATTACATTTTACAATATATTTTACAAATAGAAAGCAGTTATTTTAAATATCACTTTTTTTTCCTTCAAAAACATAAAAAAATCGTACTGACCCCAAACGGTCAGGACATTCTCCAAAAATACACGGGACAAACGACAGTCATACAGGTGTGAGGGTGAATGTGAGCTATCCCTATAAGGAAGAATCTTTAGTAGACAAAGAACTGGAAAAGCCTCTTCATACATTTCAAACATTTACCAAATTGTCTCTGACCCTTCCAGACTCTTCCAGCTCCCAGATGGTCCTGATGACATCAGGACTGGGTGAGAGCTTTTTGGCAGAGACAGAGATGTGAAACTGGAGCTGCCTATGTTTTGTGCTCGACTACTGCAAGAGCGCAACTCTCACACCGCATGACCTGTAGCAATTAGCGCAAGACAGTTCAAAGCTGGAACAAAAACCTTAAACACCAAGTGACTTATAATACGCAATAGTGAATTATTTATTTTACAGATGTACAGTCTATTTATAAATGAGTATTTAACCGATAACAGTATACTCTGTTAGATAAGCTGTATTGGGTTGATGTGATGGCCTGATGCCTGAATAAATCAGTTTACACCTTTTTAAATGGATTTTTCTATGATTTTTTTTGTTGTGTAAGACCTGAAAGTTCAAATGTTATGACAAAACTGCATCCAAGAGATATACATGGTTATTGAATGCCCATGATTTGCAGTGGAATGGTTTAGTTATGGCATATATCAACAGGGGGTAACTGCTAAAACTACCCCCTGTTGAAAAATCCTCAATTTTGGCATCTCTCTAAAATGCTTGATGCTAATTGGTCAATATTCAATCGCAGCATTCAGAGGTCTAATATTTCCTAATAGAGTGTCCTAAACATGTTCTGGTAGAAAAAATCCCATTCATTTTCTCCATAGAGGAAGTGCTTTTATGATAACTTAAAGACAGACCTACATTTTTTTCAAGATTTACGCATTTCAATTAATAGTAAAAGTAAAATAGTAAATTAAATAGTAATAGCGGTAGCACTTTTAGCATAGCTTAGCATAGATCATTGAATCTGATTAGACCGTTAGCATCTCGCTCAAAAAAATGACCAGTTTCGATATTTTTCCTATTTAAAACTTGACTTTTCTGTATTTACATCATGTACTAAGGCCGACGGAAAATGAAAAGTTGTGATTTTCTGAACTGATATGGCTAGGAACTATACTCTCATTCCTGCGTAATGATCAAGGAACTTTGCAATGATATTATGCAGTGTCTTAGTACATGACGTAACTACAGAAGAGTCAAGTTTAAATAGGAAAAATATAGAAACTCTTTGATCATTTTTGAGCGAGATGCTAACGGTCTAATCAGATTCAATGATCTATGCTAAGCTATGCTAAAAGTGTTACCGCCAGACCCGGAGATCGGCTGAATGGATTGGAAAACAGTAAAACTCAACTGTTTAACTCTAGGGGAGTCGGAAAATGAGCCTATTTAAAAAAGAAAAGAAAAAAAGAAAAGTGGAGTGTTCCTTTAATAAAACATTTTATATAAATTTAAATGGAACAAGGGAAGGGACCATTTCATTTATGTGATTTGTATTCATACAAAAAGAAGAAAATATGTTTAATAGATTTACACAAAAAGTGTTATTAAGCTCTATTTTTTTTACTCATTCAACATTCTTAATTCGTAATATGTAAGGATTATTTAATTCAATTTGATGTAATTTTACTATTCATTGAAAGCATAAATCTGAAAAAAGGTTGTTAATCAGAAGCCATCACATTATTTAATTGTGTTTAAGAGCATCATTTCTGGTGGAAAACTACATTACCCATGAGTCTGCAAAAAAATATCCACCCCATCAGAGAACTGAAACAAACTGTGCCAAAAGAGCTGTTGAAGCACTGTGAATAATCGAGTCAATCTCCCTAAGCTTTAAAACTACAGTATTTAAATATTTGTTTTTTATATTCAGAAAATCGTTATTTGAAAATCAGACAAAGGCACACGACTGTGATGAGAGCTTTGATGAGGGAAATAACTACAATCCCATGAAGCACTGCGAATGACAATCAAATAAAAAAGAGAGAGAATATAAAAAACTATTCATTTCAAGTTGTTGATTATATTTATAGAAACAATATGTGTTAAGTGTATGGCAAAATGAAGACTATTGAACAATTTATATAAACAGTAGTGGATTTAAGAATAATTTATGCATTACAATGTTTTAATGAATTGCTTTTTTAGAGTAACTTACCCAACACAATATACAGTATATACAGCTCAATGTTAAGTGGTCTCTTAATTTTTTCCAGAGCTGTATGTATATATATACACACACACACCAATAAAGCATAACATTATGACCACTGCACTGACAGGTGAAGTGAATAGCACTGATTATCTCTTCATCACGGCACTTGTTAGTGGGTGGGATATGTTAGGCAGCAAGTGAACATTTTGTCCTCAAAGTTGATGTTCTGATGCTCCCGTGCCCACTGTTGGTGCTTTCGGCGGTGGACAGGGGTCAGCATGTGCATCCTGACTGGTCTGACCCATACGCAACAAACTGTGATGCACTGTGTATTCTGACACCTTTCTATCAGAACCAGCATTAACTTCTTGAGCAACTTCTTTGCAGTTTTGGAGATGCTCTGACCCAGTCGTCTAGCCATCACAATATGGCCCTCGCTCATTTTTCCTGCTTCTAAAACATCAACTTTGAGGACAAAATGTTCACTTGCTGCCTAATATATCCCACCCACTAACAGGTGCCGTGATGAAGAGATAATCAGTGTTATTCACTTCACTACGTGGTCATAATGTTATGCCTGATCGGTGTGTGTATATATATATATATATACAAATACTCATTTATGTATTTTGACAACATAGTAAGATCAACTCAATTGCATAATTCACGGTGTGGAATTTTCTCTACTGCATCATGGGTAATGTAGTTTTTCACCACAAATTCAGCTGTTAAATGTGATTATTTTAAAAAATACATTGAATTAATGTGGGCTGATGGCAACAAAATCATATAGCACCATAGGTCTGTCTTTAAAGACCGAACTGTTCGTATATTCGCCATAATTCATGGCAATTCTGTAATATGAGTCCACTCATCCGGTGACATTTGTTTTCTAGCAAAAGCAATTATAAAGTAAAATTATAAAATAATTTGGTAACTTTATTTTCGGGTTCAATTCTCACAAATGTATTTTTTAATAAACATTTTGATATAAAAATGTTTTTTATATTAATAGTAATTAAGTATTAAGTTGCTTATTAGCATGCATATTACTAGAATATTGGCTGTTTATTAGTACTTATTAATGACTCCATGACCATATTCTACATATTCTATATCCCAATACCTAAACTTAAAACTATCTTACGAACTATAAATAAGCATTAAATTAGGAGTTTATTGAGGCAAAAGTTGTAGTTAATAGTGAATATGTGTTCCCCATACTAAAGTGTTCCCAATCATTTAAACTCAAATAAATCTGTATGTATTCATTTATGTAATAAGTGACTTGCCATTGTACAATGACTGTCCATTATTTCTCATGTATATTGCTCGCACAGGTTTTATGATCGCGTCTCTCCAGTGAACACCTGTCTGTTTTCATTACACAGGTGTGTGTGCGCTTCAGAAGCTTCAGTGTGGTGTCTGATGTCCTCTAATGCTGTTTGATGTCACCATCTTTTCACAGTCTCCTTCATTTGGATTCAGGCAGTTGTGCAGCGTAAATACGATACTCCTACTCGGAATACATCCAAGCATTAAAAGTACCGTAGCGCAATGAAAAAAAGGCAGACATTACCATTACAGTCACATCGGCGTCATGTTTCAGTGCTTCAGTACTGTTACAGCGGCTCCTGTGCAAAGCTGATTATGTTGTTTATACCATTTAGAACAACTGTGATCCAGGTTTAAGTCTTCCCAGACCCTTGTGCTTCATGCATTTTTAACCTGCACTTTCTTTTCTGCGCAGAGGTGTAATATGGTTAAAAGCTTGCTGTTTTTAGACAGACGTTAGGAAATCAACTTTAGAGTCAAAGCTGTTTTGGAGTTTTTCAGATGCAGTTATAGCACTAGGGTATTAAAAGCGTCTGTGTAGAGTCAATAATTTAATCCACAGACTAGCAAAGGCTTCCAGTGTGGAGCTCAAAAGCTTTGTTCAGTATGCAGCCAAGATTCATTTATACACAATCTGTCTTACTCTTAGCCTTTTTTCTTTTATGATAAGGAGAATGGCCAAAGCATATCATCTTACAATATATACATACACACACTATATTGTCAAATGTATTGGGACACCCCTCCAAATCATTGAATTCAGGTGTTTCAATCACTTCCACAGGTGTATAAATAAAGCACTAGGTATGCAGACGCTTCTACAAACATTTGTGAAAGAATGGGTCTCTCAGGAGCTCAGTGAACTCAAGCTTGGTGCCGTGATCGGTTGCCACCTGTGCAATAAGTCCATTCGGGAAATTTCCTCACTACTAAATATACTAAATGTTAGTGGTATTATAACAAAGTGGAAGCAATTGGGAGCAACTCAGCCATGAAGTGGTGGCCACATAAAATCACAGAGTCACTAGCTACAGACCTCCAAACTTCCTGTGGCCTTCAGATGAACTCAAGAACAGTGTGTAGAGCTTCATGGAATGGGTTTCTATGGCTAAGCAGCTCATCTAAGCCTTACATCACCAAGTGCAATGCAAAGCGTGGGATGCAGTGGGGTAAAGCACGCCGCCACTGGACTCTAGAGCAGTGGAGACGTGTTCTCTGGAGTGACCAATCACGCTTCTCTGTCTAGCAATCCAATGGATTAGTCTGGGTTTGGCCGTTGCCAAGAGAACAGTACTTGCCTGACTGCCTTGTGCCAAGTGTAAAGTTTGGTGTGGGGAGGATTATGGTGTGGGGGTTGTTTTTCAGGGGTTGGGCCTGGCCCTTTAGTTCCAGTGAAAGAACTCTTAATGCTTCAGCATACCAAGACATTTTGGACAATTTCATGCTCCCAAATTTGTGCATGTAAAGGCAGACATCCCTAAACTTTTGGCAATGTAGTATACAGGCTCTATATATATATCACGTTTAAAACAATTTAACACAAATAAATTACATAAGCACGTGAAATTGCGTTATTAACGTAAGCTAATGTCAGTTAGTTCCTCTTGCTCGCATACACTGATAATAGATTTGTAGGACTATATTTATTTTGATAATTGGTCCAAATTAATCTGTTAAATCTGATTCTGTTGAACTGGATGAAGAATAATATATTGATATTTAAAATTATTTTAATATATTTTCTGTCCAATTTTGGTGTTACTTTAAATAAAAGTAGTTATTTTATTGGCTTGTATTTTTAAAATCCAGATTCAATAAAATTATTGAATTTACTTAAAAAGTCTAATATTAATACAATAAAAAAAATTAAAATAAGAAATTAATTATAAAAAAAATTTAAAGTAATTTTTGGAAAGAAATTTACCTTGGAAAAAGCTTGCAGAAAATACACAAAAAAAAATGTGCTGGTAAATATGAATAACCTTTGTATAAAGGTAATATCACTATGCTGTTGGTGTGAATATCATGGCATTCTTTAGTTTGAGTGCTTAATTCAATTGTATTCCATATATAGCACAGAGTAAGTGAGCATATAATTAATGAATTAATCATATAATAAATCAAGATTAATTAGGTCTCACTCGGCCATTGAGCAGAGATCGCTTCATCTCTCTCTCTCATATATATAACATTGCATTACTGGCAGAAAAAGTCTGAATTCACTTTAGTTTGGCTTTATAAGATGTTCTCACATACTATGATTTCCTTCCATGACTTTGACTAAGCGGCTCTCTATTTCCGGCCAGGGATCAAATGTGGAAACGGACACCCGGTATAGTCGTGTCGCCTTCCTAACGTCTATCTCCTCTCTCATACAGCAGCTGCCAGGAAAGGCAAATAATAAGGAAGGAGATCATTGTCTATAATTAATGAACGGCCTCCGATCAATCTACCAAAAGCTGCTAAAGAACTGAGACAAATGAAAGGCCAATTTTCCAGTGGGTAATGCTGTAATGAATCCTCTTCACTGACAGGAGTATGCTAAAGGATTCAGCATGATGAAATGCTCATTAGTCTAAACCATATAAGAATCTGGATGGAACTGAAATGAGATCTGAGCCAGGACACGCAGTGCATAAAAATGTTGAAGGAGTCCAAAAAATGTTCTTTCTGCAGGTTAGGTTGATACGCCAGCAGGTGGCGATAAGTAGGATATCTTTCATTAGTCACTGAATCATGAATTCAACCGATTTGTTGAATTCGTTAAAACACACACTGCATGAAAACACTGAAATCCGGCACTATCCGGGCATGGTATACTCCTGTGTAATTTGATGTTTACCGGATGTATGTGGGAAAAAGCGGATCAGAGTAACACGGAACAGTATATTTCCAGAAAAACCCGGAAACCTTACGTATGCGGACGTATACAGGAATCCGTGAAATTTCACGGACATATACAGCTGAAACACTGCTGGGTGTGCTAGGACTGAAGACTGTTAGGTGTGAAGAAGACCTTTCATATGTTAATGACTGACACTTGTGCTGGCTGTTCTCAGAAGGAGGGGGGCAGGGGAGCACTTCAGGATTGAGAATTATCTCTGGTCTACTGTAGGCTACAGCAAACAAGCTTTTTACACAGAAAAAATAATTCTTAAGGCCCTGAAACACTAAACTGAACTAGCAATGACTAAAGCCGACTGTGGGGTTGGTTCACGTTGCCTGGGTCTGGGCCAAACCATCAGAATGGTGTGTCAGGGCCTTAAAACCACTGCATGAAAAGAGTCTCTAAATCAAATATTTTTTATAAAAACAGTACAAAATAAAAACCCTGTCTGAACATATACGTTCACAAAAAAATCTGAATATGTAATGAAATAAACAAAGAAATGTAATGGAATTAACAAAGGATAATTAACCAAACATTTTAGACTATCCCCAAACAATTTTTGCAAAGTTTTACAAATTGTAGGCAATAATAGAATTAAATAAAAAGGAGATGAAATGTGGAAAATGAAAAAGTTTGTTTTAAAAACACCAAAAACTGATATGCTCAAAATAAAAATATGGAATAAAAAAGAGCAGGGATTCACTTGCTCAAGAAACACAGAAACACAAGCAGATCTTTCAGCTCTGCAACTATTAACAAAAAGTGTCACTCCAAGATTCTTAACTTTAACACGCTGCAAAAGAGGGGCGTTTTAAGGTTTGAAATCCACCACTCACAATAGATGTAGGTGCAACCAATAAGGTTACCAATAAAAATAAGGCAACCAATAAAAATAATCCTAATTTTACAGAAAAAAACGTCAGTTTTTTACAGTATTTTCTTGTAATTTTGAATTATGTTTAAAACAATGTAAAATTACAAACAATATCTAAATAAACAACTTGACTGTTATTTTAAGGATTATATCATTAATGACAAATTACAGTAATTCTCATTTTTTTATACAGGAACATCACTGTATTATTTTTCTGTTTTCATAAATAACAAATTCATGCAAAATTACAAACAATATCTGTAAATTAACAACTGTAATACAATATTTAGCTCATTATATTAAAGGTTTATGTTTATGTCCATACTAACAATTTAACATTATTCTTTGTCATTTTAAAGTAAATCTTATTAGTTTTATATTTACACTGTAAGAATAAAAACCTAAAAAAAACGCAGCTACAGCTGCAAAACAAAAACCGTAAAATAAGTCAAATATCTTAAGTCAAATAAAGTTAAAAAACTTCACAGAAATTTACATTAAACGTTTTAGAGAAAACACTATTAGTTTACAGATTTTTCCTTATTTAAATTAAGATATTTTACTTTAATTTTCTGTTTTACAGTGAAGGTGTATTTTTACATTCAAACTGGTTTTACATTCAATTCTGGATACAAATATAACAAAATATATAGCAAACTAAATATCAAACAATAATTGTTTTTAAAGAGTACAAATCTGCACTGCAAATCTGCACAGGTTGAAACTTCCAGGCCTCTGCCCACACCACAAAACAACATTTGACCAATTCATTAAATATAACAGCAAATAAAAATAAATATACACATTTTCTAACTGTTGTTTTAAACAAGTTTTTTTCTATATTTGCAAGGCTACTTGCTGTCTTTCCGTGTTCTTTTGAGCGTGATTGGTCAATCTGAACGTCATCCAGAAATCTGACCAATGACAGTGCGCGCCTTCAGTTTGAATTATACACCCGTTGCCGTTGGAGTTGCTCGTTGCTCGTGGCTCGCGGGGACGCGACGCGATCGCGCGGCTTCTAATCTTCAACAGGACGGCTTCTTCTGTCCATTAATTGCATTGCATGGATCATTTTAAACCTGTTAAAATCTTATTTTGGACGAATTTTGATTGTGGGATGTCGACTGAGAACGAAAAAACATGAATACGAACAGACTAGTTTCCAATGGCGGACAGCAGACGGCAGAAGGTAACGTAAACCCCTTTATATTTTTTCTACTGCTTATCAAGATATATAACGTTAGTGCATTAAAGTCATATGCTAATCGTGATTAACTTACATATTCTGTTTCTGTGTTTTGTTGTAATATTGTTAAGATAGGGCTGGGTGTTATGGCGATCTGATGATACTGACTATTGTTAGTGATTTTGCTGTAAACGTTAACATTACCGTTTTATATTGCGGAATGGGAATATAGCGTATATAACGCAGCACTGACTGTACTAAAACTTTTTGACATTTTGACAAGGAAACATGCATGAATGTAGAATAATGAACGGGACATGCATGTGTTAAAATAAGCCTCTCTCAGACAGCAGGCGATCCCGAAATCAATTATCTTTCTGTAAAATGCACACAATTATCTCAGAAACCTTGTCATGTGAGGTATTCACTTGATTTAAACAGTCAGTTATGTCTTAAGTACGTTAAACAGTTCAAGTTAACGTGGGGAAACCCGGATGCGTGTCATTCTGTGCATCCGTTCTTAAAGGGGCTGCAGCTTTGTCATCATTTTAATAAAACAAAAGAATAGAGAAGACCTTCTGCTTCTTTAAGAATCATGTGATATTAATTAATTGAATATCATACAGTGAAGACTTTTAAAGCAGTATTATTCTGTAGCATTTTAATAAAATATCCATCAAAATAAATATATTGTGATATCGTTATTGTAAAATATAATTTCTCATGTATGTATAATTATATGGTCATAATGCCCATCCCTACTGTCAGCTAGTTTTAAGATCAAGCTTGTCATAAAATGTAACAGAGCTTTGGAATGAATAATCTGAGATCATGTAACTTACACTTGTTCTGCAGAGAGGACAGGAAAACACCATACTTGGACTGAAGAATTATAGGCAAACCAGGATTTTGGATCTACTGTAAAGTTTTTGTATGGGCCTGGTGAGTATGTTTTGCAAGTCCATGTCCGTAAGTTGATAATTAATATTAATGTTTTATCAAACAAATTAATATTCATTTGTGTGTGTGCATGTTTCTTCCCCCCTCATGATCCAGAAGTTTTGGATCCATGATCCTGAAGAACTTTTACAGATGTTGACCCTGAATGTGTAAAAGGTAATCTTAAAAATGTTGTCATTATTTTATTGTTCTCTGTTTTTTTCTGTAATGTAGACGCATGCATTTTCTGTGAAGTTGCTTTGAAACAATATCAGGGTTTTTCCTACATTGAACATTTTTTGCCGGCCGCCAAAACAAATTTTTGTCCCGCCAAAGCCTTATTTGTTGAGTTATTGTGATTTATGATTGATGTAGTAGACGTCACATATTACGTTAATCAAAATCAAAAGGTCGGAAGACCGAATCCATGTTGCACGTGGCGCTATCAGACGTCTTCCTTTAATTACCGCTGGGTGTGAAATGCGCTCAAAAAACATTGACTGATTCTCTGACCAGCTGACATAAACCATACTTTAAATAAACAGGAAACAAATCCTATCCGGTTATGAAGTGTTTTCTGTGTCTTGACAAATCTTTCGCGATGTTCTAAAGACGGGATTCACACACAACGCGTCTGCTAATGTCCGATTCGCCACCTAATGACTCCTTTGAACCGAATCATTTTAACGACTGGTTAGAACTGATCTGTCCAACACTGAACTCACGAATTAGTTTAATCATTTACTCAGAACAACACCTGAAATGAGAACACTAGTGTGCTTACCCACTTTAGCAAGAGTGGATGGTAAGAATTATTTTTAATTATCAACAGTCTTTCAGCTTATTTATGTGGACAATGTGTAGTAAAATAAATAGCCTAAAATCATTTAGTTTAGACTGGAGTGAGGTGAACCCAGAACAAATTTGTTGTTAGCTAGCTGATTGTATATGGCAGAAAATTAGGCTATTTGTTCATTTTTTTTTAATACTATTTTTTTAATATTGATATGATTACCAAAACAATTATCAGTAAATAGTGTAAAAATGAGGAACAAAAACAAACATCAAGGTATCAAAATAAGATAAGCAAAAGTTACAAACTTTCTTTGAATTTATTTCAAATTTATTGTCAGTATTGCGCTTGCAGATCATGTGGGTAGGGTATTTTTTTTTTACCGTGCGTATGTGTGTGTATGGATGACCATGTCTGTCAGCCACCACCGAAGACCATTTTTGACCGAGGAAAAACCCTGAATATGTATTGTGAAAAGCGCTATACAAATACATTTTAATTGAATTGTTTTACTTACTTTTATTGGCATTAACTATATATTATTAATGTATTATTTGGCAGGTCTCAAGATGTATTTTATTTTGTGAGACTTTGCTGAGGAAGTATTCTTTGGCTCAGTCTGAAAAGGCCCAGAAAAGAAACACTATGAAGAACATCACACAGAACCGTCAGAGAAAGAGACGGGTAAGTTAAGAAACCGGTTAAGCTTTTTCCCTCCAGAATGTTACTATACTCCTCTCTGAGTTTTAGTGGTTAATTTACTGTCATGTTTTGCAGTTGCTGGAGACCAGGTCCAGGGTTGCACAAACCAACACAGAACCTGTGGAAGACCGCAACTATAGACCTGATGAAGATGAAGATGATGCTGTTGTTGATGGAAGGCTTGGTTAGGCTAGCTACTACAAACCAGACTAGACTGACCCACACTACATGTCACATCACCAGCCCATCATGCCAGTTTGAAAAAATGTTCAAAACTCAAACAACATTGTGTTAGAGTTGGTCACAATTATTTTATAATTTTAATATTCAATTGTTCCATTTTATATTTTCTTTATTCCTATGTTTATATACTTATACTTTTATTGGTTCCCATATATAGAACATTTACATATATTTTATATACACTTTTTAATTTATAGATTTCTTTGTCTCGTTTTATATTGTATACTTTGTATGTTTGTTCCTTTTTAGATGTCCATGTTGCTTTTGATCTCCACGTTTTGTATTGTTGTTCCTTTTACGTCGCCTTCCTTTAGAAACATTTTGTTCACTTATCTTTTCCCCCATTCATTTTAATGTATGTTTATAATGCTCTTTGTTCTTTTTATTTGGTTATATTGTTTACTTGGAATATTTATATGTATTTTAATATATTTTATATACACTTTTTTTGTCTTATAAATGTATTGTTCTCATTTTATATTGTTTAATTTGTATATTTATTCTTTTCCTTTTTATGTTCACTGTGTATTTTATTCCTTTACATCTCTGTCTTTTAAATGCATTTTGTTCATTTTTTTCCCCTTTTTGTTTCTTTACCAATTCATTTTAACGTATATTTATGTTCTTTGGACTGTTTATATTTTTACATTTGTTCCTTTACATTTGCATCCCTTTTAAATACATTTAGTTAACTTGTTTTTGTTTCACCATTGTTTTAATGTTCTTTTATAATGCTGTTAAGAATGTGTTTTTTTTTTTTTATACCTTTTTAATAAATATTTCAGACTTTCTCAAATTGTTTTGTGTGTGTTTTTCTTTTGGGAGGGAGAGGGGATTATTTATATATATATATATATATATATATTATATATTAATGAGCAAAATCTGCATAGCTGGCCTATAACCAATCAAGTCCCTATGCTACAAAACCTAGCCCACCCTTAGCCTTAGAAGTAACCAATAAAGTCACTTGACTGGGTTTTCAATGCGTCCTGTCATCCAATAGCAGTCTGGGTTTTGGGAGTGGTTTAAAAAAAAACAACCAATCCAGTTTGAGATGAAGGACCAATAGGGGGTGGAAGGCAAAGCTGTTTAGAGGTGTGAAAATGTCTCCTGGGAAAAACTTGATGGGATTATTTGCCATGGCAACAAATGGCTGTAGCATGGGAGTATACGGCCACAACATACATCCGATTTGGTACCATTTCGGATGTATACGGACATATACGGATCCATGGAATTTGACCTATCCGGCCAGTATACTCCTGGATTCTTCCGAATTTCAGCAGTGTATACAGGAGTATCCTGGTCCGGATACACCTTTTTTCATGCAGTGACACCACTGTGTGTTGTTCGAAGACATTTACATTTACGCATTTAGCAGACGCTTTTATCCAAAGCGACTTACAACTTGGGAGGACAGGAAGCGATTGGCCATGAAGAGTCGAGTAAGCGCAACAAGTGCCTGAAATACTGAGTCTGTGTAAATTGCTCAGTGTAGCACAGGCGGGAGGGAAAAAGGGAAGAAAGAGGAAAAGAAAGGTGTTTTTTTTATGAGGTTAAGAGGTCACGCGATGCAATGGGCAAAGGGATAGTTCACCCAAAAATGAAAATTAGCCCATGATTTACTCACCCTCAAGTCATCCTAGCTGTATATGACATTTTTCTTTCAGACGAATACAATCGGAGTTATATTAAAAAGTCCAGGCTCTTCAAAGCTTTATAACGGCAGTGAATGGTTGTGTCGTTTATGAAGTCCATAAAAGTGCATCTATCCATCATATAACTGCTCCACACGGCTCTGGGGGTTAATAAAGGCCTTCTGAAGTGAAGAGGTGCATTTGTGTAAGAAAAATATCCACATTTAAAGCTTTATAGACTAAAAGAACTAGCTTCCGGCGGTCAGCGGTGCACAAGTTGACTTGCGCTAAAACAGTATCCCCTGACGCGATGCACGGCATCTCAATCTTTGACGCCTCTCGCTTCTCTTATATCAAAATCCTCCGACATTTCACTTTAAAGGGGTGGTAAAACACGGTTTCACTTTTCTAACTGTAATGTTGCCGTTTGAGCATAACATCTGCAAAGTTACAACGTTCAAAGTTTAAAGCAAAGGGAGATATTTGCTTTTAAATAAATAAATTTCTAAGGACTACAGCAAACGGCCAGTAGGCGACTACAGACATTCCTCCAGGGTTTCTGACATCACCAGCCCCAATATTTACATAAACCCCTCCTCCGAGAATATTAAATGAGGGGGGGTGAGGCTATTTTGTATTGCTGTGGGGAAGAGTTGTTGTGGTATAGTTAGTAGACTGGAGTGTTGTAGCCGCAATGCAGACTAAACGCTGTTATTTTCATCCGGATTGCACGTCCACTGTGTTCAGCCTTCCTGGGGACGGGGGAGTAAGGGATCAATGGTTAAAATTAATTTTTAACTCGGTCCCTCATAATTATTTCCCAAATCTCACTCTCTGTGCTGCACATTTTACGGAGGAAAGCTTCCACAATCTTCGCGAGTTCAATGCAGAATTCGCACAACGGCTTGTCCTGAAAGATGGAGCAGTTCCAACTTTAAAAACAGAAGCTGTTTTTACGGGCCACAACCTGTAAGTATGATTTATTTTTCGGCGATGTGTTTTCCTGTAATAGTTTGTATTGTTAATTGTACGTTGTAGCAAGATAGTAAACAAATGACAACGCTGTTCGGCTCTGCAAACCAGTTTTTTAAATGCTCATTCATACTTCACGTTATCCGACAAACACCTGTAACGTTACAAACTTAACTTACATGCAACGTTACAACGTATCTAAAAAGTATGAGACAACAACAAAAAACAAACCATTGTGAAACGTCGTTTAACAGCCGTTCTTGAACAGGTTCTGCTCGATCATCTTCCCTAAAATTGTCTGGGTCCGATTCGGCCGATTCGGCTCAAACTGGTATGGTTTTATTGACGCCATTGTTTCTAATACTGACCAAAGCACAGCCTCCAGGTAAGGGGCGTGGCGTTTCCGACAAACGTGCACTAGGCGGTTAGCGAATCACAACACACTGGGCCAGCTAACCAATCTGAGGGACTGGCTTCATACAACCCGGAAACCATCAGACCTTTTTTACAAGGAGGGACAGAGCAGTGTAGAATAAAGGTAAAATATATGAAAAATAATGCAATTTTTTAAAAACGAAGCATGAACACATGTTACAGTGCACCCCACAAACACAATCAAGCCTTCGAAAGAATGTGTTTTACCACCCCTTTAAAAATTCTCATTTTAGACTCTAATTCATGACCTGTGTTTTGTTTTGCTCTATCCTCTGCGCTTCTGCGTTCGCCAATACGCATGCGTCAAGGGTCAAGGGTCAAGGGTTACTCTTTCACCGTAACTTTTTACTCTTTCACTTGTGTACCGCTGACCGCCGGAAGCTGGTTATTTTAGTCAATAAAGTTTTAAATATGGATATTTTTCTTCCACAAATGCATGGATATGCTTCAGAAGGCCTTTATTAACCCTCGGAGCCGTCTGGAGCAGTTATATGATGGATAGATGCACTTTTATTGACTTCAAAAACTACACAACAATTCACCGCTATTATAAAGCTTGGAAGAGCCAGGACTTTTTTAATATAACTCAGATTGTATTCGTCTGAAAGAAGAGTCATATACACCAAGGATGACTTGAGGGTGAGTAAATCATGGGCTGATTTTCATTTTTGGGTGAACTATCCCTTTAATCCTGCTATGACTTTTTCATTGGCAGAGCAAAAATAGTAGTCGCTCTATAATCTATGGTACATTTTCACATCAGCAGTAAAGTGTAAAAACAATATGCTTTCTCAATAAAACTACTAATGGTTTCAGTTTATAGATGTTATCAGTGTAACATATCTATTAGTTGTGAAGCTAAGTCATTAAACACCATTTTGATATTACAAAAGAAAAAGATGTTTTGAGCTTGTCAACTATGTCAGGGACAAACTGTATGTCATTACTTATACTGGTTAAGTGCTACACTTTCAGTGACTCAAATAGTCAATGTTTCTTTGGTCTGGTCTGACTTATGTAAAGAGATTTCTAAGAATGTTATTTTTTTGCAGATATTTGCCTAAAATGTCATGCAAAACTCCCAAACTATAGTTTACATGTGGATGTAGCCAGCAGCCATATCAACCTGTAGCCCAAGACTGGTTTCCCACTGAAGCTAAGCAGGGCTGAGCCTGGTCAGTACCTGGATGGGAGACCTCCTGGGAAATCGTCTCAGGTTACGAATGTAACCATTGTTCCCTGAGAACAGGGAACGAGACACTGCGTCAGCTTTTGCTACGCTATGGGGAACGCCTCCAGCGTGACTGGTGCCTGAAATCACAATACCAAAACGTCAATCCTATTGACCGGCGACAGCCTATGATGTCATCAAGGTGCGACCAGGAAGTATATAAGGGCGCCTTGCCAACATGACAGTATCAAATCGTCTGAAGGGACTGTTTTCAGCAGGCAAGCCCTGCGGCATGGCAAAGCGACGCAGTGTCTCGTTCCCTGTTCTCAGGGAACAATGGTTACATTCGTAACCTGAGACGTTCCCTTTCGAAAGGGAACTCGCACTGCGTCAGCTTTTGCTACGCTATGGGGAACGATATACCAACGCCGCCATGCCGACGGGAGTGCATGCCCACTGGCAGTGACAACTGTCAAGACAAGCAAATTCTACTGAGATGCCTGAACCACTCCCCTTCTGGTCACATTAGGCTGTCAGTGACAGCGCTCCCTACGGTCATAGCCCAAGCTATCGCCCAAGAAGGAACCTTCACACACATGAGGTCCTTCCCAGGCCCTGCTCGAAGGCCTGGAACCAACCCATTCGACTTAGAAGGGGTTCCTTTAAGGGAACGTGGCAAGGGAACTACGAGGGAACCCTATGCCAGTCACTATTCGGGAGGTTCTCACCGAATGCCACCAGGGAGACCTGACCAGGTGACCCAGACTAATGTGGGACACGTAATACGGTCAACCCTGTCTGTACAGTACAGAGCCTCTGGTACTCGCCTCCGAAGAGGCATCCCGCTAGGGTGCTGCAAGAAAGGCGGTAACATCCACTAGCCGGATCTCAGAGACGGGTTATCCCGGAGAGCAGCTCTCAGCGAAGTGCTATATAACCCTTGCTAGCGAGGGGAGTTTAGCCGCTCGATCCTCGGATCTACCAAGCACCTACTTTAAAACGTGCTTAGGAGGCCAGAGGCCTTACAGGCTGATTATGCCAGGGAGGCCCCGAAGGGCCTACGACCCTTAACCAGCGCCAAGCGGCCGTAAGCTCATAGTAGACCCTCATTCGAGAGGAGCTCATAAGCCTGCCTGGTAGGTAACCATGCAGTAGGCAAACTATGAAAGACCCCTCCCGTGGGGACCGCATAGCAGCAGTAACGTCTCGTCGTGCTAGGGTAAGAGCACCGCCTCCAGGTCTCGCGAACGGCCAGAGACCGGCGCCTGATAGCGGGTGACCACTAGCTGTCAGCGTAAAGCCAGTTGTGCGTTCCCACCCAGGGAACTCGTTCCTCAGGGAGGCCAAGAGGGGCCTCCACCTGATGACAGAACATGCCGCCCATAGCTAGAATGTGCTACTCATAGCACTCCATGGTCACCGCCTCAGCGGCTGCACTCAGGGAGGCCAGTTGTGGCCTACTACCTACTAGCACTCGTGCTAGCCATCCAGTGCCTACTAGCAGCTTGTACCAGCCGTCGAGGGACTTAATGCCAGTAGTGCCCCCTCGGGGGAGACCAGGCAGCGCCTGCTGACCACAGCAGGCCCTCAGGGAGGCCAATCGGGCCTACCACCTGAGCGAAGGTAACCCAACCGGGAGCCTACCCCTCAGGGCGGCCTTAAAGAAGGCTGGCTGCTGCGCCTGGGCTGGCGGCAGTTGTCTGCTGCTGACAAAGCCTGGAAATCCAGATCACACCTGGGGACTCATCCCCAAGGAGACTAGCTGACGAAGTTACTGCTGATGTCAACACCAGTGGAGAAGATCCTCCAGGGCCCACTCGTGGGCCACGGCGTTGAGACTTCCTTGCAGGGAGGCCAGTTGACGCCTACTACCTGTTCTGAAGTCCAACTGCCCAGACTGCCCAAGCTGGCTACTAACAACCAGCTGGCTCCTACGCCCTGGGGCTGGCTCCATCCCAGAGGCAGCTAGGGACAACTACTTCGCCGTGTCCTAGGGCCCCCAGGACGGCGCAGTCTCTCGGGCAGCGCCTACAAACATGGACCTAATCACATTGCCAACAGCAGTGTACTCAGCGAAAGTGCTTAAACAAAGACCCTCTAAAGCGAGGGGAGTACAACTTACGTCACCTGCCTCGGGGCGGCTGTCTTACTTTCCATGCAGCGGCCAACCATAAGTGCGAGGGCGTCAGCCATTGGCAATGCTCGGGCCTCAGGGGAGCATCCGACCAGAACCGTACAGACAGAAGGATTATCCGATGTTCAGCTCGACCCGGGCCCTAAAGGAGGTGGAGCAGAGACCTAAAGCAAGGGAACAATATCACAGAAATGTGAAATCCACCGGCCGTACCATCCTCCAGGAAGAGGCCGGGGGCCGCCAGCAGATGGCAGCCACCAAGCTCCGAAAGACGGAAACAGCAGATAAAGTCTAGTCGCAAACCGGCGAAAGACGCTTAATTCCACCCCACGACCACTGGCAAAGTCGCTGTCTCCTGCAACACCTCGTCTGCATTACACGTGACCCCAGAACGCAGAGAAGGGGGCGGGCCTTGGCCGGACGACTCTGTAACAGAGGAGGCTGAAACAAGGATGCATAAACAACGCCATGTTCTTGAATAAAAAGACAGGCCAGGGGCGAACATCTTCATTAAAAGGGAACGCCCCCATCCTTGACAAAGCCTAGGCCAAGTGGTGCGACATAAGTCCGCACTAGATCTACTCAGGGCCCGGGAAAGAAATATTATCACCTCTAATATTACACAATGAGGCCCCAAGAACCCTTTTCCCAAAGCCCCGCAGAGCTGGGCGCAGATCTCACTACAGCTCGTGCGTTAGTGCATACCCGGTCTTCAGCTACTTCCCACTTTTACGCTAGGAAAAACACAGCTCGCCTCTTACACTACAAGCCCTCGGGCAAGAGCGCGATTCAGTTACCCACATAGTGGGGGAAAACATAGCACGGAGAGGCAGCAGACTCTACTAGCAGAAAGTGAGGTATTCACACACAACCACATAATGTTGCAAAGAAGATCGTTCTTAGCTTACTCACGGGGAGCTGCAGGCCCTGCGAAGATCCAGCGGCGATCCAAATTTCCCCAGAAACCCTCTCAGGCGAGCGAAGGTATAGGAGTTCTGAAAAACATAGTTTTGAAAATGTTTCACCCTCAGAGAGGGGGACTCACCGATCGCTCCCAGCGGTGCTTCCAGCCATAAGGCTAGTATCCGCCCGCCATCCTGAGGGGGGCGCTTTTACCAAACAAGCCAGGCGAGCCGGCAGAATCTTACATTTTCTGCTCATCATAGGCCACCGGCCTGATGTAAAAGCGCCCGGGGGAAAAACCAGAGGAAGGGAAAAAAGGCAGCGTTCATCTCCGCGCTCCTCGGGGGGTGGAGTCTGCTGCCTGTGCTGGTTCCGGTTACCAGCCCCGGCTTCCTTCCTCTTCCTGTCGTGGGTGTCCCGCCTCCCCTGCGCCCCAGTCCTCCGCGGCGGGGCGCTCGAGAGGCGACGCTGGCTCGCTATTCCCGTCTCCAGCCCTCAGACTGGGACGGGCCGGGGACACCCGACTGCCTGGGCGCGGTCCCGGACCTCAGCGGAATGCATGTCCTGAATGCCGCCAAGTGCGCCTTCGCCTCTCCGAACTTTCCCACCACCGCCTCTACGGAGGTGCCAAAAAGTTCAGATGGCGAAACCGGGGCATCAGGGAGAAAGGATTTTTTCCCCCTCCCCGATGTCCAAACGGTTTAACCACAGATGTCTCTCCGTGGCCACCCTCGCCGCCATCGGCGCTATCTGTACGTGGCCCGGAGAGCAAAAACCGCGGTCCGGCGCGACTCGACTACCGCCTCAGGGGGTCCCTCCGCCCTGATCGAGGTCCCTCAGCAGGTATGCCTGCAACACAGCCTGCAACATAGCTGTGGTGAGCAAAGCCGCTGCAGCGCGACCAACTGACATGTACGCCCTGCCATTCAGGCGTTTAGACCGGCAGGGTGGGAGCCACAGTGTCGCCGGCCGCCCAGAGGCGAGATAAACATAACATCTCGTCCACGAGCGGCATCGACAAATACCCAGCCAGGCAGTCCCTCGACATCAGCTACATCTAGCTCGCCATTGTCGACAGATGCGGGGCTGAGTATGGTTTCTTCCATTCCCTCGAGATCTGCTGATGGAGATCTGGAAAGAATGGAAGACTCCCAGGAGTTGGGAGGTCATGGGCGGAGAGAAACCGATCATCCGAACTGTTTGGACGCTCAGCCTTTCTCCTCACGCGCCGCAAAGGCAGCTGCAGTCTACCCGCAGCGCGTTCCATGACTTCCAGCAACTCCCCGTACATGGGACAGGATGGTTTGAAAAGCTTCAGCATCTTTAACTGACTCACCCAACCTCTGCTCGAGCCTCTCGCGATCTGGATCGTCCTCAAGAACCATAACTGTCTCCAAGCGACGAGCCAGATCCATCTGGGAAGCGCATTTCAGACGCCGCTCAGCCTCAGCTTGAGCGTGGTCTTTCCCAGATGCTGAAACCTCTCCCCTCGAGAAGAGGTCCAGCCGAGTTGCATGCTCTTCTCCCAGACAGTAAACACAAAGTGTGTGTGTAACCAAAGCGCAAGCTACACATTCAAAACACACTTCTGCAGAAGTGGCCTCAGCACACTTCATTGTTATCCTTCTTGTAGACGTTTCACGTGAAGACAGGCAAAACAGTCCCTGAAGACGAAGAGATACTGTCATGTTGGCAAGGCGCCCTTATATACTTCCTGGTCGCACCTTGATGACATCATAGGCTGTCGCCGGTCAATAGGATTGACGTTTTGGTATTGTGATTTCAGGCACCAGTCACGCTGGAGGCGTTCCCCATAGCGTAGCAAAAGCTGACGCAGTGCGAGTTCCCTTTCGAAAGGGAACTAGGATGCTGCTGGTAGAGTTGTTAGTGAGGCCAGCAGGGGGCGCTCAACCTGTGGTTTGTGTGGGTCCTAACACCCCAGTAATAAGCACCGTCCTTCGGATGAGACGCTAAACCGAGGTCCTGACTCTCTGTGGTCATTAAAAATCCCATGGCACTTCTCGTAAAAGAGTAGGGGTGTAACCCCGGTGTCCTGGCCAAATTCCCTCCATTGGCCCTTACCAATCATGGCCTCCTAATAATCCCCATCCATTGAATTGTCTCTATCACCCTCTCTCCTCTCCACCAATAGCTGGTGTGTGATGAGCGCACTGGCACCGTCGTACTGTGGCTGCCGTCGCAAAATCCAAGTGGATACTGCAAACTGGTGGTGGTTGAGGAGAGACCCCTGACATAGTTGTAAAGTACTTTGGGTGTACAGTAGTACATATGAAAACGCTATATAAATGCCTCATTCATTCATGTAAAATATACCCTGAAAGAATATCAATATCAGCAGTCTAGATATTTAAAGTGTCAAATTATAGAAACAGTGTAATTATAGAAAATCGGTCAAAACATAGCTGACAATTTCACCATTTTGCCTCATAATTTCTATGGCAGATCTTGTCTGGACCACCAAATCTTATTTTCTTGATCAGGTTAACCTCACATTTGAATATTTATTCGAAATAAAATCATAAACATATTGCAAACCATAACAATGTACACAGCATAGTTTATGTAGCTGTGATTATGGGGCGTTTCAACCAGGAAAGAAACTAGTCAGTTTATTACAAAAATGCTTGAAATGTAATTTCCATCAGAGAATGTTATGATCGCGGAAATTTTGAATGGAATATTTTTTTTTTGTCCCAGTTAGTACATTTTTTCTTGGACTATATTCAGACTAGTCTCAAATCAGATGTTTTTATGCAGACTGTCCACACAATTAATTGCAAGTAAAGTGATCAAATAATATTTGCGAGTCCAGACATTACCAGCCTATCTGCATGAGTTGGGCGTACTCACGGATGTGATGAGGCTTTCAAAATGGATGCAGGAAAAATGTTGGTGCTCATCTCGCTCTCCAATAAGCGCCCTGTTGAGTCACGGTGCAGAACTTCTCATTTGTAGCTACAAGAAAAACTCAGCAACAGAGGAGACTTATGACAACAGAGGAGTATTATGATGTTCCATGCTGAAGTCACGGCCAAAAATTTTAGACATACCATTTGAATACCGTATGAATACTTCCAGCATCTCACTTACCAGTTTTGACGTTATCTTTGTGTCATGTTAAGAGTGATGCAAAAGACAGGTTGAAATCTGATGTGAGGAGCCATGCAGAACAACCTTTAAATGTGATTTTTGTTCCCCCTTTTTTTGCTGGACAGACTTTCAAAAACCCACTGGATAAAATCAGATTTTTGCAGGAACATAGCCTTGGACACGAATACACAGCAGCCATAATAGTAAAACTATACAATTAATAATAATTTGAAATGTGGTGAAAATGACGCTATGGTGGAAATGTTCATCCTTTTTAGAAAATAAAATGACAAAAATGACTGAGTTCTGCTGCCATGTATGGGTAACACTTTAATCTATAGGGTCCAATTCTCACAATTAACTAGTTGCTTATTAACATGCATGGGTTGCTTTGGTATTACTAGTATTGCTAGGATATTGCCTGTTTATTATATAAAGCACATATTAATGCCTTATTCTGAATGACCATATTCTACAGCCCTTAATATTACCCAATTCCAAAACTTAACAACTACCTTACTAAATATTAATAAGCAGTAATTAGGAGTTTATTGAAGCAAAGTCATAGTTAACCCTTAATCGCCCCTCAAGTAGGGTTTACGTTTGAGTCCCTTGGGGTCAGATAGACCCCAAACTTTTACAGAGCGATTGCATAAGGAAATATAATTTTTTTACATGGAAAACTATATATCATTTTTTTTATTTACTTCTCAACTATACATTTATGCTGTGTTTTTGTGGGTATTTGGTAGTTTTTTACCTATTTACTGCACAAATACTTAACTATGTCATTAACTGGCTCATTAAAAAATATTTTTTAACGAAAAAATCACTTGAATGATGATCTTAAATAAATATAAATAGTTTTTGGACATTGCTCTATGTGTTAGGGATAGAATACCGCCATCTGTAGGTTTGTGGAAAAACTTTAGGAATTATAGTTAAAGAGAAAGAGAGTGCAATGACCACATTATCCAATAGAGGTCCATAGGGAAGTTATGCAAAAGTTAAGCTGCCTTTCATCTTTCTTTTATTTGCCCTTTTCCCTCTCTTTCTCATGATTGTTCCATGTTGCATTTGTGCTCTAGTATTTGTCCTTCATTTATGTATGGAATTTTTTCAGATTTATGCCAGTTTTGTTGATTTTATTTGCCAGTTTCTATAAAAATGCTCTCTGTTGCAGTCACACAAATGTGTGTGTTTGTGTGTGTGTGTGTGCGTGTGTGTATGAGACAGAAAGTTCGTTCCACTTTGTGTTTATGCTCTAGGACCAGATCTTGATATAAATGTAGACATTTTCAGATTTATACTGGATTTAGTTTATTTTTTTTTACAAACAAAGTGAAAAAAAAAGCATTTTTTACATTTTCCCATTCATTGCCAAAATCCAAAAAAATGCTCCAGACACTTGTGTTTGTGTTTGTGTGTGTGTGCGTGTGAGTGAACATGCTTGTTCCATATAGCATTTGTGCTCTAGTATTAGTACTTCATTTATGTATGAAAATCTTTCAGATTTATGCCAGTTTTGTTGATTTTATTTGCCAGTTTCTATAAAAATGCTCTCTGTTGCAGTCACACACATGTGTGTGTTTGTGTGTGTGCGTGTGTGTATGAGACAGAAAGTTCGTTCTACTTTGTGTTTATGCTCTAGGACCAGACCTTGATATAAATGTGGAAATTTTCAGATTTATACTGGATTTAGTAAAAAAATTTGACAAAAAAAGTGAAAAAAATGTATTTTTTACACTTTCCCATTCATTTTCAATGTGGGGTCAATCTGACCCCGAGGGACTTAAACGGTAATTTTTTTTTTACACACCTTTAGAACAACCACATCAAGCCCAGATTTTTTGTGCATGTTTAGATAGATTATTTAGGAAAAGTCACAGAGTCTCAAGGCCCTGAGATGAAGGGAACACTTTTAAAAAATGGAGGAAAAGTCCAGTGGGGTCAGCTGGACCCCAAGGGACGATTAAGGGTTAAAAGTTGGACCCTAATTTAAAGTGTGACCCATGTATGTATATCCACTGTTGGGCACTGCTAGTGAACAAATTAAACTAATTAGAGTGTTTTACTAGCCTGACGTCGTCATACTCAATTCTAGTCAGAATATGAGTCTGCTCCTGCTCCATTGGGCTGTGATTATGGGGCGTGTTTCAACCGAACCAGGAAAGAAAATGCCTCTGCACTCAATTGGATAGACCTACAACCAATCAGAGCAATGGAGCGATGCATAGTTGTCAACAGAACTCAACCGCACACACGCTGGAAGAAGTAGAAGAGGATGAGTGTAAACGATCTTTACCAGTGTTGCAAACACAATTTAAGGATACACGGAGTACTTACCAACACCATCATCATTTTTGAGAGAAATAGTAAAGGTGAATGCATAGACGAAGTTCTCCGTTTAGGATTGGAACGAATTCAACCCAAGCGCTCTTTGGTGACGTGGATGATTATGTTACTGTTGATCATCTGTCCATCATTAAAGCCCGGCCTGACAATGTGATTGGTCCGAACAGCTCTGGTTCCAGCATAGCTGCTCCACAACGCATCAAGTCCAGACCGAACTTCCCGACCTCAAATGTTGTGGGCAGGGCTAAGTTCGGCTGGCATCCAGCTATAGTTTATGGACAATTAATATACTCCTTGACAATAGGTAATTGAAAATTCAGAGGATATCTACCATAATAGGTGTGTTCGACTTGCAGACCGATTGGTGTATGAGATCAAAGTACAGTGAGAGCGATTAGAGACGGAGCAAAATATCCAAAATGTTCAAAATATGTTACAAAAAATGTTCAAAATGCAAAATGTTCAAAATATCCGCCGCTGAACAAAATGGCATCACATGTTGCTGGTCACATGGTTTGGGATAAACCATTTACAGATGACAGAATTTTTGCATACATTAATAACATGAAATATTTTCTTTTAAACAAAATGTTCTAAGGTATTTAGACTGTAGAAATTAATGTAATATAATCTTGACTTTTACATTTAATTTAAGGGAAAATTTAAAGGCAATTAATTTAATTTAAAGCCACAATATGTAATTTTTTGCTTATTTCGCTTATTTTTTTTCGCTTATTTCTTATTAGAGATTGCTTATTGAAACCTAGATAGCTTTTATTCTGCCGCAGACGAGCGCATCCGCTTCTTCCGGTCATGTGTATGTGTGGTAACTCAGCCCTGTTTTATTATATTACATTATTTGAGTGTGTTGAAAGTTATGTTGTAATGCTACTCTGTGTGTTTGCTCGGTGGCTCCTATGAGACGCTTATTCACACAGTCGTAAGATAGATCGATACTAGGCTGTAAAACACGGAAATCGTGGTAAATCAAGAAAACGAGATTTAAACAATAAGACGTTAAGCTATAACAATTCGTTTTCTGCCCATGAATGTATTTACAGAGTTGCTCACCTGTCTAATAAATCATCAAATATTAAAGTGTCTTTGGTGTTTCCATGGTTTCTACAGAATAAAACCGGCGGGTAACGCGGGTAAGATGTCATTGATAGACGACGCACGGTCCGTGTCCCGTTAAAATGGCTTATTTATCTTGATTTAAGCATTCTTGGAAACATTTGGGATAATGCAAGTACACAAGTCAACAAAATATATGACACTGTTGTAATGGTTTTTGGATATTTTAATAAAAAAATCTGACATTTCAAGCAAACTGAAAAATGGTGCATAAAATATTGATGTGAGATTATACCATTCATTCTCTTGATGGGTAAAATACAATATTTCTGACGAATGTTACGCAACATTAACTTCTTCATTGAACTGTTGTATCCACCTTATTTTGCAATGTGGAAGTAAGCCATTTTCTGTGAATGTGACCGAATTTCAGCTCCAGAGGCTTCCTCAACATGTCGACAACACAATCCAAACTCTTCCAGTCTCAGCTACAACTACAGTGTTTGAGGGTCAAAGTAGACATTCGTGGGCAGCCAATGAAGACCATAGACTGGCATTATTCAAATTTGTAACAAACCTACAGTAGGTTTGAGCAGGAAGAGAGACTGGAATTACTGATGACTTGTTTCAGGCAGTTCTTTTTTGGGGGAGGCAAAAAGTCAATTTCTACTGCATTTTGATCTTTGAGAATATTTTACATTCACAAATGGCAATATAACACACAGCATTATGGGGCACTTTAAGAGGCAGATAAACAGAGCAAATCTCCACACATGAACAAGCTCTGTTGTCAAGGTCACATGCAGAGGGCACTTAACAAAGCATAGCAGCAACAAAACAGCCTGTTTAATTGTAAGGATGAAAAATCATGAAAGTAATTAAAAATAACAGTTTTGGCGCACACACACAAAAACAATTATAAATGATAAAATAAAAATTTTTGGCCCGACTTTATATTAAGTGACTTTAACTACTATGCACTTACATTAAAACATAAGTGCTTGTGTAACTTGTGTTCACGTTGTATTGCAGAACACTTTTACTGCTATTAAGGTGGTATACAGGTAAGGTTAGGACAGGTTTGGTGGTATGATTAGGTTTAAAGGGTTAGTTCACCCAAAAATGAAAATTCTGTCATCAATTCCTCACCCTCATGTCGTTCCAAACCTGTAAGACCTTTGTTCATCTTCACAACACAAATGAAGATATTTTTGATGAAATCCGAGAGCTCTCCGACCTCCATAGACAGATATTTAACCCTCATTTCTGACCCAAATTTTTAATAATAAAACATGTTAAAAATCGTTGCTTCATCGGAATGGTCCGAAACTTGGTGACTTTATTGGTACTTGGCATATGAACACCCACACAAATTGGGGACAGGATTTGAAAAGTCTAAGTGGTCGTACAAAAAATAGTCACACTCAGGACCTTCGGGTCAAAAATGACCCCCATAGGAAATAAATGGGAAACAACCTTCACAAAAATAAAGGTAAAACAATGATGTCGGACAATTTTAAAGTTGGAGGAGAACATGAGTTTCACTGGGTCGGTACTTCAACCTACATCACAGGTCGTGACCTTTCCGACGTGATGACGTCATATGCCATGAAGACGCACAACACAGAAGTGATGAATTTGAGGTTTGAAGTATATATATTTGAAAATGACAGATGGTTTGGCTATAGATAAGACCCTATTCCTCAGCTGGGATCCTGCAGAGCCTCTGAAGCCCTTCCTTTGAAACTGTATTGATTTGGACTTTTAACCCGTAGGTTGTCATTCAAAACCAGAATATATATTTTTTTTATGTGAACAAAAATCCTGGAATATTTTCCTGCAAAAAATGTATTTCTTTTCAACTGAAGAAAGAAAGACATGAACATCTCGGATGAGATGGGGGTGAGTAAATTTTCATTCTGAAGTGAACTAATCCTTTAAGGGTGGCTTAAGGGGTAAGGGAAAATCAACAGTGTAATTATAGATTACATATTACATATGTAATTATATGCAGGTCTTGGCAACACTTTATTTTACAGTGTCCTTGATACATAGGTTACATGTCCTTACCATAGTAATAACAGTAAATTATGCATAATTACATGCAACTAATCCTCAAACAAACCCCAATCCTATAGTAAGTAGTACATTAATGAATATATAATCACACTCTAACAATGACACTGTAAAATAAAGTGTAACCAAGGTATTTGTTTTTATTTAAGTACAATATAAAAACATGTATGTACATAAGTGCATTGTATCAAATTATTAATTTCAATGTTAGTACATAGTAGATAAAGACACTTAATATAAAATAGGACCTTTTTTTTTTAAACGATGCTGTTTTTTTTAAATAGTCTCAAGGTGTTAATTTATGCAGTCATGCTGGAACCTGTCAGACAAAACATCAGATAGTTCTTGTCAGCTGTTGATATGCTTTACTGACCCTAATTAGTGCGTGTAATTGTTTTGACAATCACAATGAAGGTTTGTTAGCACACTGTTGCGAGATGCTTTTCTCCTCCCACTTCATGAGCACTGGACCCTCATGACCAGCAGTGGGCACTCCTACACCAGCACTGCCCCTCCACGGCTACAGCGATGTCACACACACCCAACACACACACATCCACGAATCATAGAAGTGCCTGGAAGTCTACAGGTCACACCGATTGTTTAAAATAGTTTTATTTGTTTTAAAATATACATCAGCTTACAAATTCAGAAAATAAAATCAGTCCAGTCATAAGCATCTTTTTTTTTTTTTTTTAGGGGGAAAATAATCTGAGCATGGTACATTTACACAACCATGGAAGCTTTACCTGATCAAGTAAAACTCAATAAACTTGGAGAAACTGCATGACAAGGAAAAAAGCACCATGTTGATACAGTTACACACATTTAAGACCGGTAGACAAGGTATGAGGAGTATATGCACCAGAAATCTGCCAGGAGAATTCAGAAGACAGACGGTAAAATCACACACATCAAAGATTGTGGGAGCCAACACAATCCACATGAAATATACCCTTAGAATATCCCCTCACAATCATGAGACATTCCACCACCACCACCACGTTAAAGCATCAGGACAGTACGATTTACAGTTTATGTCCAACTTCAAAAACAACACAAAAGCTTTAAAGAAAACACTCCACTTTCTCATTTTCCGACTCCCCTAGAGTTAAACAGTTTTACCGTTTTCGAATCCATTCAGCTGATCTCCGGGTTTGGTGGTAGCACTTTTAGCATAGATAATTGAATCTGATTAGACCGTTAGCATCTCGCTCAAAAATGTGCAGCAGCGCAATGATATTACACAGCGCCTGAAAATAGTCCCCAGCACGCTCCCTGTGGAAGCAGGTTGTCACGTTGGTTATGTTGACGGAAGTTAAGGCCCTTTCACACCGGACGCGTAACGGAAAAGCGAATATTTCGTGTGCGAATAGTTCGCGTCAAAACCATTCACATCAGCCGCGACGCGAGTTTGCGACGTTTCAGAGCTCCGACATTTCAAAACAGCTGAGAAAACACGGAAACTTCATCATCCAGTGAAGATGAGCTTTTCATTTTAGTTAAAAGACAGACAAGAAGTTTTTGGGTGCACCCAGTCTTAAAGAACAGAGTCTGAAGGGGAGTCTGCTAATCTTGTACAGGAGCTAAAGCTTTATAACGGCCGGTTCCGCACTTACTGTCAAATGTCCATGGGACAATTTGAGGAGCTCCTCCAGCTACACCTATACAATTACAGCTGTAATCTCGTGAGAAATGCGATACCTGGCAAAGGTTAATGTTGATTGAATGGCTAGTGACATCAACTGGACATTTCGTGACCTTTGTTTCCGTGTATGTGATTGGTTTAAGCCTTTTCTGTCACTGCGAGTGTTAAAAAAAAAATCGACATTGAAACGAAAAAAAAAAACCTGTTGTTTTTTCGCCGCAGCACATTCGCGTTCAGTGTGGAAGCTCTCATTACACAAACAGCTGATCAAAAAATAAAACCATCGAGCAAATTATTCGCACCTCAAAATCGCGTCCAGTGTGAAAGGACCTTTAGACTATTTTCAGGCGCTGTGTAATATCATTGCGCCGCTGCACTCATGGGACGGCAGCAAAGTTCCTTGATCATTACGCAGGAATGAGAGTATAGTTCCTAGCCATATCGGCCTAGAAAAACGTTTCATTTTCCGTCGGTCTTAGTACACGATGCAACTACAGAAGAGTCAAGTTTTAAATTGGAAAAACATCGAAAGTCTTTGGTCATTTTTGAGCGAGATGCTAACGGTCTAATCAGATTCAATGATCTATGCTAAGCTATGCTAGAAGATCTACCGCCAGACCCGGAGATCGGCTGAATGGAGTCCGAAAACGGTAAAACTCAACTGTTTAACTCTAGGAGAGCTGGAAAATGAGCCTATTTTCCAAAAAAGTGTAGTGTACTTTTAATTAAGAATAATCAAGTCAGTACAAACAGCAAAGAAAACAAAACACATCATGACTTCTGATTACTTAAAGAATTGCAAGGACATGAAGCACAACTTGCTTTCGTAATGTTACACATTTTCGAGTGAAACAGGATATTCAATGACAAAATGTAGGGCACAACTTGATTTTATCTATCGGGAATTGATTGGATGGAGAATAGTCGTTCCATACCAGAATGGAAGCTGAATGAGAGCTTGTTGAATCAATGATTAAACCAGGGCTTAGCCGATGGCTATTGGTTAACATAATCATCGCTAAATGATAGAAAGTCATTGTAAAGAGGGAGCGAGTGATTACCTTTTGATGAAAGATTACCAAGACAGGGTCAATTTTCACTTTAATACAAGTCAATAACATTCAGCGTCAGCTTGACTGAAATCTTGTTGATGCATGAAAGTTGGTTTACTGATGTATAAAAACGTCCTATATCAGATCAAAGGAAAAGGTGTGCAGATTACACACCGTCTTAAAGGTTAAAGAGAAGATAGCGTGAATCGAATATGTTTTTCCGTGACTGAGACGTCAGCTTTTGGAAGATAACCTTGACTTGTTTTTGTTCATTCTTTAGATTTCTCAGTAAAGCTTTTGCAGGACTTGCGCACAGCACGCCTGAGGGTCACCTTGGATTAAATAAGATGTGCGCAATTAAATTGGAGTTATTAAAGTTGCATGAGAGCAGAAGAGAAAGGCCCATTTATACACTCACAGAGTATTATTTCACAAATCCGGACCATTATCATGTCTTTTTTGTGTTTATATCCACAACCTGGAGCCCATGTAACATCTGATGAGACTGGTCTGATGAATTATTTAAGGGCGTCCATTTCCACATGCAAGAACACGACAGGCCGTACTCCATCTCTTTAAAGCATCACAGAACTATTTTAGAACATGATCAAATATTAATTATTCAGCATGGTGGGTAGTTACACTTCAATTAATCATGGGCTATTAGTGGTACTCCCATGTCCTGCGAAGAAAGATTGATAACTACATACGAAGAGACCGAAGTGTAAGACAAGGAGAGTAAGTGTGGACTTTCGATCGCACATTCTGCCCTTCGCTGAGGAACATGTAGCTGAATTATTCACGGCGACGAGTGCTGTGG
This sequence comes from Gobio gobio, assembly GCF_949357685.1. Taxonomy (NCBI): domain Eukaryota; kingdom Metazoa; phylum Chordata; class Actinopteri; order Cypriniformes; family Gobionidae; genus Gobio; species Gobio gobio. Next base: position 8,866,181 of record NC_137111.1, read on the forward strand.
CAGACCGGCTATGAGGTGAATATATGGTGATTTCACCAAGTGCATGATTCTGGATCAACCTTCCAATCAACCAATCAGATTTGAAGGACACGTTTACAGTTTATGTCAAGTTTAGGCTTACAACCGAGGTTAGGTGCTTCTACATCAGTGTTATTCACCTATCATTTCCCTCTGATTTTAGGGATGTTATGTGTAGGGTTAGGTTAGGGGTGTCCAAACTCTGTCCTGCAGAGTTTAGCTCCAACTTGCCTGGTCCTTCCAGACTCTCGTACATTTAATTTGTATTTGAGAGTCTGGCCGCTCTCCATTGACAAGCGTTTACTTCCTTGAAGGCGGGAACTCTGTTGAAGTTTAAAACTATTGGAGCCACTCTGGATCTGCCATAACCAATCGCTAACGTTTGGTCCTGACGTATGTCAACAACTATTGGCTTAGCATTGCTAGTGTTCGCCTTAGCCAACTCCTTCACCACTAACGGAGCGAGCTGGAAAATCAAACTTTTCCCGAACCCCGTGGGGAGGAGGGCCAACAACATCATGGCCACCAGTGATGCGCGGGTTGATCCAAAATGAGCGGGTGCCCGCGGCCACCCGCGGTTACCCGCGGTTACGAGTCATCCAAAAATATTTTTAATGATATTCGGGTCACGGTCGGTCGGATCGTCAATAAATCCTTATTTACATTTTGAATGTTGAGCGTTATTAACTTTTGAATAAATGCTGACGCGGGACAAAATGCCCGATTTCCCAAAACGTTGAACTGAGCAATGCCATTGTACCATTTTAATAGGCTACTTTTAAACGCATTTAAAGTCAGTTTTATGTATTTTCTGAGAGGGGGCGGGATTTTTGTTGGGAAAGTCGGGGGAGAGACGCACACTTCGATTAGACTGGATAAACACATGCAGCATCTTAATTGTTAAGAAAATTAAACGAAATAAATGAATAAATCAAGCCTGTATTACATAACACTAGGCTATATCATACAGCATTCAGAAAAATAACAGTTTGCGCTCCTAAGGGCTTTCACACTTTTCCAAATGTTTTCCAAATGTGGGCTGATGAATTCTTCAAGCCGGGTCGAAACATAAACATCGCGTTCATCAATAATATGCATCTGGAGCTGAAATGGAAAATGATGGGCCGCCGCAAGAACTTCCTGCTCTCGCTGCTGCACCTCTGAGCACACCACGTCAGGGCCTGAAACATTTTCTCAATGGCCCAATGAGCTACGATGAGCATTTACTACTTTTAAAAAATGCGGGTCAGGAAGCGGGTCGGGTACAATATTTTCTTCTTTTTTTTTTGCGGTCCGAGTTGCGGGCGGGTTAGTTGAAAACGTCGGTCGGGTGCGGGTTGTTTATACATTGACCCGCGCATCACTGATGGCCACCAACGAAACTCAGCAAAGATTGTTCTTGCTCCGGCTTTAACTTCTGGATATTCGTCAGCATTGCCACAACGGACCGAATGGCTTCGCTCACATCTTTCTCCGCCGCCATTACTGAACTACAACTCAAACTAGCGCATGTCCTCAATTCAAGAGTTTTATTTGTCACATACACAGTTATATACACAATATACAACTGGCAGTGAAATGATCCATCGTTCCAATGTCCAATGTCATCGTTCTCAGTTCCCTCTGTTCCCTGATTGGACCGGTTACAATTTGGCTGGAGAAAACCAGAGAATGCACCGCAAAGTCAGACTACGTATGGAAGGAAAATGAAAATTGAGCGGAAGTACGTAAGAGCGCGGAGCCAGGCTAATCTCAATACCCCTGCCTTGAAGTTACTAATATGCTTAGTAAGAGCTTGATTGGCTGTGTTTCAATGGGGTTGGAGCTAAACTTTGCAGGACAGTGGCCATCCAGGAGCAGGATTGGACACCCCTGGGTTAGGTTAGGGGATAGGGAATGATGTTTCAGGAAAATCACAATGACCGTGAATATATACAGCAAGTGTTTTTAAATTCTGACATCCTTCCAGTAACACTGTTAAATCGTAATACATGCTGCTGTCCCTTCTGACTGGCTGATATGTTCAGAAATAAAAGGCAAACCTAAAAATCACAAGTGCTCAACATACTCTTAAACTGTTGCATATCACCAGTAGGGTAAATGTCTCAAGTCAGTCAGGGGTAAAGGTATTCTGAGTCCAATTACTTCAAAACACACAGATTTTTACAAGTACAACACTGCACGAAGTACAGTACTTGACCCAGGGTGGGACATCTGGATCATGACCGGTCAAGAGACTATAACATTGTAAATAAAAGAACACAAAGCAAGCAGCACTTAAAAAGGCAACACAGAGTTTTAATCGCCTCTAAAATATATTCACCAAAACAAAATAATGAGGATGATGCATCTGAAAATGTTTGAGAAAAGCTGATAAAATGTTAAAATGCTATTTGAACAAGGCTCGAAATGAAATGACTGAAATTTAAGACTGGAAAAAAAAAGAGAACATAAAATAATAAGTATCTGCTGGACAGACTGATCATCCATAATCAAGAGAATTGAGATTTCCACACAAAAATACACACAGAAAAACATTAAATGATGGCGGGACGCACATTCCCCTTACAATACAGCAGTATGATGTTAACAAATAATAAGGAACCAAAGAAAACGGATGCTACATAAAGATGATTACATTCATTAAGATCAAAACATGGCTTTCTTTGAAATTAGGGTTTAAAAAAAAAAAAAATGTGTTTGAGTCACTCTAACAAACGAAGGCATGTTTCTGGCTGAAATTTGCTTTTTAGATCACCGTTTTTTTTTTCTGTCTACTGTATGCAACGTTATTTAGAAGTCAGTAATGTCATCATAGCAGACAGAACGCTTTGCTATGGTTCAAGTTTTTGTGGTGTTTTTACACAGTACTATATGCATAGTTTTTTTTAATATGCCCTCTGAATGGCAATTTGTGCCAAGGGGATGCATTTATACACCTCTAAAATGGAGGACATGAAATACCAATGACATCCAAATGTTTGCAAAATGCCAAATATTTTAATCTTAAATACTGACCTTTGAAAAAGATGAAATATGTTCCAGATTAAATCATTAAAATGCCAAATACAGCACTGTTTGGGTTGCTATTACAGTGTAATAACTAATGTGTAATAATGTAAGAGATTGTATACCTACGAAAGGATTCAGTAACCCGTGCACCTCTGCAAGCGCTTAACTGATTTGAGGAGAGTAATGGGACACTTCAGACCAGCAAAAGACAAATAAACACACAAAACAAAACAAAAAACTTACTCTAAATATTTACTTAAAATCATAATCAGTTTTAAATACCATTAGTCAAAAAAAACAGGTCAGAATGAAAATCAGGAAGTATATCCAGGTCATTGAAACATATACTGTGAATACATCAAAATCCTTTCATAATTCATGTTGTTTATTAAAGTACAAAAACTGTCCTTAGGTTGGATGTTGAAATACAGTGGTAGATCAATGAAGCGAGGTAACTGAACATTTGAGGTGAAGGATCCTCTCAGTTTATGATGACTAAAAGCGGACTAAAGGAACAAGATGTTTTTTTAAAGGGTGATGGAGAGCCCCCTCTGTCAGAGCAAGGGTTAGGCACTGAAAATTGACAAGAGAGTCCCATAGATTACATTTAACCTGCTTCAACCAGCAGAATGCCTGACACAGTGGTATCTGTGAAGCTGTGGCCATTTGGTACCAATCCCATCTCCCACAACAATTGTACTGGGATACTGGATTGATATCCTTATCTGGCTAGAAAACTCTCACCCGAGGGTAAAAGTAAATGTCAAAACATCCATTAAGTGAGACGCTCCATGTCTGCACAGTGCCACAGGGATCAATCCTAATGCGGCTCAATCTTGTCCCCTCTGAAGAACTCTTTCTCTTACTAAAGTGTGATTGTATGGCTAAGTCCTGCTGTTGCCCATTCAATCATGCCAGATCAAGCAGAAGCAAGTCTTGGACTGGTGAAAAATCACCTTAAATCAGACTATGACATTCTTGTACGATCCCTGAAACACTGTCCACTCACTAGCCGGAGTAATTGAAGTTGCAGTCTGTACTTTACCACTGATTCCATCAATACCATAGGTTCCACAGATAAGAGCCTCAAAGAGAGGACAGAAGAGTTACAATGATGCCTCGCAGGAGCAGCGTGATCTGGGATAACTACAGCAAGGCTGATTCAATCCCTTCCGCTCGTTGTGTGCTGCGACGACTAGTGATTGCTAGTAAGACAAAGAGCACTCAAGGTAAAAAGACAAAAAAAAAAAGAGAAAAATAAGCCTGGAAGTCTCAGTCCAACAGGTTTCCGTGCTCTTGGGCTCTGGTTAGGCTGTCTTTACGGTGCAAGTGATGAACCCCCATCCTCTTGGGACTCTTCAGAGGTCGTGTGGAGCCAGTCCGAGGGGGCTGGTCTGTATAATCCTCAAGGGAAGCGAGGACCTTCGAGCCAATGACAGGAAAGTCCTGAGGAAGGATATCCCGTTCCTCAGCCGAACTTCCAGCAGAGCCCCCATCTTCAGCAAACTCTTGGCGCTTGGCAGAGGCTGGACTGCTCTCAATGGTGACCATGGTGTCACCACTAGCACCATCATTCTCAAGCGGATCAAGGGCCATCAGTAGGCCTTCACCCTCCTCCTGGGAAAAGTCACCTCCGTATTGTGTCTTTTTTGCACGGATGTCCGCCAAGCTGCTGGTGTCTGTATCCAAACTGGACTCTCTACTTGCTGTCCAGCTCTGGGCTGAAGAACCCTCTTCGCCGTCGGAGTAAGCACCTCTCAGAGCACCTTCTCCTGATTTTCCATTGTGACGACTTTGGAGATCTTTTATCGTCTCACTGCTGAAGGACGTACGGTTGACAAGGGAGCCTTCTGAAGATGGTGCCATTTTTGCTACAAACATGCGCTGCCAGTTGGCCAGTAGGTCCTCCTCAGAACTACCAGAGCTGGCAAAGGCGCTGGGGGGCTGAGGGGGGCTGCTAAAGGGACTCGAGTGACTGGAGAGAGTATCCGTGGCATCCATCTGTGGAGGTGTGCGCTGGTGAGAAGCATGCCCTCCGCCGGAAGATGAGGAGGTACCAGACCGCCAACCCCCCTCAGACACAGCAGGGCTATTGGGCACGGTGCGCTGGCGGTCAGCTGCCTCCTCTTCGTTCTGTACAAGACTGAGAGAAATGGCCTGACGGGTAGCATAGGTGCAATTGGGCAGCGGGCTGTTCTTGGGGATCTTGACTTTGTCATCTGAAGAGAACTCAATTACTTTGCGACCAGGGTAGAGCGGGTTTGGTGGTGGAGGAGCTGGGTAAGGATTCAACTTCTCAAACGAGGGGGCTGCCCCATCTTCTCCTGTCGGACCATCTAGGCTTCCCTGGCTTCGACACATGCCATTTACATGCTGCTGATCAGAACCAGCTCCTGCAGGAGGCCTGGCATGAACAGGACCGCCGTTCTCATGCCCTCCACCACCATCTTGCGGTCCTGTCATGTCAACGTGCACAAACACATCTTCAGCCACTGGCCGGCCTGCACTGCTGCTTGACTGGGCTGAGTTGAGCACCAGTGGCTCCGGCTTCTCAAGAACACGTGCAATCACCGAAGTAGGCACGACGTCTGCGGGAGTCAGGCTTAGAGTGTCAGGATCCTGGGATTGAGCTCCCTGAGAGCCCGGAGTCTTGTTAGGCAAGCTGCTCTTCATGTGCTTGTTCACCATGTCCTGTAGCTCATATGGCAACTGCAAGACATTATAGAGATAATAAACACACAGACAAACGTGACGAGGGATAATTTTCCATCTGGATTGTTTTCAACCACTTTGTAAAAATATATATAATCATGCATAAAAATATTGAAACCAATCCTGAAAAAAAAGCCTGGATCATGGGCGTCACTAGGCCCTTTTTAGGGGAAATTTAGCACAAAATGTACAGAATGTGTGATTAAAGGGTTAGTTCACCCAAAAATGAAAATTCTGTCATTAATTACTTACCCTCATGTCGTTCGACACCCGTAAGACCTCCGTTCATCTTCGGAACAGAAATTAAGATATTTTAGTTGAAATCTGATGGCTCTGAAAGGCCTCCATTGGCACAATGCACGGTTCACTATCAAGACCCTTAAAAGGCACTAAAGACGTCGTTACAAAGTCCATCTCACTACAGTGGTTCTAAAATAACTATGAATCGGCGATAATAGTTTTTGTGCGCAAAAAAACCCTAAATAACGACTTATATAGTGATGACGATTTCAAAACAAAGCATCATGAAGCTTCGAAGCATTATGAATCAACGAGTCGATTCAGCGGCTTGAATCGCCAAATTTCAGCAGTTTGGCGGTTTGACACGCGATCCGAATCATGATTCGGCTCATTGATTCATAACGCTTCGAAGCTTCATGATGCCTTGTTTTGAAATCGTCATCACTATATAAGTCGTTATTTAGGCTTTTTTTGCGCACAAAAACTATTATCGCCGATTCATAAAGTTATTTTAGAACCACTGTAGTGAGATGGACTTTGTAACGACGTCTTTAGTGCCTTTTAAGGGTCTTGAGAGTGAACCGTGCATTGTGCCAATGGAGGCCTTTCAGAGCCATCAGATTTCAACTAAAATATCTTCATTTCTGTTCTGAAGATGAACGGAGGTCTGACGGGTGTCGAACGACATGAGGGTAAGTAATTAATGACAGAATTTTCATTTTTGGGTGAACTAACCCTTTAACCTTTCTAACATATGAAACTGGCGGGACGTTCTTCAATCCGCTGTGGCGGCGAATAGAGCGCACGCGAGTGCACGTCAGAAGCAGAGGTGTGTGCGTTGATCTGAGCCTCATTGGTCTGTCACCGCTCGTCAATGTCAAAATATTTAAGAAAACCAATCCAATCAGAGTAGGCGGGCTTTATGTTCACACAGAAGCTGCTGAGTCTGAGCACGGATTTTAGCAGCACGACTCAACTAGACCTCAAGTGCGAGATATGTAGCTAAACTAAACGTTTCATATTTGACAGCTGCTTCTTTAAGTCAGAAATGTTAAACAAATGACAAAAATATTCAGCCAAATTAATACATTTTTGTCTAATTTCGCCATTTTGATTTGAAACAGGCCTATGTAATGTCATTTATAATATAATCAACAAATAAGATATATTAACAAAGCTGTTTTCTTCAGATTAGTAAAAATGTGTGCATATTGTGAATTAATTGAATACATTTAGTTACCTAGCTTTCCTATTAGCCTTGGAAAATTATTCATAAAAAATATAAATATCAGTTAAACATGTTTACTTTCTTCACTGACAAAAATGGAAAAACGTTATCAGTCATTTCTGCCCACTGACATGGTTTTTCAAGCTATTGTTATCTAATTTTTTGGCGTTCAGAACATCTTGAAATGCACATATGTAGCTAGATCATAGAAATCAACATTTTCTCGAGGGGCCATGCCCCCGAAACGAAATAATAAATAGCAAATATCCTAATATGCATACTAATAAGCTACTAGTTAATAGTGAGAATTGGACCCTAAATTAAAGTCTTACCAATTTTTTTTTTCATACCCTCACTGGGGGCTGAGCCACCCTTAAATGAAAATCATAGAATCGCCCCTGGCCTGGATAATGAGAACTTTATTATAACCATGAACAGGTATTCAAATGGCCTCATTCTGAATAGATTCAATTTCTAGTGATCCAAAGACCTTAAAATATGACGGCATATTTCTTACGTGGAACACTAAAGTAGAAATATAAGAATGTTTATACTGTTTTTCCCATTTAATAAAAGCAACAGTGATTAGGGATAGTCAAGATCCCTAAAACTTTTTTTGTGTTCCAAAAATGTTTGGGATACACTGCTGTTCAAAAGTTTGGGATTTGTAAAATGTTTAATGTTTTAAAAATAAGTCTCTTATGCTCACCAAGGCTGCATTTATTAAATTAAACATACACAAAAAGGCAGTAATATTGTGAAATATTATTACAATTTAAAACAACTTTTTTCTAAGTGAATATATAGTAAAATGTAATTGTATTCTTGCGATGCAAAGCTGAATTTTCAGCATCATTACTCCAGTCTTCAGCAGGCACGTGCAGAGGGGGCATGGGGGGGGGGGTTGGCTTTGGGTGCTTGAGCCCCTGCCCTTTTTCAAAATGAATCAAAAGTGCCCCTCTCAGACAAATATCAATGATAATATCGTGGTCAATAAAATTAAATAATTGTGATTATTATAACATGACATTGATGACAATGTATACAATACTAACGAACGGCTCAAAAGTCGGACAATTTCTGTTGAGGCGTTGCCATAACGCGTTGCTATGGGTTGCGTGCGTTTTGATTGCTGATTTTCCTCTGTTCGGAAGCGGCTCTCGAGCCAAATATGGTCCTTTCAGAGAGTGTGTGGCCTTACGGGAAAAAAAAGTAAACCAATATTTTTTTTTCATCCATAATCAGAGCTAATGTGTTGATTTAATTACAAATCTATATATTATATATTTCAAAGTATTACACAATTCACCAAAGCCCGTTTGTCATGTATATACACCAACCAATCGTGATCTAGCAAAGCAAGTTCAAATTCCATTGAGCATGTGAAGTGGAGCGGTAATTTTCTGTTCTTATTCATAAATCGGTTGAAAATTACATGGACAGACGAACTGACATTTCGGGCTTTCGGTACGGTGCGCGCGTGTACCGAACGGTTATGAATGTAATCTATAACAGTTAACAGTCGGCTTGTTTAAAGCGCGGAACACACTTCAATCCGAGTTCCCACACGAACATATTGAGTATTCAGTCCATTTTATCACGAAATTCAAACGATAAATGCCATTTTAACGCTCTATTATGTAACGTGACAGAGAGACGCGTATCAGTTCAACTTCAAGCTGCGGCGCGCGAGTGAACGCGATCATCTCTTCCTAAAGAAATGAATATCTAAAGGTTTGTTGAGGATCCATTACAACTTATTGAAACGTATCATCGGAAAGATGTATTATCGGAAAGATAAAACAGGTTGTAAACAAACAATGTCATGTAGAATCACATTTACCTCAGAAGTCATTCAGTGTCCACAGCTGTGAGTTCACTAGAGAGGTTAACTCTTTCACTGAATACATGCACTATATTAGCCTATATATTCGTTATATTAGCCTATATATATTCATTATATACCACTTAGCCTGTTAGTGATGTCTTGTTTATTTAATGTATGTTTAAATAAACCTGTCATGAAAATTACAGCCACAAATGATTATATTTCAACAACGAGTTGGAGAAAAAATAATAATAATTAGATTTAGATTTTAATGCAAAAACTGCCTTATGTGAAGCTTATGAGTGTTGATTTTATATCTAAAAATAAATAGTAAATGAATTTAGGCTAATAGTTTGGGCTCTGTTGTTAATCTTTAATAGCAATATGTAAGGGCTCCCTATATAGTTTACAGCATTATCTTTAAGAAACTTTTAGTTATAACTGAATTTGTTTAAGGACAGACACAATTTTTTTTTTCATTAAAACACTGTTGAATAAAAATTAATAAAAAGCAATTTTGTAAAACTGCTGTACCGAATCCGTACCGAACCGTGACTTCAAAACCGAGGTACGTACTGAACCGTCAGTTTTGTGTACCGTTACACCCCTAATATATATATATTTACATATTGCCCCTTTTTTACATTTGAGCCCCTGCCTCTGAAGAACTCTCTGCACGGCCCTGGTCTTCAGAGTCACATGATCATTCAGAAATCATTCTGATATGATGATTTGATGCTCAAAAAACATTTATGATTATGATGATTTGATGCTCAAGAAACATTTATTATTAGGATTATTATCAATGTTGAAAACAGTTGTGTACATTTTTTTCAGGATTATTTGATGAATAGAAAGTTCAAAAGAACAGCATTTATCTGAAATAGAAAGCTTTTCTAACATTATACACTACCATTCAAAAGTTTGGGGTAAGTAAAATACATTCTTTGGAAAGAAATTAATACTTTTATTCAGTAAAGACGCATTCAATTGTGACAGTAAAGACATTTATAATGTTGCAAAAGATTCGATTTCATTTAAATGCTGTTCTTTTGAACTTTTTATTCATCAAATAATCCTGAAAAGATTTTACACATAATAATAATCATAAATGTTTCTTGTGCATCAAATCTTAAGAGAATGATGGTCATGTGACACTGAAGACTGGAGTAATGCTGAAAATTCAGCTTTGCATCACAGAAATAAATTATATTTTTTTAAATATATTCAAATAAAAAACATTTATTTTAAATTGTAATAATTTCATAATATTGCTATTTGTTTTGTATTTTTAATAAAATAAATGCAGCCTTGGTAAGCATAAGAGACTTCTTTTAAAAGCATCATAAAACCATACCGATCCCAAACTTTTGAACTGCAGTGTAGGTTTGAAATGACATAAGGATGAGAATCTTATTTCTTGGGAGAACTACACCTTTAATTTTGTGCAGCCCAATACTTTTTTTGGGACCGCATTTGTTTCTCTGAGATCTACGTAGCACATTTTGTGGATGAATACTCTCTTGCAAGTTATCTTAAAAGATGCAATTTCACCAACATGTACTCAATGAACACTTGGATGGGAATGGGATGTTCGATGAGGCCTCTCTACCACACTGCACCGATGAAGGCTATCTCAGTCATGATCAAGAACAGCAGAAAATAGCATCTATTCATTTAACCACCCAATGTCTGCTCGCCCTGATGCGAGAAAGAAGAATAAAGAGTAAAAAGCTCACCTCGAATTAGATTATTACCGAAGAGGGAGGACAGACAGAGAAAGAGAGAGAGAGACTAAAAGAAAAAAGGCAGGTGATGAGGCCTTTATTTCATTCTGTAGTGTGGCACGATCTAGCGAAGCCAAGCTAGGTCATTGATTTGTGGAAAAAAAGCCAGGGAAAATCAGTGATCACACAGCCCTGCTCAGCTTTATGTTGTAACGATCCTGCGGGGCGGCAAAAACCCCAAAAAACCTTACTTCCTCTCGGTGTGAGGGCACAGGAGAATTGATCCGTCCAGACCCCACTTCCAAGCATGACCCCTTCATGGCCGTCTAGCTTAGAAATCTACATGACGCTCCCTAAATCAATTGTCCCAGGGGGCAGAGTACATGTGTATCCCATGACCACTGAAGCATCACATGCTAGTATGGGAAATCGGATGTTACACAAAGTGCTACATTCCCCTGGTCACCACTGAATGCAAAACAACTTCCTCTCACAGAAAAATCAGGAAAATAATCAGGTATGTTTAAAGACCGGTCAATCTTAGCCAAAAGAATGGTCAGTATGGACTGGACTTTATCCTGTAAGTAGGGCCCTATGATAAACATGGATGGAATCGCGGAATCCAGTCATGAAATTAAATTTACTAGCCTTGAAATCTAGACACACCCTAGCGGCAGCAGATGTAATTTGCAGTCGAGGTCGTCTAGCAACTCTCCGTCGACTTGCGAGCTTGAAAAACCAAACTCTAGTCAGGCCAATCACATCGTGTATAGAGTCGGTGGGCGGGCTTAACATAATGACGGCAGAGTTGTGACGGTTCAGCAGGAAATCCCTGCTACTTCCCTGCTAACAAAGACTGGAACTGAAGTCATTCTTAAAGGAACACGCCGACTTTTTGGGACTTTATCTTATTCACCGTATCCCCCAGAGTTAGATAAGTCCATACACATCCTTCTCATCTCCGCGGGTGCCATAACTCTGTCTGACACACTCCTAGCCTAGCTTAGCACAAAGACTGGAGGTAAATGGCTCCAGCTAGCCTACCGCTCAATAAGTGACAAAATAACGCTAACATTTTCCTATTTACATGTTGTGATGTGTATAGTTACATCGTGTACTAAGACCGACGGAAAATGAAAAGTTGTGATTTTCTAGACTGATAAGGTTAGGAACTATTCTCTCATTCCTGTGTAATGATCAAGAAACTTTGAGCCATACCATGAGTGCAGCGGTGCAATGATATTACACAGAGTTATGGCACGCACAGAGATGAGAATGATATGCATGGACTTATCTAACTCTGGGGGATACGGTGAATAAGATAAAGTCCCAAAAAGTCGGCGTGTTCCTTTAAAAAAGGAAGATGTGTTCTGAGTTTTGCAGATCGGATATGGCTAAAGTTTAAACTAGCTCCGCTGGTGGGAAAACACATGGGACTCAGCCACAACCCACTTGTGATTGTTGTCTCACCACGCTCTGGTTGGTTTTAGCGCTAATCTATTGCGTGCAGAGGGAATTTGAAATACAACCGTTTATCCCGCACCTCGGATTGAGCCCTGCCAATGGTGTGTTCCACATCAAGATGTTGGGTCTGGCTTGTCAGGCTAGGAATTTACTGTATAATGTGGAATTTCATGGAATTTGTCAACATTTTGTCATATTATGAATAAATAAAAAGCAGGTCAGTACACTTAAATCAAAATGCGTTATAGACTAGTGTCTGTGAATATTAACCCGTAAAAATACTTTAAATATGAATCCTGCATGTTCTGCATCTGTGTGCGAATGAACGGCGCAGACACACAGTTTTATTTACCACTTACACAATGAACAGTCTTTCCAGTTTTTCACGATTCCGCGATCGCTGAATACAACGCAAAATCAATGAAAAAATTCAATCAAATTTCGCAAAAATCACAAAAAAATCTTGCGAAATCCTGGAGATACTGAATGAAGCATGTGTGACACGCTGTGTTTTCAGCCTCTGCTGTCTCACTATATGAGGACATGAATGCATGATCTTCATCTCCAGAGCCGCTCTAATGTGGCGTTCACACTGGACGCGAATGACGCAAATAAATCGCGCTATTCGCGCGAAGTTGGATGCTTGAACATTTTGAGTTTACTCACTTCATTCGCGCGTGAAATTTGCTTCATTCGCGCGTGACATTCACTTCACAACAGACGCAAATTCGCGTCATGGGAGGGGCTTCTGCCAGCCGGCTCGTCTCGTTGAGAAATGGCTGACATGGGCTGTGTTTACACGTCTTTTTTTGTTTAAATCTACTGTTAATGTGTGACAAAACGTAGTTTTAAGAATTTTTCAGCCGATAATGTAGTTGTTTAAAGCTCAAATCTGTGGTTTATTTATAAAAAGATATTTGAACATTTTATCTGAAGTTTTCGGAGTTGTGAGCTCCGCGAGAGCAGCCTTTCCTCGGCTAGTCCTTCTGCCGTCTGCTGCTGACTCTGATGTCGATTTGCCAGGGAACAAATAATTTGAGCTATAATTCGTCTTGTGTAGATGTAACGGCCGATCTTTGGTCTCATGGATCTATAATTTGTTCCCTGGCAAATCGTTTAGGCTGAGGGCAAAGTATATATATATAGTTTATTTTAGGCTATAACTGTACGTTACCGTTGTAGCAGACTAGCACTGACTTTAAATGTTTGACTGAATTGTTTGCTTTATTTCATAGCTTATTATACCTTTTACTTATACTTTTGTATTATTGATCAAACATAAACTTGCATTTAACAAAAAAGAGACTGGGTTGTGTTTCATGTCATTTAATGTAATCACAGTGATAATCATATTGTCTGAACCAGATATTAATATACAGATTTTCTCCTCATTGTTGTCACTACTAGAGCAAGCTCCTGATTGGTTGACGCGGCGCGGTTGGTTAATGCCTCATTCGTGCGAATCGCGCCGCAGAGTGCCTATTTGCGTCTCTGCATTGACTTAACATGTAAATCACTCGCGCGAATCACGTCATTCGTGTCCGGTGTGAACGCACCATAAGAGTGACTTTTTGTGACATTTGAGAAAAACTATTGTCATATCATAAATACACAAACTCAAAGCTCTTCACCACAACCCATGAAAATAAAAGTTTAGTTTAACTTGAAGAAATAACGTTTCAATGTAATACTTCTACTACTAATTATAATAATCATAATAAATGATTAAAACTTTATTTTTAAAGGAATAATCCCAATTTTTCTTCCATGTTTTAATTTGATCAGTAAAGCTGTTGTGCAGCACTTTGTTTGACAAAAAAGTTTGTTTAATTTCATATGATTAAAAGATCAATTCAATGTTTTATGCCTTCATTTGATTGCCAGGGAAATTAAAATACACAACAGAATATATGGGGAAAAAAACCCTGAATAAATTGTTGTTTTTATTAATTCAATTAATTTCGTTTTTTGATTATTACAATTTAATCAAACCATTAAAATGGAATAAAGAAAACTTAAAACAGGAAACACCAAATTTGGTAAAAATAAAACCGATTTTGATATTTTATTTATGTATATCATAGGGCGCTAAACGTAGTTTTTGTTAAACTTTTACTAAATTGTTGTTAATAAGTTTCATGATTTCAATTAATTAGACATGCTTTTTGATAATTTAACCCTTAAAATTTAGTCAAAAAAAAAAAAAAATGGAATCCAGAAAAATTAAGGCAATTTGGAAAAAAATAAAAAGGATTTCATAGGGCCTTATGTAAGACAAAGACTATACATCATTTCAAGCTGCCTAAAATGCACTAAACATACAGATTTATATACGACTTGAGACTCATATAACCATAATCATCTTTATTTTATTTAGGTCTGCTCGCATCTTCTTCAGCTAGTGGCATGCTAGTCGTCATCTTCCTAAGCTTCCCTAACAAAGAGAAGCCCCAATTCTTCTCATTTTTGCAGTGACCTACACATAAAGACTGCATGCCAATTACGCTGCATAATTTCCATGTTTAGCTAAAGATAGACAATTGCTACATAAGAGCTTCTATAATAACTCTCAGTTTGCCAGCACTGGACTGAAGCATAATGGCTCTCAAGTTCTCAAAGCACTTTTTAAAGCAGTGAGAGAATATACAAGTGGCCTGTTTGGATGCAGATGTACTGCAGATCAGTTTGACATTCATTTGGAGAATTTTACAAGTGGATGCTTTAAAACGGTGGCTTTATGTTAGCAGTACCCGAATGAAAACAGGTAATGGCTTGGGCTCATTTGAGTCTTAAAATAACCAATGGAGTAGTCTGTGATCTCTGCTTACAGAGTAATGAATGACAGAGTTCATGAGAGCAGGGCAAGAGGATAATCTGGACAGTGAATCAAATATCTTCTAAAAATACCATGTCTCCAGTGAATTCACGTCATCACTATAGTTAAGATCTCAAAGAGAGATCCCAATTCAGTCGCTGCAGTCAATTCGCTAAATTAAACAAGGGTGAAGAAAGATCTTTTGTAAATAAATTGCTACCACACTCCCATACTCAGTCAGTCAATATGGCAAATTAATTTAAAGGGTTAGTTCACCCAAAAATGAAAATTGTGTCATTAATTACTCACCCTCATGTCGTTCGACACCCGTAAGACCTCCGTTCATATTCGGAACACAAATGAAGATATTTTTGTTGAAAGCTGATGGCTGAGAAAGGCTTCAGATAGGCCTCCATTGGCATTCAGTACATTTACACTCCCAGGACCCATAAAATGCACTTAAAACGTTGTTACAAAGTCCATCTCACCACAGTGACTCTACAATAATTTTACGATGCGACGACAATAGTTTTTGTGCGCAAAAAAAATCAAAATAACACCTTTATCCAACTTGTTCGTCTTCCGTGTGTGCCTCCACGACGCATGCGCGAGAATATGACGTAGCGCCGGGGTTATGACGTTTTTCCGTAAATTGAATACACAAGGTGGTCCGTCGGAATCTAGATATTTTCCATTATAGAGTTTTAAATATGGATATTTTTCTTACACAAACCCATGGATTCGCTTCAGAAGGCCTTTGTTAACCCCGCGGAGCTGTGTGGAGCAGTTATATGATGGATAGATGCACCTTTTTGGGCTTCAAATGTTGGGTTGCCGTTCACTCCCATTATAAAGCTTGGATTAGCCAGGACATTTGTTAATATAACACTGATTGTATTCGTCTGAAAGAAGAAAGTCATATACACCTAGGATGACCTGTATTCTTTGTTCTGAGTTTCTTTCTTCTGCTGAACACAAAATATATTTGGAAGAATGTTTGTATCAAAGCAGAGAGAGCAACCATTGACTACCATAGTATTTTTTTCCCCTACTATGGTAGTCAATAGTTGCTCTATCTGCTTGGTTACAAACATTCTTCTAAATATATTTTGTGTTCAGCGGAACAAAGAAACTCATACAGGTTTGGAACAACTTGAGGGTGAGTAAATGATGACAGAATTTTCATTTTTGGGTGAACTATCCCTTTAACCAAATCTGAATTTCAGCTCTGGCTCTTCCACAGTGCTTGTTATACAGTGATACGAACAGTAACAATGGCATTGGTTTTATTATATCAATTCCAACGCGAGTCCTCACTCTTTTGAAGTGCAGCAAAGTGGATTTGCTTTGGCAGCAGAAAGCAAAGTCTTCTCAACATATCGACAACACAAACCAAACTCTTCCAGTCTTAGCTACAACTACAGTGTTTAAGGGTCAAAGTAGACATTGTTCATGGGAAGCCATAGGTTGGCATTATGCAAATGTATTACATTGTTACGTATGTTATGTTTGTAACAGGAAGTGAGACTGAAATTGCTGATCACTCGTTTTAGAGGTCTGAGACCTAGACTGAGACATTTTACATTCACAAACCCTGCAAACCCTGAGTCCTGCACGGTGCCTGACGGGTGACCCGCGAATATTGCTGAAACGGGTGAAAAACATCCTATTGTGTCGGATACGGATGCGGGTCGGACAAGGGAGAAACACGGGTCTAAACAGGGGTTTTAAACAGTCACGTGCAAACGAATATAGGCCTATATATAAAAATAGATGCATGTATATTGTAGATGTGTTCCTAAAAATATGCATATACAAAAATATGCCTTGCCTGTATTTCAAGTTGATAAAATAATTTCAAATCCATATGTTTATTTGTGGCCGCGTGGCGCACGTGCGCGCCCTCCCAGAAGAATCACAACCGCGCGCGATTTGCCTGCACTGCACTCGTCGAGATGGATGGATCATGAGGAGTTGAAGAAAAGATAGCCGCAAATGTGGAACTTCATCGCTGAGGAAGCACGCAGATAACAGTGGTAACAAAACCAAGCACAAGCAGTTCTATCGAACAGTTTTTTGTTTTGTTTCCTGAGTTTGGTCTCTTAATAACACTGTCTTAGTTAGGGTTGGGAACCGAGAACCGGTTCTTATGCAGAACCGAAACTTGAAAAATACCAGAACCGCGCAAAATTCCTAAGTTTCGGTTCCGAAAACGGTTCTGGTGCAATGTGTGTGCGAAGCGCTGGAAGCGTATCCTTTAATAGCGAGTGACAGCCAGTGTTGCCAAGTCTGTGGTTTTCCCGCGTAATTGGGCTACTTAAACACTGTTGCCGCGGGCTCTGTTTCATGTCCACGGGTTGAAGCGACCCGAATTATGTAATATTTAGCCCCGGAAATGCGAATTTTACCGGAGAAGCCCCCCAGAAACGCGATTGGGCTTGTTTTGGGCTAGTTTTGAGTAGCAATTGTGCGGGTATTGTTGTGATAACCTGGCAACCCTGGCTCACCTCATCATGAATATTAATGACGTTGCCTGCCGCTTCCAGGAGTGTAACGCAGTTCAGCACTGAAAGCCCTCGCGCTGCACATTTACGGTTTTGCGTCAGATATTTTCTCGTTGACCACCAGCATGGCGAAGAGAAAGTCACAAGTATGGATTCATTTCCAAAGAATGAATGATAATGAAGCAAAATGTAACATGTGAAAAGTTAATAACATGCAAAGGAGGCTGCACTAGCAATTTGACAAAACATTTGCTACAGCACAGAGTGCCACAAGGGCTTATACCAGATTTATAGAGAATATATATATTTGTCAACCGTTGAGTCACCATGGTTTAGGTAAGCGTTTAGGCACAATTACCTTTGTAATGCTGAATTGCAATTTATTATTTACAAGTTCACTGAATAACTGAATTACTATTAAATTAATATACAACTAATTAATAAATATAACTAATAAATATCATTTATAACTTGGTTTTATTCAGAGACAGAGAGATAAAATGTAATAAGACAATTTCAGAGGTGTTCATTTGAAAAAAAAATGTGTTGCAAGAATGGCTTAATCAATACTGTAATATATGTACAGTACAGGACTTTTTTTGACATTGCCAACCTGTAAATTAATTTTAGAGCAAGTAATAAACACAAAATGGATTGTTTGAGTTGCGTATTGTGCCTTTTTCCTTTACCACTAGTTGTTTAATAATTTTAATGGAACCGGAATCGTTAGGCGGAACCCGAACCAGAACCGGAAAATTTCTCACGATTCTCAACCCTAGTCTTAGTACATTAAGCCACGTTAAGCGTTTTCTTATAATGGTTTTCTATGGGAGGAAAACGTTTAACGTGTAATTAAACGCGTTGCGTTCATATTCTGGGCTCATCTGATTTTTTGTACATAGTATACGTTATTAGTATTATGTTTACTGAATTTGGTCTCTTAATAACAGTGTCTTACCTACATTAAGCCACGTTAAGCGTTTTAAAATGTCCCTGCTGAAGTTGTCCTTGTGTTAATGGTCGTGTAATAACTTCTGTATGCTGGCAATAATCATTTTTGTAAGTGTGTCTATAATGTGATATACTAAACTAGTTTTATTGCGGGTGCGGGTCGGGTGTCGGTTCTATTTTAAGCGGGTCGTGTCGGGGGCGGATTTGATTTAGTGTTGTTGTCGGAAAACGGGGCGGATGCGGTTTTAAGCACTGCGGGTACGGGCGGGTGCGGGTTTACAAAATCGGACCCGTGCACAAACAGCTATTTTACATACTGCATGACAAGTAATATTCGAAAATAGAATAATAGGGGCACTTTAATGCATTTGAAACTAGACTTGCTTTATTCAGCAAGCGGTTCAAATAACAAAATATCTACTTTTTTACTGCAACTGACTTAAAAAAAAAAAGATATGACCAGTCTTCAAGAAAAAAATTAGATGACTAACTTGTAAGACTAGGCCAAGCAGTCTACGCACCGGGCCCAGATTGAACGCTGTTTGCAATATAGATCAACAAGGACAGACAGAGTGATAGATGGGTTTAATGTAGAGAGCAGGCCACAGGTGATAATGTTCTGCTGTGTTCAATACCCATATGCCCATGAGGTCAAGCTGTCTTATCATACCTCTCTGTTCTTGTAAACACAGAGCTGTCCATCAGCCTGAAATCTGCCTGATTTTCCCCCACGGACAGACACAAAGGCCAAACAGACGGATGTGTCTGGAGTTTGGCACCTTGTCAATACGGTGCCTTTTCTCTGCCAGCGAGACCATCCGTATCCAAAGAGCAGCACGACTGCCCTAACAGACACTCTTCATGCTAAACGCTGCCATAAAGAGCACATCCTGCAGACATGGCTTTTTTTTTTTTAACCCTCTCCCTGTCTCTATTCTCTTTGTCTCTTTCTCTTCATCTCTCTCTCTGACTATTCATCTCTGATCCCAGTCCGTAAAATCAGAGGTCCATGTCCATAACAAAAAAGTCACTGGGCTATCGTGTGCACACTCTCGCTCTCTCTCTCTCTCTTTCTCTCACCGCCATCCACGAGTGTCACTGCGGAGCGTAAAACACATTCAGACTCCAACAAGTCCTCTGCTGCAGGGGTAGAAGCCAAAACTTTTAATTTATGTCATCATTTTCTCCTCATGTCGTTCCAAATCAGTTTTATTTTCTTTCTTCCGAAAACACAAAAGATGTTTAGCAGAATGTCTGAGCGTCATAAACACGGACTTATATTTTGGTCTGCTTCGCTAACAAAGCTACTGCATGGCAACATTCACAAGGGTTTGAAACGACATGAGATGAGTAAAATGACAGAATTTGAATTTTTGGGGAACGATTCCAATGTGGAAGGGGATGTGCCTTAAAAAAACCTAGAAAAACCTATGAGGAACAGATCCTATTACTTACATCAGCAAACTTGTGGTTCCTGAAATGCGATTTATTGCACTTCAACAGCTGCACTGCCAAATTACAATCCTGCCGATAACGTTCCTGCATGAGGAGAGAAAATGGATACAAGAAAGTGTCAGGGAAACAGATAACACACATCGAGTCATCAATGTCAACTTTTTTGAAATGACACTTTCCTTAAACTGAACAGAAATTCTGAAAGATAGACAGACACGGTATCAGTCAAAAGTTTGGAAACACCTGACTGAATGCATGCTTTTACAAGATCATTAGGAATCTGTTGAGGGTTATATTTTCATATTATTTGAAATGAATAAAAACCGTGCCAAAGAATATACAGTCAAACCAAAATTTATTCAGACACCTTCAACATTTTCTCACATTATCAGTTTATTCGCTATAGTTTAGAAAACGGTAATAAATATGACAAGAACTCTGAGTTAAACTGTCTTGATAATGTCAGATAACTTTGATGGAAAGGTATGTAATGGATTACAATCAGCTGTTCAATTTAAGTAACATAATACCAATTTAGGTCAACCAATGACCAAGCAAAGCTTCATTTTGTTCAGTCTGTGGTGTAAAAGGTCGCATTAGCAATTAAAGAAAAAACACTTCAGCAAAACACAGTCAGCTCAAAGTGTCTGAATCATTTTGGTCCCAAATGTTTATCAGTTTTACTGGTAGAAGTATGAAGGATTTTTGGGTATAATGTGTCACAGTTTCCTATATTTTGCTATCCTTCCTTATTTCCTTACATGAGCTATCCTTCCTTACATAAATTAACTATAGTGTCCTGCACACACTAGTAAAACACAATCATTTTTGGTTTGACTGTATATATACACACATACACACTCACACTCACATACATACATACATACACACACACACACACATATATATATACACACACACATATACACATATATATATATATATATATATATATATATATATATATATATATATATATATATATATATATATATATATATATATATATATATATATATATATACACACATATACATATATATATATATATATATACATATATACACACACACACACACACATACATACATACATACATACACACACACATACATACACATACACACACACACACACACACACACATATATACATATATATATATAACCTTTTAATGCACAGGTAGTTCCAAGTCAGTTGAAAAGAGTCCAAGTCGTTCTATATTTGTCGTTTTCATTTCAGATCGTGCTTCGACAGTCACACAAACTTGTTATCAACGCTGCCCCGTTATACTTTTAGTGATAAAATAGCTTCGCTTCTGAACCGTTACGTTATATTTCTCAGCAATGAGAGAGTTACATTGCTCTTTTAAAGTAATTAAAAACCCCTAGCTTTGTTGTTAATGGAGAGTGATGCTGAACAGACACAGGTACGAATCTCTCTCTCCCTCTCGATAATTAATTAAAATAAATGCTATTATTCATTCATTTCAATAAATGTAATCTTACACACTACTTTATCTCTGTGTCTGATTCAAAGCGGGCTGAATGCTGGATCTAATGAGCCGTAACTGATGAAAATAACCGTCAATTTTACCCTTTCGGTCAAATATTGCGCTGCAAACATCAATAACAGCTTTAAGTGGTCAATGCTGGCAAATGACCATAATATAAGCGGGATAATGCACGTCTAGCTCTGCATTAAACGATTTAAAATGCACTTGGCAACCACTCTCCCTCCACTTTGCTTTTGGCGGTTCTTAGCCTGCACATCGTGCATTAAAATGGTTTAATGCAGAGCTGGACATGGATTATCCCTTACATATACAAACATTTACACAAACACAAATACACACACACAGAAAACAAAATTATAAACGCAACACTTTTGTTTTTGCCACCATTTTTCATGAGTTGAACTCAAAAATCTTAGACTTTTTCTACAAAATACCTATTTCTCTCAAATATTGTTCACAAATCTATTGTTCACAAATTCTTTGCCTAGACACACCAACAAGCGTGTCTAGGCAAAGAAGCTCAAATATAAGTTTTCAAGTTGATCAACAATGCTTTCATTTTAATGTTTTGATGAATTCACTACTCCAACAGAGTAGTTCTCAACCTTTAGGACAACTTTTGTTTTCATAACTTATTTTTATCAGTGGGCGCTCCAGAAAACCGTAACTAAACTAAAACACAATAACCAAAACACAAATTAAACTTTTTACATTTTAGAGCTCGTTGCTTACTGTTTTTTAGGGTTCTTACGTTTTAACCAATGAATTTACAATTGGAATTTGTTTAATTTTTTGTCAATTTATTTCCAACAAAACATTTTAGAGCTTGGCATATCTAGCAAAATATAGATTCACATATAGATTGTAAATGAATAAATAGATATGTAAATATAGACTTTTAAACTTACGCCACCTCATATATAATGGTTTTCAAAGACTGTGGAAACACTGGTTCTTCAAAGAAAACAAAAGTGAATCGAGGGGTGACTTCAAATAAGTTTTGTATTATTTGAAATAATATGAAGTCATCTCAAGGACCAATTGAAAGATTGCCGAGCGCCTCGGTTGAGAACAACTTCTCTAACATGTAGAAAAATAAATAAATAAATGAGCAGTTCATTACAAACCTTTCACTGACAATTTGCAAATAAAACAAGGAAAATGGCACCCAGGGTTGCAGTCTTCAGGATTTATAACTACAAAAGCTTATAAAGAGGGGAAAAAATCCTCCCGACATCAACCTCTGAGGAATGAAGTATGATTGATGTGTGCTCGGTCTGTCGAAGGAGATGAAGCGCTCCGTTTAAACACCGCGAACAGAAGGCTATCCGTTTCTCCAGTGCTATAATTAGTTCCCTGTGGCACAGTTTCATACACGCGGTGTAATAAAGGCACATTTCAGGACTACCTGCTTTGCTATCCCTCATGGAATAACACTGTCAGAATACTGTCTGCTAATTCACAGTCCAGTGTCAATTACTTGTATGCTAAGAGTGTTTATATAATGCGAATCAAATTTCTTATTACAAATAAAGGGTTTTCCCATGAAACCAATGCCACAGATAGTATTAAAAATGCTGGTGTAGTGTGTAGTGTACGAGCGGTGTTGTTTATGTGCAGGTTGCTCGTGTTCCCCAGTAAAGCTCCATAAGCCAGACATCATTTCTGGAATCTGACAGTCGACTTCTGTGAAAACTCCTCCTCATGCAACTTTCAATTTTCAGCTCCAGTAGTTATCAATCCCAGATCTGACAACTCTAGTCCAAAGCGTGCCACAAACACAAACACACACAAAGCTCTGATATTGCACGTACGTTCAGTTCCTCCAGCTTGTCGATAGTATTTTTGGCGTCCACGAGTTTATTTGTGAGCTCCACTATCTCTTGATCCATGGTTTTCTTGTCTCTTTCCACTTTACGGAGCTGTGAGGAGAAAAAGGACATTCGTGTAAACTTAAATGTAGAAGGTTTCATACGAGGTTAAACCTACAATGGTAACCAGTGGCCATTTTAGCCTTTTGACAAAACAAAACTTTTCCTTCAGTCGTAATTTCACTGACATGGCACCGGCTGCAAAGAAAAAGTCATCCAAAGAGCCAGGGAATGTGCATCCCATGAGAAAACAAAGATGATAAGGAGTCATAATCACTTTGCTGAATCTCATGGCAAATATAAGCATCACAGTCTCTCGACGTGTCTCTTCCTCTGTGTCTCCAATATTTCTGTCCAATTTGTCTATCTTTGATAAACCATCTTTTGCTTCTAAACTCATATGCTAGTTGTTTTGTCTACATTGATCTTTCACAGTGACCACATCTGTCAGGCTTTGAAAAGAAACGACAACGTACACATACTGTACACTACCATTCAAAACTCTGGGTTAAAAGGGAAATTCTGTCATCATTTACGCAAGTTGTTCCAAAGCTATATGAGTTTCTTTCTCCTGCTGAACACAAAAGATGATATTTTATGGAAGCCAATAGTCGTGTTTCCACTGTCTGGGCAAAAAGCGAGCTTGCTGGGGCTTGATCGGGCCTCGTCGGAGCCAGGGGTTTTTGGCCAGCCGAACACCTTGGTCCAAAGCGGGCCAGCGGGATTACGAACAAAGGCAGAGTTTATCTGAGTCTCTGGAGATGGCAGCGCCACGGATGATTTCATACCCGCTAACATCAGCATTAAAGACAATCCTTTTAGCTCAAAACTTTGAAATAATAGTCCGATGTGTATTCTTCTTATTAAGCTTTGTATCGGTAGAAACCCGGTGGTATATTCGAATGATCGTGCCTTCCCCCCTCATATCCCCCTGAGACGAGAGATTTATGTATTTTATGTCTGAAAAAAGCCTCAGTATTTATAATATCGTCATTTTACGTCATCTGAGGCTTTTTTGCCCAGAGGCTAGACTACAGCCAGTAGTAGGAGCTAGTTCTGCATGTTTTCACTCCGCCCATAGGGGTGGGATCTCACTCACAGAATGTAAATGTGCACGGCCGCTCGGACATTCATAACAGAGCTGTGCGGAGAAAAGCGAGTGTTCTCAATGAATTCCTATGAAAGTTAAGCTTCCATAGGCATGAACTGAAAATGCGCCAAACTGAACACACACACCATGAAAGAATGAACGACAATGCGGCCGTGCTCATTTTAGTTTCGGTTTAGAATTAGCGCCAATTCGGGGACGGGTTGCTTGAATTATGGGTTCATTAGTGGGACATTTCGCTTTGAAACCAAATCTTCTGCGATCATCTGGTCTGTCAGCTTCTCTCTCTCTGATGAATGAAATCTGACTCCTGCTGTGTTTGTGCTGCGACTCGCGTTCGGCTCGTGGTGTTTTGAGCAGACACGTTCAGTTTTTAATTGTAGTGTCAGTTCTTTAACTGAACTAAAGGACTTTATTACTATAAAAATCAAAACGACGGTGGGGTGGTGCTGCGGTGGGCAAGAGATGTAACCGGTGGGAGCGAACTGGTAAGGCAGCGAAGCAAGTGCATTCTGGGAGTTGTTGTCTTTCATCCACATGAGCCAAAAATACATTTTCTGGCTTTTCTCAGTCTAGAAAGCACCAACTTCTAAAATTATTTAAAATCTACATAAATGACCCAATTTAACCCTCTGGGGCTTTTCAGTCATTTCTGACCCGAAATTTTTTTTAAATAAAAAATGTAAAAAAATTGCAGCTTTATTGGTACTTGGTATATGAACACCCCAAAAAATTGGGGACAGGATTTGAAAAGTCTAAGTGGTCGTAAAAAAAATAGTCACACTCAGGACCTTCGGGTCAAAAATGACCCCCATAGGAAATGAATGGGAAATTAGTTTTTTTGTGCATACAATCTACAAATCAGCCAGGATGCAGAAAAAAAGGACTCAACAGTGAAGGGGTGAATCTCTAAAACATCAAGAGTGCAAAACAGACAAAAAAACTCTCACACACACACACACACACACACACACACACACACACACACACACACACACACACACACACACACACACACACACACACACACACACACACACACACACACACACACACACACACACACACACACACACACACACACACACACACACACACACACACACACACACACACACACACACACACACACACACACACACACACACACAAAAACACAAATAAGTGTGGGCATGTTTTTGTGAAATATCAGGACACAAATGTGTATAATGACATGGGTATGACATAGGTATTACAAAAAGAGGGTGAAATATGAGGACGTTCCCCATGTCCTCACTTTTCAAAATGCTTATAAATCACACAGAACAAGTTTTTTTTCACAGAAAGTGAACTGCACAGTCTCCTGTGAGGGTTAGGTTTAGGGACAGGGGCAGTGTAAGGGGATAGAAAATACGGTTTGTACGGTATAAAAACCATTACGCCTATGGAATGTCCTCACATTTCACAAAAACAAACATGTGTGTGTGTGTGTGTGTGTGTGTGTGTGTGAGTTTTTTTTGTCTGTTTTGCACTCTTGATGTTTTAGAGATTCACCCCTTCACTGTTGAGTCCTTTTTTTCTGCATCCTGGCTGATTTGTAGATTGTATGCACAAAAAAACTAATTTCCCATTCATTTCCTATAGGGGTCATTTTTGACCCGAAGGTCCTGAGTGTGACTATTTTTTTTTACGACCACTTAACCAATAAAGTCACCAAGTTTCGGACCATTCCGATGATTAATTTTTGTTATTATATTCAGTGGGAAAAAATGGGTCATAATTATTGCATAAATATTAATTATAAATCATAAAATTATCTCAAAACACCAAAAAAGAAAAGAAAAAATATTATTGAACAAAAATATATTTCATTGATTTTACTCAAATCTTTTTTTATCTTAATGCCGCCCTCCGGATCATTTTTGGCCCGAAGGTCCTGAGTGTGACCCATAAATGAAGAACCCCAGAGGGTTAAATACACCTTCATCTTTCCAGCGGTGAAGTACCCCTTTAACTGTATTGGGACTGTCACTGGAGAGAGTGCTAAAGCTCCTCAGCTCATATTTTTGGTGGAATATTTGTAGAAATTATCATTCTTTCTAAATGTGTTGTAAGTACAAATGTCCTACAAATGTGTTCTAAATGTCCTGTGAGTACAAATACACAGAAACAGACGCAACTGAATAAGTATGCGCGTTCCATTTCTTTTGTGAAATAACGGCGAATACTACTTAATTTCTGTGGGACTAATGTACAATCTTGACAGATTAATTAATTATGATCAATGTATCACTTATTATTATAAAACACAAAAATGCCAACAAAAGGCTGTTTTTATAATGTTCGTTTTGCGATCTCGTCTTGCGATCTCTAGTTTACAGTCATTTCTTTCTGATTCGTTTTCTGATAAAACTTCCATTTGTTGGTGAAATGATGGGTTTGTGTGATGATGTTCCAGAGAGGCGTGTTATCCCGGCGGTGGAAACACAGCGTGGTTTTGTAGCGGTGCTACAGGTCTGAGGCTATTAGTCCAGCCGGCCCGTTGAAAGCCCTGGCACGCAACAGTGGGAAAAGTGGCTCTTGGGGTCCATAAACTGTTTGCCTACCCATATTCTTCAAAATATCTTCTTTTGTGTTCAGTAGAAGAGAGAAATTCATACAGGGTTGGAACAACTTGAGGGAGAGTAAATGATTTTTTTTGTCTCTTGCTACATTGTGTATATAAAACAGAAATAATAGGAGTGTAACAGTACACAGAAGTCATGGTTCGGTACGTATCTCGGTTTTGGGGTCACGGTTCAATACGAGTTCGGTCCAACAGGAAAAAGCAACAAATCCCCAATGCTAGGTTTCTTTTTTCCCTATTTATTTATTTTAAACAGACAGTAGTGCAAATTACACAGCGTGCAGAACTATTATGCACATTGATTTTCTGATCATATCCACCTGTTTTTGTCAGATCCTGCTGACCCAATGAGCATTTCACTGTCCAATGGTCATGTCTTAACTGCAATTTCTAGTATTGCATTAGTATTGCATCCTTCTCATGGGCATTTCATAAATTTGCACTTTTCAGTCTGAGTTAAATCTCTTTCTTGGCTCATTTTATCTGTAAAAGAAAGAGTGCCTAATAATTCTGCACACCTGAATATAAGGTGATTTTCATTTCCAGCCTTCATGAACAACTATATCACTTATATCACTTATAAATGATTAAATACAAAATTAATAGTAGTTATTAAGATTAATGTGGTTTGGAATTGGTAAAATGTGCCTGGAATCAGAAAATCAACGTGCATAGTAGTTCTGCACATGGTGTAGTAGGGGTCAAAAAGGATTAAAAAAACGTGAATTTTGAAGTGATACACTCTTGAAAAGGATTTGGACGGCTATTAAATGACCACACGATCTTGGTGTTTGTCTAAAAACAGTGGGTAATTCGGCCGTGGATTTTTACGCTGGTGGTGGGAGAAAAACACTGACATTCTGGATTTGGACGGCAGTAAAATCACTGACTAGCTCCTGTCAATGATGAAAATACCTTATGACCCCACGAGAAACAATTACCGTCCGAATAGGGCTATGGAAAGAATATCATCATTGAGCTTGCTAGTGAAGGGACTGTGCCGTCCGACTCCGAATGAGACTGAAGGAGAACACCATACCAGCTACATTTAAACACCTAAAATGTCTTCTGTCTGAATTCTGTGTTTTTCTTAATTGAGGGATGTGAGTGCTGTCTGAGGACACTACACTCCTGTCGAGATGGCAAAGTCCGAAATGTCTTTGTACTACAATGACTGAACAAAAGCTCTTCAAAGAACTTTAAAGAGGACATACTTAGCAGAAGCTTTGCTACTTAAGACACACTTCAGACATATCAGCTCTTGGAGACAGTGGAGACATACAAAGAGAGACACTCAGAAAAAGTAGAGAGAAACTGTGACCCTTAATCGGGAGCGTGGCATGTTCATAACAAAGCAATTATCTTTATGGTCACCGTTTGACTGAAGCGGACAGTGTGGACCAATAACAGAGAGTAAAGGAGGGGAAAGCCTTTCAGCATGAACTAAGGCAATGCAACAGCCAGTACAACGCACAGCACATCTGACAGACTAACAGGAAACAGGGGGAGGAAGGAGGGAGAGAGAGAGAGAGAGAGAAAGTGTTTTATCAGTTTAACAGCTGCATTCACACCATCCAAAGTTGTAGCGAAGTGGTCAAAATGCCAACAAAGTGTCAACAGAGAGCTTCAGTGCTACACTAAAAGGTTTCATAATTGACTAAGAAAACATCGGTAATATAGGAAATACAATGTGTGTTTAATATAATATGCACCTGTTTGATACAGCCAATGTAAAGACATGGGTTACTTCCAATTTGTTTTGACAAACATCGCTGCAAAATTCTTATTTGTAGCTATTAAGAGAATATTGTATTACATACAGGAATATTGCTAATTAACAAGGAAAATTTTCCTCTGACAGCCTGTATGTGAGCAAGCAAACAGTTAGTAAATCCCATTCATTTTCTCCACAGATAAATCAAATTTTAGCTGTAAATGTTTCAAGAAAGTCCTCACATGAAAAATTATGTTTAATTACAAAATTCTGGTGAAGTACTACTCTACCCATATCCTAAAGATTATTAAAATTAAGATTAAAATTAAAACAGACAACAGCATTTCTGAAGAAAAAAAAAAAAATTAATAGGGCCTTTTTATTTATTTTTTAATAAATAAATAAATGAAGATTAATTAATTATGAATTTAATTGATTAGGCATGCTTTTTGATCATTACAATTTAATTAAATCATTACATTTGTATTAATTACATTTTTCAAAATCCAGAAAATTTTAATCTGAAAACACAGAATTTGGACAGAATTTCATAGGCCACTAAAAATGCAATTCTTTGTTAAACTTTTAATACATTGTTTATAAATTGTATAAGCTTCATGATTTCAATTATGCCTTTTGATTACTGAAATAAAAAATGAATCCAGAAAAATGAAAACAGAAAAAAAAGAGCAAAAATAAAAAATTTAATTGAGCCCTATTTATGGGATGAGTGGTTCATTCATATCCGTGTATACAGTTTGGTTTATTTTTCTCAAAAAGCTGTGATTCAATTAGGAGCCGGATGGTTTAGTCAAGGCTTACTCGTTACTGAACTGTTTCTTTAAATGCCTGTGAAGAAAATTAATAGGAAAAATACTTCCTGTATCAACAAGGCTGAAGAAGTGGCCGGCCACTGTTACGGAACACTTCACTAATGGCCTTATGGAAGAGATTCCATTGCCCACAAATAGCCTTTCCAAAGGGCGTAAAAATATCATTTGTAATCCACTGATATTTTAGCATATTGTGCAGCTTTTCTTACGGTGTTCTCAAAGTCGTGCAATGCATTTTAACCACTGAGTTAAACATTTGGACTGCTGCATCTATCCCAGAATCCCCCTGCCCACATGCACAGACACGGGCATGGCCACAGCTATATCCAGCCATCTACTGCAGGAAGAAAGGAGAGGAGACAGGAAAGAGATGCAATGAGTTATGGGAATGGTATTCACGGTGATACTTATTAGGAGAGCAGAGACAGAGAGAAGGAAATGGACAAATAGAAAGAATGAACGCAACTGCATAGACCCAAGTTTGACTGATGGCAGCCTGATGATGATGATGATGATGATGACGACGATGATGATGATTGTGAAATACCCAAGTCGCAAGGCAGCATGAGGAGAGTGGAAAGGAGGAAGAAAGAAAGGAAGAGAAAGATTTAATATTGTGTTTATTCTTTTTTTTATTATTAACCTATACGTCTGCAAATATAAGATGGAGTGCAAATGAGAGAAAGACAAGTACAGACAAGAAAGAATGGAAACAGATAGAAATGAAAGACACAGTATAGGTGCACACTTCTAAAAATCACCACTATGTCTTCAGTTATAAATTATTATCCTGAGAAAAACAGGTTTTCTGTAACTTTTAATAAAATAAAAATAAAAAATAAATATGAGAAGAAAACAAACTTAAATTAGAAATGTTGCCTTGCTATCTAAATAAAATAGGTTAAAATGAAATGACTAAAAGTACTTCTAATAACTAAAACTGAAATGAAAATAAATCAAAGCTAAATAGAAATATTAAAAAACAGCAACACACGCCGGTGCGATCGACTTGCTTTTTTTCTTATCAGTGCCAAAGAGACTCAAATAACGGTGTCGATTTGTATCATTCAGGCAAGTGTTATACATCATCATAATCTGTTAAGTTTATTTTTTTTGTGTACAGTCACAAAAAAACCCCTAATTTTTGTGCTTTTTGCAAAATAAAGAAAACAAACATGATGCGCGATCTGCAGCCTCTCCCTCAATGATGTCTAATCTGAATCTCTTCAGAAAATGACCTCTAGCTTAGTGAAAACTTATCACACAAACATGAGACGCATGTCTAAAGAAACGTTGAAATATCAGGTTTTAAATAATGTGAATCAAATCGAGAACAAATATTCTCTGTTTATGTAATCTGTTTGAAAAGAGAGAGATGTCAGTCATTCATCCGCTAATGCGACCACGCCCACGGAAGGCGGATTCTACAAGATCCATGAGAGCAGAATCAACGTCCACATCAACTCAAATAAACAAGTGTAGTGCTATACTTTAGCTACACTTTAGCTATATAGTTTTGAGAAATAATCCTGGAATAATTTACCTCATGAAAAGCTGCTAATTTCTAAGAGCAACAGATTCAGCCAGATTGTAAGGTAACCTTAAGTTTACTCCGTTAGCGTTTGTGAATATTAAACACAAAAAAGACTTGAATCCTGCTGCAAAATGTCATAGACGCAAGACTGTTTGACTATTTGGCCTGTTTTGGACAGATTATGAAATGTTTAGGCTATTTCTAAAATAGCCTAGTGTGAGTATCACATCAATAAAGCTTTTATTCGCAAATGTCTGCTCAGATGCAATAAATATAGTACCAGTAAAACGTAATTTACATATTGATGTTTAAATATTATAGCCTAATGTTATTTTTTGATTTAATATATGTTGATTGTGAAAAGTGAACAGCATGAGTAATAAAGGACGCATCATTTGATGCGCAATATATCAGAAGACATGGAGTTCGTTTTGTAGAAAGCCTTTCTTTAAGCTTTCATTTGTTATTTAAGCAAAATTAACTTTTAAATCATTTTTGGACATATTTACATATTTGTCTGCAGTGTGTGTACACAACCATCCTATTGTGGTAAAAATCCATCCATTCCGTTTGTTATTTTTTGGGACCTTTTGGGACTTTATCTTATTCACCGTATCCCCCAGAGTTAGATAAGTCCATACATGCCATTCTCATCTCCGAGCCATAACTCTGTCTGACGCACCCACCGCTAGCCTAGCTTAGCACAAAGACTGGAGGTAAACGGCTCCAGCTAGCCGACCGCTCAATAAGTGAAATTATTTGCATTCAAAGGTACATGCACGAAAACAGCATAGCTGCGTCTGAAATCGAATACTTCCCTTCTGTATAGCATGTGAAAAATAGTGGCCACGGGAGAGGATTTAAGAAGAAGGGACGCAACTGACGTTGATAGGTCATGTGATAACATGGCGAATGTAGTACGTCTGGATTACATTCATACTAAACACATTCATACTATATAGAAAGTACTTTTTAACGGTCGCAAAGTAAGTTCAAATTCAAATAAAATAGTAATTACTCGCATAGTACGTGATTTCGGACGAAGCTCATGTTTTTCCTTCCACTTCACAGGCACTAGGGTTGGGAACCGAGAACCGGTTCTTATGCAGAACCGAAACTGATTTTTGAAAAATACCAGAACCGCGTGAAATTCCTAAGTTTCGGTTCCGAAAACGGTTCTGGTGCAATGTGTGTGCGAAGCGCTGGAAGCGTATCCTTTCATAGCGAGTGACAGCCAGTGTTGCCAACTCCGTGATTTTCCCGTTTTCCACTGTTGCCGCGGGCTGTGTTTCATGTCCGCGGGTTGAAACGATTGTGCAATTGTGCGGGTTTTGTTGTGAAAACCTGGCAACCCTGGCTCACCTCATCATGAATATTAATTACGTTGCCTGCCGCTTCCTGGAGGGCAACGCAGTTCAGCACTGAAAGCCCTCGCGCTATTTACGGTTTTGCGTCAGATATTTTCTCGTTGACCACCAGCATAGCGAAGAGAAAGTCACAAGTATGGATTCATTTCCAAAGAATGAATGATAATGAAGCAAAATGTAACACGTGAAAAGTTAATAACATGCAAAGGAGGCTGCTCTAGCAATTTGACAAAACATTTGCTACAGCACAGAGTGCCACAGGGCTTATACCAGATTTATAGTGAAAGGCCTATATATATATATATATATATGTCAACCATTGAGTCACCATGGTCTAGGTAAGCGTTTAGGCACAATTACCTTTGTAATGCTGAATTGCAATTTATTATTTACAAGTTCACTGAATAACTGAATTACTATTAAATTAATATACAACTAATTAATAAATATAACTAATAAATATAATTTATAACTTGGTTTTATTCAGAGACAGAGAGATAAAATGTAATAAGACAATTTCAGAGGTGTTCATTTGAAAAAAAATGTGTTGCAAGAATGGCTTAATTAATACTGTAATATATGTACAGTACAGGACTTTTTTGACATTGCCAACCTGTAAATTAATTTTAGAGCAAGTAATAAACACAAAATGGATTGTTTGAGTTGCGTATTGTGCCTTTTTCCTTTACCACTATTTGTTTAATAATTTTAATGGAACCGGAATCGGAACCGGAATCGTTAGGCGGAACCAGAACCGGAACCGAAAAATTTCTCACGATTCCCAACCCTAACAGGCACATTCTGGGGACGCCTGAAACTTTATTACATCTTGTGAAAAGGGGCAAAATAGGTCCCCTTTAACTACATTAAAGCAGCACTAGGTAGGTTTTGCTCTCTGGGTCCCCCTACAGTTGGGAAACAGTATTGTCCTCTACTACTGTCGTAAACTCTGTCAGGGGATGCATCGCACGTGCATTTGTTGACATGACAACCATGATAGCCCTGAACACTGCAGGAGTTCACCTGTCTATGGAGTTCACATGCAGTTGTTCTGCTTGCGTCGCGTGTGAAATGTCTTCATCCCAGGTACAGTGGCATATGTTTCAGCATGTCATATGAATATCATTTCATGGGTTTTATTTTTTTCAAACGCCAAATGATCGCGATGCTCATGTTTACAAGCCAGCGTCATTATAGTAGCCTAGTCTATTGGTTCCCGTTTTACAGAATCTATATGATACTTCAATTCAATGTTTGAGTGGTAGGTAATAACCATATATCGTCAATATTATATCAAGCTACCCTAGATGAATCTGCACATTTGAAAAATCGATTTGCATTATAGCTTGAGGCAAGACAAATATCACAGACATGTTAGGTATCCTAAAATATGATTTTGTACGTCTTATGCATTTACTTGCAAGAATGTAGCCCCTCCTCCTTCAGCTCACGCGAGCAAACGCTGGCCCAATGTTGATCCTCGTCCTGCCTTTAATCCAATCACTTAGGGTGGTGGTGGAAGTGACGTATATGCCGTAAAGTGGTCGATATTTGTAGTTCTTTTTGTTCTCGGGTTACTACCCGAAACCCGAAGTTTAAAAGTATGATTAAAAACGATACAGACCCCGTCAGGCTATGGCAGACGTGTCAGTCAACCTATTGTAAGTCGATGTATCATCACAAGAGGTTTGAAAATATATTATGAAGGTTGAAAAGTTACCTAGTGCTGCTTTAATAAACTAAAACTAAAATCAAAAACTACTTCAAAAGGATTAATTAATGTTAGTTAAACATTTCAACATTTACTAATATATCATTAACATCAAAAGTCTTGTCTGGACTTGAGCTAACATGAGCAGCTGTATTTTTATTTATTAACATGAATTGATTAATAAATACTGTATCAAAGGTATTGCTTATTGTTAGTTAATGCATTAACTAATGGGACCTTATTTTAAAGCGCTACAATAATAAAGTAATAAAAATAACTATATATATATAATCAGTAGAAACCCGGTAGAATATTCAGAATATTTCTGGAAAAAATCCTCTGATGACGCAAATATCGTAATTTTGCATCATCTGAGGATTTTTGGGCCAGAGCCTAGAGACAACAGCCAATAGAAGGAGCTAGCCGTGGTGGGCAAGTGATATAACCAGTAGGCGTGGCTTTGGGAGTGGCCTCGTAGGGCAGCGAAGCAAGTGCATTCTGGGAGTTGTTGTCTTTCATCCACATGAGACAAATACATTTTCTGTCTTTTCTCAGTCTAGAAGGAACCAAATTCAAAAATAATTTCACATTTCTACTATATAAATGACCCAGTTTAAATACACATTCATCTTCCCAGCGCTGAAGTGCCCCTTTAATTCTGTGTTGTTCCCTGGATGATCCACGGCTGTTTTTATGTTTAGTGATGGTTGTTCTTGAGTGGTATTCAAGACTCAAATTCAATCAAATTGTACTTCATTTGTCTTCCGGGAAACATGCAAGTATCTTCAGTAGCTTCTGAAGGGCAGTACTAAATTAAAAAAGAGAATGTTTTCACCTCCAGCTTAATGCGTTGTGTTTCCTTCTGGACCATCAGTGAATGTGTGAAACTTTTTTAATAGTTGTGTTTGAGTCCCTCAATTGTCCTCAGTGTGAAAAGATGGATCTCAAAATCATACAGTCCCTTCTGGAGAGGGTTCAAATATGCAAAAGATGCTGGGCAGTTTAACTGCTCAGGACAAACAAGAGACTCAAGAACAAACATCACAAAACACACACACAGCCGTGGATCATCCAGAGAACCACACGCAGTATTGAGAATCAAGGGTTCATAAACTTTTGAACAGGGTCATTTTAATAAATTCAGCTACTTTTTTGTCTTGTGGATTATATGTAAACATCTTTTATGTAAAATATCTTATCAGGACAGTACTAAATAAAAAATAACATGCATTTTGTATGATCTCTTATTTAGTTAAAATTATTCACATTTTCTACAAGGGGTTTACATACTTTTTCTTGCACACATACATAACATACATAAATATATATATAAGTGGTGGGCATAGATACATTTTTTTTATCTAGATTAATCTCACTGTAATCTTGGAACTAATCTAGATTAAAATGGCTCATTTGAATTCTGCCGAAGGCATTCAGAATATGTTTGCTCGTAAGTGATCGTTTGTCTTTTTGTAGTTTGAATAATAAATAACTTCTGTCCCTTTAAGACCTGATGCACGCTTGGATCCTAAACACTGTACCTGTGAGCTGGTTACGACTGTGTTTACGTTAATACTCACCAAGATGGGCATTGAGACATTTTTGAGTTTATAAGCTGGAAAAGGAGCTCATTTTTGCACTTGTATGTCAGAGGCGGCTTTATTATGGTATGTGTGTGCGCGCTTCAGATGCGAGCGCGAAATCTGCGGGAATTAGTAGAATTAACGTCATGTGCAACCCTGTGCGCAATTCAGACCGGTCACACCAATACTAACACGCAGTCATGAGGAAATATACAGCAGAAAACCCGTTCGCCATGTTCAGAGGGTTAACTGGACTGAATGAGAGGAGGCGGGTGCGTGTCAACTTGCTGTCGGTCGGAGAGGAGAGCGCTGATATCGATACTGTAGAAAATGAGTATTGTATCGTTTCAGATATTTCAGTATCAATACATATCGAAATATGGATATTTTTGACAACACTAGTAGGCATACACACAGGTTCGAAGACTCGTTCTCTCGCCCCCTACAGTGCAATTTGTCTAGGTATACATCCGCGCTAAATTATCAAGGTGAAAGTCATCATAGCTTGCGTAGTATAGACCCAGCTCCCAACCCAACTTTGAGAATAGATTAACGATAAGAGTCTCACGTTAACGCCGATCACGGCCCACCACTAATATACACTCATCTAAAGGATTATTAGGAACACATACTAATACTGTGTTTGACCCCCTTTCGCCTTCAGAACTGCCTTAATTCTACGTGGCATTGATTCAACAAGGTGCTGAAATCATTCTTTAGAAATGTTGGCCCATATTGATAGGATAGCATCTTGCAGTTGATGGAGATCTGGTGACTGTGGGGGCCATTTTAGTTCAGTGAACTCATTGTCATGTTCAAGAAACCAATTTGAAATGATTGGAGCTTTGTGACATGGTGCATTATCCTGCTGGAAGTAGCCATCAGAGGATGGGGACATGGTGGTCATAAAGGGATGGACATGCTCAGAAACAATGCTCAGGTAGGCCGTGGCATTTAAACGATGCCCAATTGGCACTAAGGGGTCCTAAAGTGTGCCAAGAAAACATCCCCCACACCATTACACCACCACCACCAGCCTGCACAGTGGTAACAAGGCATGATGGATCCATGTTCTCATTCTGTTTACGCCAAATTCTGACTCTACCATCTGAATGTCTCAACAGAAATCGAGACTCATCAGACCAGGCAACATTTTTCCAGTCTTCAACTGTCCAATTTTGGTGAGCTTGTGCAAATTGTCGCCTCTTTTTCCTATTTGTAGTGGAGATGAGTGGTACCCGGTGGGGTCTTCTGCTGTTGTAGCCCATCCGCCTCAAGGTTGTGCGTGTTGTGGCTTCACAAATGCTTTGCTGCATACCTCGGTTGTAACGAGTGGTTATTTCAGTCAAAGTTGCTCTTCTATCAGCTTGAATCAGTCGGCCCATTCTCCTCTGACCACCTTTTCTTTCCCATTCTGAAATTCAGTTTGGAGTTCAGGAGATTGTCTTGACCAGGACCACACCCCTAAATGCATTGAAGCAACTGCCATGTGATTGGTTGATTAGATAATTGCATTAATGAGAAATTGAACAGGTGTTCCTAATAATCCTTTAGCTGAGTGTATATGTATATATGTCAATCATAGTAAAAATGATTTCTCTATGCTTTTCAATCAATGAATACGCTGTATTAACCAATCAGCAACCAAGAAAAGATATATTTTATAATACTCTTTCTGAAATGATTAAAAATGATGTTTGTCTCTGGAGTGATGAATTTGCTACAACAGCGCTCTGAATGAGCTGGTGTCCTGAGAGAACCTGCCGTAAGAAATGATGAGCCCTTGACGAGGTGGAACAGGTCGGCCGGGATAATCCCCGTGCGCCCTATAAGAGATTATCCAGCAGAATGCCACCTGTTTCACCTGTGATTGGCAAAGCTTTATACAGAGGTCATGGATAGAAGATCTCACCATGCAGAACTAAGGTAGCGCTGGGATTTAACTGAAAATGAACATAAATCATCGTGAGCTAATGCTGTCCTTATACACGCATGAAGTCATCAGACGTGATTAAGATTCTGAAGTTTTCCGGTCATGCTAAATTACTCTAGAGATAATTTTGCAGACCACCTAAGAGAGATAAAAGATTCCTAAAATAACTTATTACAGATGCACGTTTGATTAAATTTTCATTTGAGCGAAACTGAAAAGGGCAGAGTCGGGGGGGAAATTTAGATTTATATTTGCTTTAATAAAACATGAAATCCAACAGCAGTTTCCAAAGATATTTTAATGAATGCATCAAGCTGAACACATGACGCACTGCTTCTGTGATGCACAATCACATTTAAATAATCTTTATATCGCATTCATCCTAATTGAATCATATTGTCGGACGCCGACTGCAGTCTATGACAGTTATTATGATGTATTAGAAAATCTAGTGGGAATTGTTTTATACTCCATGAAGGGAAAGAGGCTTAGGGACGAATTTGTACATTTATTCAATCTTTAGCTTTTGATGTTCGTTTTTTCCCCCTCTCGATTGTTCTCTGAAAATGACTTTGTCTTTGTGTTTGGTAGCAGGGCTCTAAAGCACAGAACATCTTCACACAAACAAAGCTTTTAGGGGAAAAAAGTATGCAAAACACTGTTCTGTCTGCAACCAAAATGCCTGACTGATCCATCAGCACGGCCATGAGGCGTGACCAATATGACCACAACCACAGTGGTCATTCAGGTTATTCTGCATTTCTTCTTTTATTGAAAGGTAAACACATCAATGGCAAATCACTCTCTTTAAAAAGGGAAAGGGATCTGCTTTGATTTCATGTGAGTGAATTTTTAAACCGAACTGGAATGGAAAATGAATGACAAAGCTAAAGCAGTATGACAACCCTTGAGTATTGTTTTTTCTTTCTTTCCTGCAGAAATGTTTTATAGCATATGTCATGAAGAATAAATAAGTGGTACATTTAACAGAAATGCTTGGAAATCTTTGATCCACTTAAAGGAATAGCCCATCAAAAAATGTAATTGTCATCATGTCGATCCAAATCTGGATGATTTTCTTTTTTGTGCAACATAAAACGTGAATTTCTGAAGAAAATCCTGGTCACTCTTTTCAAATGTATGTAAATGAAGGGCTGTCAAGCTCCAAAATAGCAAAAAGTGCTCTAATATGACTACTATATTACTAGTCTTTTGAAGCAAAACAATAGCTTTTGTGCCTTTTTTCAGCTTGAAAGCTCTTATTCATTCAAAATTAGAGGTTGACCGATACATCAGCCATTATTTGGCATATTTGGTCTGAGATGGGACTTTTATTTTGACAGCGCTGACTCCTCCCATTCTCTGTCTTCATTAATTGACTTTCTTAAACAGCTCTCTCTAATAAATTACACACAAAAAAAGTTCAACAAACAAAATAATCGGTATATGAAAAAGTATGAGTAAAGTAAAGTATAAAAAGTATTTTAAAAAATGGACCTTCTTGAATTGTTGACTAATCAATCCCCCATAACCACACCCCCCACAAACAAAGCCCCGCCCCTTTTGGTGAGTACCGACACTTAATTTCTTTCCACTTCAAGCAATGCTGACCAGACAAAACCTGACTATGCGTCTGTTGGTGCAGTGTGAATTGGTCTTAAAGGGTAAGTTCACCCAAAAATGAAAATTCTGTCATTAATTACTCACCATCACGTCCCATAAGACTTTCATTCATCGTCAGAACACACATCTTTTTGATGAAATCTGAGAGATTTTTGTCCCTCCATTGACTGTCTACTCTACACAACGACCACTTTCAAGCCCCAGAAAGGTAGTAAAGACATCATAAAAGTAATCCTTGTGACTCCAGTGGATTAACCTCGACTATATAAAGCAACACAAGTGCTTTGTTTGCTCAAAAAACGTAACTTACCACTTTATTTACAAAACATAAATCTCCAATGCGCGTTCACGAGAACACCACAACACATGCATGTTGTGTTGACGCGAGAGCAATGAATGTGCATCAGCGATATCAGGGCTCCAGACTAACTTTTTTCACTAGGAGCACAGTGGCCCCCAACTGAAAATTTTAGGGGCGCACACCGTAAATCAACATGCTAACCAAATCTACTAATTTCCACTGTATTACTAATAGGAATCGGTATCGTTAAGGTTTTAATGGTATTACTAGTCTTACCCATACTGCTTATCGATCCGGTACTTTAACAGTATTCTTACCGGTTCTTTTTATTATACTTTATATATATTTTTTATTAAAAAAACCAAAAACATAATTAAGAACATAATTAACATGGCTTTATAATCTGAAAAGTAAAATATCTATAGCAAAAGAAACCGCAAAGTTTGAACAAAAATATAAAACATCTATTTGTAAATGGACCAGTGTGCAGCATTCAGAAGGTCTGCTAACATTAATATTACAGTAAAGAACAAACCTACAAAGACATCTAATAAAGTAATGAAATGTAAAATAACACTGCATAGTTTTCACTGTATAAATTGATAGATTAATGCTTATAAAAGCTAAAGTTATTAATTCAAGAGATGTGAATATTTTCTATTTGCCTTTTGTTCGATTCGCATTAATGGCTCAATCGTCAGCCGGTTTATTAGACGCTGCCCCTTTAAGACCGATCAACTGTAGAACTAATAATATCATATTCTCCTATTTCTCCAAACTATTTACGCCCATTTAAGATATAAACTGTTAAAATAACTACTCTCCAATCCGGTCATTTTGACACCGGCTATTTGTTGTTTATTTGATGGTTTAGCACACAAAGCCTAAAATATTAAGTGCAAGCCGGTCCATTTCGCAGCACACACACATAAGCCGCCTTGAAGCTGGAAACAGCGTCTCTTGCGCGGATTATTGTGCACTTAATAGCTCTTTATTATCAAACACATCCCGCAGTTTAGCAACAGTAGAGACTGCAGTTTACAACAATCACTGAATCTGACGTTTAGTTTAGGTTTAGGGAGAAATGACAGCGCAGCTGTGAAGGGAAGTCGCGCTCGACGGAACACGGCTATAGGAATAGTTTTACCTCATACCATCTTTTTATAATTCTTGGAAGCCAAAATCGAAAATAAAATTAGATTAATAGCCTATCACAGCACATCCCTAAAGTCATATAGAAACGGCTGGCAAAGATAGAATTTGAATTCTATCGATTATAATTAGTAAGTGTATTTTCTTAATTTCTCCAGTATGACAGCAGGCAAATTTACTGGTCGCACACGTGCGACTGGATGTAAAATTCAGTCGCACATTCTCAAATTTTAGTCGCAAAATGCGACCATTTAGTCGCACTGGAGCCCTGGATAAAGTGGTAAATTATGTTCTTTTGAGCAAACAAAACACTGGCGTCACTTCAAAATATTGAGGTTAATCCACTGGAGTCACATGGATTACCTTAATGATGTCTTTACTACCTTTCTGGGGCTTAAAAGTGGTCGTTGCGTAGAGTAGACAGTCAGTGGAGGGACAGAAAGCTCTCAGATTTCATCAAAAAGATCTTAATTTGTGTTCCGGAGATGAATGAATGTCTTACGGGTTTGGAACGACATGAGGGAGAATAATTAATGACAGAATTATCATTGTTGAGTGAACGAACCCTTTAAAATGAGCACTGCAATATTCCATAAAAAAATAAGAATTGTCCATTTTCAGGGTGACTTTAACAAGGCCAGTGACTATGATCATCCATGCCAGGATTATTTGCCTAACGCAGCTCCTCATGAAGGCAAGATCCAAAATGAACATTCAGAAAGAGCCAAAAGTGAGTCAGATTTGGCGAGTAAACAAAACTCGCAGTGGGCTTGGTAGCAGGACTGCAAGAATTTAAATCACAATGCAAGAATAATAATGGTGTTATTATCTCAAAAGCGAATCGAAGCAACACAATCACTGTTGCTTGTCTACCAACAACAATTTCCCAGTGGAAAATGAACTTCCAGCATGCATGAGTGGCATGAGGAATACTGGTACTTGTTTGTTAGTCCCTGGAGAATGAAGCAAAGCAAAAGGTTCCTCAATTACGGTTTATAACACTTGTGACAAACTGACTGAGCGTGGCGTCATTAGGGTACTCGAAACAATTAAACGGCAATTAAAGACATCAGTGTTTAAGATAAAGGACTTTAGAAAGGGAAAGGGAAGTGGAGTGTAAAGGTTACCAGGGCGTGAAGTTTCTCCTCCAGGTCTTGATTAGCTCTCTGAGACGCCGTGTAGCTGTTCTGCAGTCTGCAGAGGGGACACAAAACAAATGTATGTCACTGTCAGGGTATACATAGGGCTATAACCTGATGTTATATGATATATCCTGGTATGGTATGGGATTGAGATGGACACATCAAAGGACACAGGAAACGGTTCAAGATTTAGCTGCTGTGCTGGGAAACGTTACTGCATCCTGGCATTTCACATGAGATAACGTTACATCTCTCTGATGGACACTAGAGCTCTAGAGAATATTTTCAGACAAAGAAAATATTCACAAGTAATTGCAATAATAAGTCCTCACATTTCAAACACAGAGTTGTAAGAGCGTGCATCTGATGTTAAAATCCTCAAATCCTCAAGCGGTCACAACGCCAACGCAGATTGCAGAAAGAGCCAGAAGTGGAAAAGGAGAGGCACTTAAAAGACATTTTCATCACAAAAAGCCATTAAGCCTATCCTCTGTGCAAGTGTTTTGAACAAAAAAAGAGGCAAAT
This sequence comes from Gobio gobio, assembly GCF_949357685.1. Taxonomy (NCBI): domain Eukaryota; kingdom Metazoa; phylum Chordata; class Actinopteri; order Cypriniformes; family Gobionidae; genus Gobio; species Gobio gobio. The sequence goes on from NC_137111.1 coordinate 8,908,653, forward strand.
TTTATGTTGCATGAAAAATATTGCAAATAAAAAGACAAGGGATTATTTTTTTTTCAACCCATATCCAACGGTAGTATATCTGGTATAGATGAATGCCAAAATGTAGAGATGCACCGATTGCAATTTTCTTGGCCGATTCCGATTTCCATTTTTTTGTTAATGAGATCGGCCGATACCGATTTTCTTTCTATGAACTATAATTGACAGCATATACAAACAAAAATCCACTTTTTCTTCAAAGCTAATTTTTTTTTATTCTAAAATAAATTATTAAACATTACAGCAGGATCTTCTCTTACTTAAACAACTCTCAAAAAATAAGTGTTCTGTGCCTGGAAAGAAGTAGAAATAACAAATAACTGAAAATTATAAGATGACCTTTTTCTCTTTTTTACTAAAGTACAAAAGATCCTATGAATGAACAAACCTGAAGTGTACAATACTCCTCCAAATAATAGTTCAGTAATTTGGGTAATAAATGTTGGCAGCTAGGAATGTCACGGTACCAAAATTCCAGTAGTCGGTACCAATACCATAAAAATGTTATGGGACTCGGTACCAATTTCGGTACCACAGCGAAATGTTTTTTATATATATATTTTTATTTATTTATTTTATTTTATTTAAACATTTAAAAAAATGTATTAACTGTATTAAGTTGATTATTTATGATGATAATCATGATAAGTAAATAATACATAAACATTTAAAGTAGAGACGTATTATTATTACATAGAGCTGGCGCTAAATCTACAGTATCCTAATATATTCTGTCAATTAAACATTTTTTAAACCAAACTTTTTTTTTGACGGGTTGCCTTTGCCCTTCAGTGTCTGTGTTCATGATATGACCGTTCTCTCAAATGAAACGGTAAATTCTCACGAAGTGACAGTTTATGCGTTCGGCTGATCATCCAGTGCCATGAAGTCCATAATTTCTTTGTAATTGCTTTGGTCTTTTCGCTGCTTATAGCAAGGAAAGATAGGAGAGGCTGCAGACCTGTGGCTGGCTCTGAGCTCTGGCCAGCTTTAGCCGTTTTACCTTTACTACCTTCTCCAAACTGGGCATGTTCCGCGGGGTGATGGAGTTTTAAGGGTCTAATTAGGTTTGTCATGTTGTGCGCTTTCCTGGTGGTTTATTTTAACGTTACAATTTTTACAAATGGCACATTCAAACATTCAACATTCATTCAAAAACATCATAATGAATAAGTAATAGGCTACTTTCTGCCATGGTTTTGAGCCTCTCTCATGGAACGCTCGGTTTTTATGGGCGTGCCGCACTGAAGACTTGGAAGTAAACGCCCACTGCTATGATTGGATAAGCTTTGCATATTTAATAAGCTTCGGCTCCCCCATGAGTACGCGTGAGGCATTGTTTTGAAAGCGTGTGGGGAAACGGCAACCGGAATGATTCGTCCCTATGGACTCGCAAAATGTCTTTATCAAACAATCGCAATGATTTATCTCTCATCCATCCGTGATTGATTGGAATGTAATTTTATATTACTTGGCCCGCCCGATCGGTGGATATACACGCACAGCAAGTACGTTGCAGACAGCATGATCAAAACTTCTGCGATTGTATTTTTCCTTCAAATATCAAGTCAAGAGAGTGAACGCACTTCAAGAAAGGAATGTTATTTCACTATTTAAGATGATACGTATTGGTAGCCCGTCTGGAAAACACATATCCCTGAGACGTTGGGCTTTGCGAGCCCTGTGATAGTAGTAAGTAGGGATGTGACGGTGAGGAAATTTTCCCACCGGTTAATTGATGTGTGACAACACCGGTAATACCGGTATCACCGGCGGAGGCTTTTAAATCACTAATTCTATCTAACCGAAAGTAACATGCACACGACCGCTCTGAACTGAAAACGCGCCAGTGTTGCGTATTCACACACGGTGAATGACAGCTCGTCTGTAAATGCGCGCTCTGTGAGGCCATGGGTGCATCTCAATCAGTTCCCTAGTTCAGTAGTCAGGGCACTGATCAAGCATTGATCAGTCTATGATTGAGATGCACGCCATGAATGAATAACAGTTCGTCCGTAAAGCCTCGTTTATACTCAATGCGCCCGCACGAGCGCGAGGGTGCGCGCGGCAAAAAGAAATGCGCGCAGTCAGCGTAACGGAGGCTCGCACTGCGAAGCCAGGCGAAAGTAAACAATGCGCGCTCTGTGCGGCCGTGCACATTTAACTTTCGGTTTTGAATTAGCGCCAATTCGGCTGCGGGTTGCTTGAATTGTGGGTTCATTAGTCTATTATTTTTAATGAAAAACACAACAACTAAACAAATGACAAACTCCCTTAAATAGGTGCTTTTACGTTTCGCTTTGAAACCAAACCTTCCGCGATCATCTCAGTCAGCTCCTCACTCTTAAATCTGATGAATGACTCCTGCCGCTGCCGAGACTCACGGTCGGATCCTGCTTTATTAACCCTTAATCGTCCCTTGGGGTCCAGCTGACCCCACTGGACTTTTCCTCCATTTTTTAAAAGTGTTCCCTTCATCTCAGGGCCATGAGACTCAGTGACTTTTCCTAAATAATCTATCTAAACATGCACAAAAAATCTGGGCTTGATTTGGTTGTTCTAAGGGTGTGTAAAAAAAAAGTTACCGTTTAAGTCCCTCGGGGTCAGATTGACCCCACATTGAAAATGAATGGGAAAGTGTAAAAAATGAAAAAATTTCACTTTTTTTGTCAAATTTTGTTTACTAAATCCAGTATAAATCTGAAAATTTCCACATTTATATCAAGGTCTGGTCCTAGAGCATAAACACAAAGTAGAACGAACTTTCTCTCTCATACACACACACGTACACACACACACAAACACACACATGTGTGTGACTGCAACAGAGAGTATTTTTATTGAAATTGGCAAATAAAATCAACAAAACTGGCATAAATCTGAAAGATTTTCATACATAAATGAAGTACTAATACTAGAGCACAAATGCAACATGGAACAAGCATGTTCACTCACACGCACACACAAACACAAACACAGGTGTCTGGAGCATTTTTTTGGATTTTGGCAATGAATGGGAAAATGTAAAAAATGCTTTTTTTTCACTTTGTTTGTAAAAAAAAATCAACTAAATCCAGTATAAATCTGAAAATGTCTACATTTATATCAAGATATGGTCCTAGAGCATAAACACAAAGTGGAACGAACTTTCTGTCTCATACACACACGCACACACACACACACAAACACACACATGTGTGTGACTGCAACAGAGAGCATTTTTATAGAAACTGGCAAATAAAATCAACAAAACTGGCATAAATCTGAAAAAATTCCATACATAAATGAAGGACAAATACTAGAGCACAAATGCAACATGGAACAATCATGAGAAAGAGAGGGAAAAGGGCAAATAAAAGAAAGATGAAAGGCAGCTTAACTTTTGCATAACTTCCCTATGGACCTCTATTGGATAATGTGGTCATTGCACTCTCTTTCTCTTTAACTATAATTCCTAAAGTTTTTCCACAAACCTACAGATGGCGGTATTCTATCCCTAACACATAGAGCAATGTCCAAAAACTATTTATATTTATTTAAGATCATCATTCAAGTGATTTTTTCATAAAAAAATATTTTTTAATGAGCTAATTTATGACATAGTTAAGTATTTGTGCAGTAAATAGGTAAAAAACTACAAAATACCCACAAAAACACAGCATAAATGTATAGTTGAGAAGTAAATAAGAAAAATGATATATAGTTTTCCATGTAAAAAAATTATATTTCCTTATGCAATCGCTCTGTAAAAGTTTGGGGTCTATCTGACCCCAAGGGACTCAAACGTAAACCCTACTTGAGGGGCGATTAAGGGTTAAGCAGATACGTTCAGTTTTTATTTGTATTGTCTGTTCTCTAACTGAACTAAATTATTTTATTACTATAAAAAAAACAAAAAGACGGTGGGCGGTGCCACGGTGGGCAAGTGATGTAACCGGTGTTGAGTCTGGACACCGGTAACACCGGCAACACCGACTATCGTAGCAAGCCTAGTAGTAAGTTATGTTTAGTTAGACATGTACACAATGTAGCATTGTATTTGATCTGTAACAATGCAATACTATCTCATATAAAAATATTTTTTACTCAGATTAGTATGTTGCTTCATTTATTCATGTAATCTCATCCTGTCTGCAAATCCAGTCTCTTGTTTACAAACGAATCCACGGTTAAATTAACATACATGCAATGTCTTCTCCACGTGAGCTGGATATTTATTAAAAATAAAGTTCAACCAAAATTTGAAATGAAAATTTCCAATAATAGAATCCGAAGGAAGCTTATGCAGCGACTGTGTTCTTCCACAACTAGGCACAGCGCTTGCTATCTTCGGCATGTTTATTGCTCACTAACGCGATCTGTTTAGCTCCACGAGTTGGTGGGCGGGGCTACAGAAGCAGGCGTACATATTACGTATATCTGTTGAGGGGGTGTTTCAGCATACAATGACGTCAAGGGTCGACATATTCTGAGATCTCTCTTTTTCTGGGCCTGGTGTCAATAAAAGCTTTACTTTGACTAACAAGGAAGTTTTCAGCTCCAAAACTTTAATACATCAAAGGCTCAAGGGAAAGTTGATTTCTCAATTCATCACCCCTTTAAGTGAACGTAAACAGTTGAGAAAGAAAATGCATATGAAACAGTATATTGGATCCGTGCGTCAGGTCTTAAAGTGACCGCAGCCTAATAAAACTGCTGCTAAATTATGAAATAATATTAAAAATATATACATATATATATGGCAGTTTTTCCCCATGGTATCAATGTCAACATTTTGGCCAGTGAAAATGCTGAGTCTCTAGTAACTTTAGAAAACCAAAAATATACATACAAATGTCATATATAATTGTTCTAATAAACATTTGTGCTACAGACATGAATGACACCTCGATTCCACACTTTCAACAAAGTCTGGAAATCTTTTCTTAAAACCGGCATTAAATGAAAATGCACCCTCTATATTTTATAAATGCATGTGATCAGAATCTGAATAATTCATCCATGTTTTGTTTTTTGACCTTGAAATACTCAATGAAACTGTCACATCTCGACAGTCTTCTCTCTGGTGATGTATGCCGATAAACCCTGCACCTTTATTACAATCGACTGTAAGCTTGCATTTATTTTTGAGTGAAACACCCACATTCCACACTTAAAACCCATCAACAATCAAAAGGGTGGGGACGTGGTTCTTTTTGTATAATCTGTCACACTTGGATGTATGTCACAATACGAAAGAAAAGATCTGTTGTTACTTCTGTTTCATCCCGACTTTAAAGATGCTTAAGCTGAGAACAGAAACTGTTCACTGTGACCAAATTTGGCCAAAAGTGTCCATTAGATGTGAATTTCTAATTCTTAGTGAAAGCAATACATTATCAGAGCATTTTTTGCCTACTGTTTTATGAATTTTGTGTATCAAGTTTAAAGGCTGCAACAACTAGATAAAATCGATAATAATCAATAATGAAAATCATCAACAACATTTCTCATTATCAATTAGTCGGGTCTGCTCTCTGTACGCAAAGCTTCCACCAGTCACGCCAAATCACAGCGCTGAATAACACATTTCTATGGACAAAATGCATCTAAATAGCCTGACAAGCCAGACCCACATCAAGACATTGGGTCTGGGAACTCACCATTGGCAGGGCTCAATCCGAGGGGCGGGATAAACGGCTGTCTTTCAAATTCCCTCTGCACGCAATAGGATAGCGCTACAACCAACCAGAGCGCTATCAGTGGTGACAACAATCACAAGCGGGTTGTGGCTGAGTCCCATGCGTTCTGCCAGTTCTCCTCAGGCCAATTAACAAACAGTGTATGATTATTATTCTGGCAACATTACAAATCAGAAGTCATATATCGGAATATTCGAAAGATCGGAGGCATCAAGCCGGACACGGTTTGTAGCACAACCATGGTTAACTTGTGGTTACCATGGAATAACTTATTTATTTATTATTTTTCTTTGTTTGCTTGTTTTATTCGTTGTAAAACCATGGTTAATTTATGTAATAGTTGATATATTCACTATGTATGTTTTCCTAGCACTCAGCTGACTTGTTTGTTTGAAGGACGGCATTGGGCAGGATGTGGAATAGTGTGTTTAGTTAATAAAATAAAAAAATGGGCTTTTATCCGATTAATCAAAAAATAATCGGTCAACTAATCGATTATCAAAATAATCATTAGTTGCAGCCCTAATCAAGTTATACTACTCATTTTACATTGTGCTTTTTGCATACTATAGAGTAGAGACGTCCACTTTTGAGTGGAAACAAAAAAAGGGAAACAACTATCTCTCATCATTTGACTTTCTATTTCTGAAACTATCCTGACCGCTAGGGATGGGCTATATGGCCTATAATCCATATTGCGATATACATTGCAGCCTCTTGCGATAACGATATATATCACGATATATAAATACGTTTAAGTTTAATGTTACAAGTTTATTATTTATGATAATCATTATAAGTAATAGATAAACATTTAAAGGTTGCATGCTGTTTAAAAGTAAACATTGTTTATAAAAAAGATCAAATGAAAAATAAACAACCATCTAGGCATAATAATTATTATTATTAGTTGAGTCTAATTATTATAGAGACGTAGCTAAATCTACTGTAGGCTACAACAGTATAGCCTAATATATTCTGTCAATTTCTTCACGTTAAACCAAACTTTTATTTTGATGGGTTGCCGTGAAGACCTTTGAGTGTCTGTGTTCATGATATGACCGTTTTCTCAAATGACACGGTAAATTCTCATGAAGTGACGGTTTATGCGTTTGTGTTCTCGTAGTGGACACACGGCAGAGACTACAAAGACAGAGAGCGAGTGTCACACGTGTGTGTGTGCGCGCGCCCGCGCATCTGTGCCAGAGTATAGTTTGCTGCTGCTCGGACGGCTTAAATCTGAACCAAGTCCAAATAATGTATTTTGCACCATTCTTTTTCACAAGCTCCTCTGTTTCGCTTTCAGCTATGCTACTCAAGAGGACAAATACGATGATGTGTTGCAGCCAGTTGCAGCTCGTGGCTCTAAATTTCACGCATAGATTGAGTCATCAGCTTTATCGCGATAGAATTAAAATCTCTATCGTAGGCCAATTTTGTATCGTTGATATCGCCCATTACTGCTGACCGCTCTTTTCCATATAACTGCAATGAATAGGTATTCTGATGTTATGCTACTACTTTTTTCATCAACTTGACAAACCCAACCCTTTTTCATTCAATGAAAAAGAGCAGCCAAGATATCCTTCAAAAACATACCTTCTGTGCTTTGAGGAAGAGAGAAAGATTTATATGAATCCTTTACACTATTTTTTTCAAAAGTTAAAGCAGCACTAGGTAGGTTTTGCTCTCGGGGTCCCCCTACAGTTGGGAAACAGTATTGTCCTCTACTACTGTCGTAAACTCTGTCATTCTACATCAGGGGATGCATCGCACGTGCATTTGTTGACATGACAACTATGATAGCCCTGAACACTGCAGGAGTTCACATGCAGGTGTTCTGCTTGCGTCGCGTGTGAAATGTCTTCATCCCAGGTAACGTTACAGTGGCATATGTTTCAGCATGTCATATGAATATAATTTCATGGGTTTTATTTTTTTCAAACGCCAAATGATCGCGATGCTCACGTTTACAAGCCAGCGTCATTATAGTAGCCTAGTCTATTGGTTCCCGTTTTACACAATCTATATGATACTTCAATTCAATGTTTGAGTGGTAGGTAATAACCATATATCGTCAATATTATAATATCAAGCTACCATAGATGAATCTGCAAATTTGAAAAATCGATTTGCATTATAGCTTGAGGCAAGACAAATAAACAAATATCACAGACATGTTAGGTATCCGAAAATATGATTTTGTACGTCTTATCATATGTATTTACTTGCAAGAATGTAGCCCCTCCTCCTTCAGCTCACGCGAACAAACGCTGGCCCAAATGTTGATCCTCGTCCTGCCTTTAATCCCATCACTTTCTCGTTTCCTCTTTTTACTTTCCTCCGACAAAACCTTTGCTTTCTTATTTTTCTGTGCTGCTTCGGCCATGACTATAACATTCGGCAAACAAATGATAGTTGGGCTCGCACATCCGAATTTAAGGAAGTGGGGGTGGTGGTGGAAGTGACGTATATGCCGTAAAGCGGTCAAATTTTATAGTTCTTTTTGTTCTCGGGTTACTACCCGAAACCCGAAGTTTAAAAGTATGATTAAAAACGATACAGACCCCGTCAGGCTATGGCAGACGTGTCATTCAACCTATTGTAAGTCGATGTATCATCACAAGAGTCTTGAAAATATATTATGAAGGTTGAAAAGTGACCTAGTGCTGCTTTAAGGGTATTAAAGACCAAAGCACCAAGAAATGAGGGGGGGGGGGGGGGCTGCGTGGGGTGAAGTGATACCTTTTGATTTTATATCTTTATTTCAATCAACACTTTAGCACACAAGCTTCTGTTCATAAAGCTTTTTGAAGGAAACATCAATTCAAGCACAAAATTAATGCTTACAAAGGCCATCTGGCCTGCATGCCACATTTTCTCCAAGTTTACAGTGGAAACCTCCATCTCAGTCAGTCTTTTCCTCTTATGGATCAATACAGCTTCACAGCCTGGCAGATCATTAGGGACTTTCACTGTCTCACTTCATAACAATTAGAATTTAATCAATTCATTTTAGCAAGCTGTGGTGATTTGCACTGAGCGCAGTCATAAACTCTAGCTGCAGACGGCCGGTGCTGATGGAATGCAAAATGTGCGCAATAATTACTGCTGCTTGATGACCGCTCTGAACCCCGGAGGAGGGGAAGCTAAATAAATGCGGTAAAAACACACAAAATGAATGGGTACCCGAGTAAACAAACAAACATCTAACAATACCTCTCATCCAAGGGTTCCCAGAGCCCCCAGCACCTGGTGCAAATCGCCCCAGCGCATGTGACAATGTTACAGCGTTAGATCAGAGATCGCATTCAAACGCCCACGCTGCAGAATCACTAACCAATTACAATCCAATTAGACCATTATCTGCGGAGAGCTGGCATGCAGGGTTCGGATATGGCAGGTGGGGAAATGGAGCAGCAAATGTGAGCACCACACTTTTTTGATGGAAGGAATGCTGGGTAATTTAATCTCTCTGCTGTCTGAAAGCATATAAACCGGAGATGCATCCTGATTGGAGATAAAGTGGCATGATTGCAGCCAAATTATACACCGACTCAAATCACAAAGCGCTGCACTCAGACCATCAGGGGCATATCGGCCGATTTGAGATTAAATAATCAGGATCTGTGTATCTTAAACTGAATTATAGCACTGTGTCCGAACAAGGTGCGAAGTGACATTTACTGCGACTAGGGCTGTGTATATCGGTATATATTTTATTTAAAAAGGCATGATGTCATGATTTTGCTTTCAGTACTTGATACGCTGCTGTTCTGAAGTTCACTGGTGGCAGGTGTGCTACCTAAACTGGCACGAAACCATCAAATGTGACAGAGGAACAAAATGGATAAAGCAGGTAAATCTCACTCAAAACTCCAGCTCATGTGTTTTCTTTCTCAATTGTTTATGTTCACTTAAGACATAACTGTGTTTACGTGAATACTCACCAAGATGGACATTGACATAATTAACCATAACTTTTCCATATGAATTGAGCGGTTTAGTCAAAATGTTCTGAAGAGGCTTGATCACTTTAAATGATGAACAGACTGAATTTAGGCTTTTACTCACATATATATTCATCAATGCACACATCAGTTGTGGTAAATGAAGGCTCAAGCATGTTCGCTTGACGTGTGAGAGCCAATGAGGATCATTCTCGTGTTACGCAGCACGTTTGAGATTCCTCAAGAACCAATGAGGTTCATTCTTGTGTTACGCAGCACGTTTGAGCTTCAGCAAGAACCAATGAGGTTCATTCTCGTGTTACGCAGTACGATTGAGCTTCAGCAAGAACCAATGAGGTTCATTCTTGTGTTACGCAGCACGTTTGAGCTTCAGCAAGAACCAATGAGGTTTGTTCTCGCGTTACGCAGCACGTTTGAGCTTCAGCAAGAACCAATGAGGTTTGTTCTCGTGTTACGCAGCACGTTTGAGCTTCCTCAAGAACCAATGAGGTTAATTATCGTGTTACGCGGCACGTTTGAGCTTCAGCAAGAACCAATGAGGTTCATTCTCGTGTTACGCAGCACGTTTGAGCTTCCGCAAGAACCAATGAGGTTCATTCTCGTGTTACGCAGCACGTTTGAGCTTCTGCAAGAACCAATGAGGTTAATTTTCGTGTTACGCAGTACGATTGAGCTTCAGCAAGAACCAATGAGGTTTGTTCTCAAGATTCAAGATTCAAGATTCAAGAGTTTTATTTGTCACATACACAGTTATATACACAATATACAACTGGCAGTGAAATGTAAACAGGTCCGCTCCATGGACAGTGCAAATAACAGTTACAAGAACACAAGGGAAATTAAAATAGAAATAGAATAAGATTAGAATAAAAGTATTAACATAAGTAGAGTTATAAATAAATCAAGTAAGATAAAAATAGGAAATAAGATAAAAATAAAAAAATAAAATAAAAATATAAAATATAAAGTAAGTGGATATGATAAGTGAGATAAACTGTAGACTTAAAAATAAGTGGTTAACATAATATATATATATATATTTATATATAGAGAAGTATGATGTGCATGCAATAGGTATAATTGCAAATCGGAGTATAATGTGCAAACAGGAGTTTGTTCTCGTGTTACGCAGCACGTTTGAGCTTCAGCAAGAACCAATGAGGTTCATTCTCGTGTTACGCAGCACGTTTGAGCTTCCGCAAGAACCAATGAGGTTAATTCTCGTGTTACGCAGCACGTTTGAGCTTCTGCAAGAACCAATGAGGTTAATTTTCGTGTTACGCAGCACGTTTGAGCTTCAGCAAGAACCAATGAGGTTTGTTCTCGTGTTACGCAGCACGTTTGAGCTTCAGCAAGAACCAATGAGGTTCATTCTCGTGTTACGCAGCACGTTTGAGCTTCAGCAAGAACCAATGAGGTTCATTCTCGTGTTACGCAGCACGTTTGAGCTTTCTCAAGAACCGATGAGGTTCATTCTCGTGTAACACAGTACGATTGAACTTCCTCAAGAACCAATGAGGTTCATTCTCGTGTTACGCAGCACGTTTGAGCTTCCTCAAGAACCAATGAGGTTCATTTTTGTGTTACGCAGCACGTTTGAGCTTCCTCAAGAACCAATGAGGTTCATTCTCGTGTTACGCAGCACGTTTGAGCTTCCTCAAGAACCAATGAGGTTCATTTTCGTTTTATGCAGCACGTTTGAGCTTCCTCAAGAACCAATGAGGTTCATTTTCGTTTTATGCAGCACGTTTGAGCTTCCTCAAGAACCAATGAGGTTCATTTTCGTTTTATGCAGCACGTTTGAGCTTCCTCAAGAACCAATGAGGTTCATTTTCGTGTTACGCAGCACGTTTGAGCTTTCTCAAGAACCAATGAGGTTCATTTTTGTGTTACGCAGCACGTTTGAGCTTCCTCAAGAACCAATGAGGTTCATTCTCGTGTTATGCAGCACGTTTGAGTTTCCTCAAGAACCAATGAGGTTCATTTTCGTGTTACGCAGCACGTTTGAGCTTCCTCAAGAACCAATGAGGTTTGTACTCGTGTTACGCAGTACGTGAGCTTCCTCAAGAACCAATGAGGTTCATTTTCGTGTTACGCAGCACGTTTGAGCTTTCTCAAGAACCAATGAGGTTCATTTTTGTGTTACGCAGCACGTTTGAGCTTCCTCAAGAACCAATGAGGTTCATTCTCGTGTTACGCAGTACGTGAGCTTCCTCAAGAACCAATGAGGTTCATTCTCGTGTTACGCAGCACGTTTGAGATTCCTCAAGAACCAATGAGGTTCATTCTCGTGTTACGCAGCACGTTTGAGATTCCTCAAGAACCAATGAGGTTCATTCTCGTGTAACGCAGCACATTTGAGCTTCCTCGAGAACCAATGAGGTTAATTTTCGTGTTACGCAGCACATTTGAGCTTCCTCAAGAACCAATGAGGTTCATTCTCGTGTTACGCAGCACGTTTGAGCTTCCTCAAGAACCAGTGAGGTTCATTCTCGCGTAACGCAGCACGTTTGAGCTTTCTCAAGAACCAATGAGGTTCATTTTCGTGTTACGCAGCACATTTGAGCTTCCTCAAGAACCAATGAGGTTCATTCTCGTGTTACGCAGCACATTTGAGCTTCCTCAAGAACCAATGAGGTTCCTTCTCGTGTTACGCAGCACGTTTGAGCAACAAAAAAAAAATTTCTCCGTCTTTTATTGTCTATAATTAGCGCACACTGTTGCAAAGGAAACAAGTTTGTCTTCATAATCTTTCTTCAAAATCTATACAGTGGTCTGTACAATATTTCGCCTTTGTTCACACAAAAATCAGCCAGTCTGCATGTCAGAGGCAACAATTTAGTTACACAGAAATGCAGGGCTAAATCCTCACACAAATAGCCTCAGAGCGAGCTCGCGCTCATTAAAATCAGGCACAGGTTTGCCACTCCACTGTTCTCCTCCTTTACCTGTAATGAAAGTAACGCATTACAGTCACTTAGGGGTCTCAAATGCAGTCCGTAATTACCGGCAAAAACTCAAGGCATTCGTCAGACAATAGAGTTGCTTGATTGCCTGCTAAACATTTATTTATTTATTTCCTGAAGCTTACGCTCTCAGGCACAATGTCTTTTTTAATGGTACAACACCGCAACATTCGTTGAGCCAATTTAATTAACATTGTAGCAATAATTCAAACCACATTCTAAAAATGGTGATTAGAAAAACCTGACTGACCACTTAAATTATATAAAAAAAAATAAAAATAATAAAAAAAACTGAATTCACAATTACACCACTGTGGCCTATTGGATCCAGATTGAATAATCAAGATTTGAGTAGTTGAATTGACAGCCGTTTTTTAGAACATTTTGGAACCAAATGATTTCCATGCTGTTTGCTTCTGTTAATAATATTCATGTTTTAAGAGTTGTGAGCTGTCTAAAATGTGAGAAAGAGTCCTGAAAGAATTATTAATGGAATCATTGTGTGGAATTGAACCATACTAATATTTTTTTTATGATTTGCATTAAGTGAGACGGGAACTGTCCTGCCCTTTAAAATTCCACACGACAAAATAATGATTAAACACTGATGAGAAAGGAGGTCCTTCAGATGTTCCATACATGGTTAACATCTAGGCAAGTTTGCAGTCCCCTTGTCTTCCCACGGACCGTGTCCGCCTGACCAGCATGCTTTGCATTGCCAATCCTGCTGTGCTTTGTAGTGAGGCCTGCAGCATGGGTCCTGTAACTCTACACAGCCGTCGGTCAGTGGGATTAAAGTGCTGCCTGCCAGCTTCATACAACTACAAAGAGCTCATTAATTTGCCTGCTTTGATCATAATCATTAAAAATGGATTGCAGTCCATTGCATGTCTCGTCTCATCTCCCTCCCTCATCTACGCCTGCAACTTCAGTAAGAAAGATATTTTATCCACCTTTTTCCTGAACACGATTCATAATGGAAGACTGTTGTCAGAGAAAATAAAAATGTTAGGGCCCTGTGATTTTCATGATGCCGAAAACACGGGCGGAATTGTGGACAGTATAACTCGGAATGTCATGGAATTTGGCAAATTTTGGATGAATAAATCAAAAGTAGGGCTGTACACGTAATCGAATTGCGATATGGACTAGTGACTGTGAATATTAAACCGCAAAAGTTCTACTGCACATATTCAAACTGCCGTGACATTCTGCCGTCTCACTACAAGGACATGAACATGAACTTCATCTCCACTTCACCGGCATTTCACCATTTCTTTGAGAAAACTATCGCCTGATACTAGGGCTGAAACTCGAATTCAAAAAATCATTGAGGCAAAATCAGTTGCCTTGAAGCTTCGTGTAGTCCATTTATATTATATTCTACACACGGTCATGTTGCAGAAAAACATTTTTTCTGAAGGGACTCACGCATACTGTGCGGATTGCGGTTATATCCGCGGGTCAGGTGGGTAAGTAATAAAAAGTAACATTCTAAAAATTGCGAGTGGATGAGCGATAAATCATTAATGTGTTGCGGAACTCTCCTTTCACGGCAATGAATGTGGGTCATTCTTTAACTTTCGGTTTCAGCTCATCTCAAGATCAGATGCAAAATGTTGATGCAAAGGAGGAAACACATAGAACATGTTCGGGAACACCATCCCTCTGTGCGGATAAAGGTACGTTTATAATTTAAGGCCGAATGTTTTCTGTGATGCAGAGGCAATCCCGGAATTACAGTATAACGCAGATGTCACGTAAATCACGCAAATCACTGCAATGCAAGAGAGAGCAGCATCAGCACTGGTGATATAATTTAGTCTCGCTATTCTTAAATGTAGACAGCTGTGTGTTGAGCTTCAGGATGCGACGCTGAGCATTTAAGCTTGCACGTCAGCTGAAGAGATACGAGCAACTCGAAACACATGAACAGCATGAATGGAGTTTGCACATGAATCCCCGTCATTGTGATATGTAAGTGAAATGTTTAATGGGACTTTATATACTTGATATCACCGAAATAAATCATTAAAATGTTCTCAAAGCTAAGCGCACCAAATAGCAGAACGAGCTGTAACTGTTGTGTGCGCGTGATTCGCAGCGCTTATGCATTCAGAGCTGCGTGCCTTCATTGATTGCATAATTTAAATCTCACACTTTAATCATATTTATAGCTCCTAACTTAATAAAACAAGCTGTGTTACTATGATGAATGATTAGCTCAAAATGTAGATCTGTATGTGCGATGTAGGCTACTTTATCTGAATTAAATACAAAAACATCTCGTGTTTCCTCACGCTCCAGCAGTTACTCCTCTGTGTACTGTAGCTATAGGTTGTCAACCCTGGTTTAGGTTATTAGGTTTAGGCACTTCAGCGCTGGGAAGATGAATGTGAATTTAAACTGTGTCATTTATGTAGTAGAAATATGAAATTATTTTTGAATTTGGAGCCTTCTAGACTGAGAAAAGACAACTCCCAGAATGAACTTGCTTCGCTGCCCAACGAGGCCACTCCCAAAGTCACGGCTGTTGGTTATGACTTGCCCACCGCGGCACCGCCCCACCCTCGTTTTGATATTCATAGTAATAAAATAATTTCGTTCAGTTAGAGAACAGACACTACAATTAAAAACTGAACGTGTCTTTTCAATAACGTGTGAGTGAGCCGAACGAAAGGCACGGCACAGACGCAGCAGTGTCAGATTTCATTCATCACGAGAGAAGAGCTGAGCAGAGCTGAGGTAAGCGTGGCTGTCATTCTCGGCGCGTGTGCAGTCGGGCGCGTTATCAGATCGCATGTGGAAGCTAAACTTTCATAGAAATTCATTGAAAAGTTGAAACTCTCACTTTGCTCCATACCGCTCCCACCCCTGTGGGCAGGTTGAAAACATGCGGAACAGCTCCATCTAGTGGCTGTAGTCTCTAGGCTCTGGCCAAAAATCCTTCGATGATGCAAAATTACGGTATTTACGTCATCGGAGCATTTTTTTCAGAAATAAAATGCATAATTCTCTCGTCTCAGGGGGACACGAGGGGGAAAAGTACCATAAATCGAATATACTACCGGGTCTCTACTGATACAAAGCTTAATGCTAAATCACTGAAGTTACCCTGAAATGTAATTTCGCCAAGGAAGATTTTTAAAGCAACCTACTTCAGTGTAGTTAATATGTTACGATAGCATCGCACTTAACACTGAGAATTTGAATAATTGTAATGTGACGATCGGGTGTAGGTCTAAATCAGAGAAAATCCTGTGCAGCAGATTGGGTGACGTTAGAGCTGATCCGTGCATCTCTAGTATGCCCATCTCTACTCTTATTCTGGTTCCAAGTTTCCTTCCCTTCCAATATTTTTTGCTTCTTACAAAAGCCACAAAGCCTTCCAAGAAGACAGTAAAGGCTTCTGTCATGCCTGAGCTGAAGCTGAAACTTGAAAGTTCAGTTGCACAACATTATTATATCATTATTATTATGGCACCACTTTATATTAGGTGGCCTTAAGTACTATGTACTTACATCAAAAAATAAGTACAATGTACTTACTGTGTTCAAATTGTATTGCAAAACTCTTATGCTGATATTGAGGTGGGATACGGGTTGGGTTATGGACAGGTGTGGTGGGATGGGTTAGGGCTGCTCGATTATGGAAAAAATCATAATCACGATTATTTTAGTCAATATTGAAATCACGATTATGTAACACGATTATTTCACATGACTTTGGGAATGTGTTGTATTTATTAAAAATACACCTTTCAACAATTCAATTGAAATTGTAACATTTGTTGTACTTTTTGAACTATTAAAATAAATAATATAACATATATTCGAATCAAAGTATAAAAGTATTCACGTAAAAATGATAACCACAAATAAATAAGATCAACAATATGGTTCGGCTATGCTTTTCATGTACGTCAAACATTAGTTTTCAGGTACAGAAATGTATCAAATGTAAAATAACATTGCATATTTGAGTGCATAAATTAAAGATTAATCCTATTAAACTTACAAAAGCTATTCAATCAAGAGCGGTGAGTGATGTCCTTGTCTTTTGTTGTTTGACATTAAACAGACAGCAGTAAAGGCTACTGCCCCTTTAAGACCTCGCGTCTTCTTTATCGACTGTATAAAGTTCACTTAAGGCATATACAGACTATGTCTGCTAAGATACTCATCAAGATGGACATGTTGACATACGTTTTGTGTGAGTTTGTCCGTTTAAGAGCAAGACTTGAAAGAGAACTCAATATTTGCGCGCTGAGAGACGTGTGCGCGCTCTCGGATGAGGGCACAGAGACACATTTCCTCACAGCGCGCGCGGCTTCTCATTCTAAACCTAAACCCTAAAGCACTAAACCCGGGTGATGACGGTGAAAACGACTGGTCATATTCGAAAATATGGCAGCACTCGCAATCACGCATGCATTGAACAAAGTTTACAAAGAGAGAATTATTTGAAAAATATGAAGGAAAAAAAGGACGTTTACACGGCTCCCCTGCTCTCGTCAGTTTTTGTTTCTTTATTAGATTGTCATAGGTCACTCTGTTTAATTTTCAAGTGGTTAAACAAATTCGTGGTGTTCCCTTGCGTTGCAGCCACTACCATGTAGCAAATCTTAGCATGTTTCTGCTCGTCGTCTGATTCCTCGAAGCCAAACTGTTCCCAGACAACGGAGTTGGTTTTGCCTTTTTTGCTCACCAAACGCTGCTGTAACTGCCCTCCTTGCCATCTTTACTCGCGCCGAGTTTTTAAATTCCAGCGGATGATATGCACACGAGTCACGAGACTCACGACCTCAGAGAGATTTGTGGGTTCGGGAGGGGCGGATGTGGGCGTGCGCGTTTCATTCAGAACGCAAGGCAAAATAATCGTTTTTTCTCGATTGTACTATTTTGGTGATCGTTGGGAGGCAAAATCGAAATCGAAATCGAAATTCGATTAATTGCACAGCCCTAGGATGGGTACGTTTAAGGGTAGGGTTAGGTGTAAGGGAAGTGTCAGCTGTGTAATTACAAATGTAACAACAGAAATTAATTACAGATGTAGTTACATGCAGGTATTTTTTTAAATGTAAGTACAATGTAAAAGCATGTATGTACACAATAAGTACATTGTATCAAATGATTAATTAAAATGTTAGTACATCGTAGTTACTATTATTTTGATTTACAGGTTGTAGGATTAGTTTTAGGTTGTACTATGTTTACCTTTCTAAAGTAATTTGAAATTGATTTTATTTATATATTTGTATTTTGAATATAATATGGCAATTGAATGCACTAAATTGGTTTAGTTTTCACAGATATTAATTAGGGCTGTGTATTGTTCAAAATCTTTCGATCCGGTGCCAATTTCGATACCTCAGTTTCGATACCGGTTCCTAACGATACTTTTTTCGATACCATATGTTTTAAAATCCATTTCAACATCAACAAAAAATACATTAAACACAAAACTTTTATTTTTCACCTTAATTAAAACAAATTCTGGTAACACTTCTCACTCAGGGTAACATTATTAATAAAACTGGTTGTGCTTTTTGTAAGGTTGCTCCGATCAGGATTTTTGGAGCCGATCACCGATCGTCGATCACAGGAAGCAGTATCTGCCGATACGATCACCGATACCAATCTATTTGAAGCCTTCTTATTATCATGTAGAATTATTTATAGGGAATTTTACAGACATTCATTCAGGGCCTGAATTTTATTTCTGACAATGGGGGAATCCCCCCCTTAGGTGACTTGTCATATAAATGTATATAATTATCTCACCAAAATATTTGTTTTTAAAGACAAATTTTCAGGTCTAACATTAGTATTGAGGTGAGAAATACTAAAGACATTTAATAAGGAATCAATTGTAAATTAATATTGATCTTCCCTGAATAAATTATATTGATCCTTACACGTAAGGTTGCAAAAGTTAGTCATTCAAGAGCAGTGAGTGTCATAAAGGTTCATCAAACAACACAAGACAAAGAGAAACTCAGAGACAGCAGCAGTTTATTCAACAGCTGTCACTTTAAGAGCGAACACGGATATGGTTACAGTTGCACAAACGTTCACTCGCGAGTCATGACGGGGTTTACGTGCATACTCGCCAAGACGGTAATTTAGTACATACATTTGTGTGTATTTGACCAGTTCTGCACAATTTGTACTCGCAAGCTTTTTGTGAGATGGCCTGTGTGTGTGTGTGCTGAGCGGTTGAACACTGGCAAGACTTAAAACTAAATGCAATGATAAACTTTAGTGACGACGCGACACTGCCTCGATTATGCAAGTGGCAAATCCTGTGTCAACTGTGCAGCTTGATTTTAGTGCACATGCGATGCGCTGATGTGAAGCCATTTGAGCATTTTGAAAGGAAGAGAGTGAGCGCGCGCACGCGGTGATTCACTCGCGCTGTTTGTGAACTTACGTCCCACAGAAAGTTTTCCTTTTGCGCCTTTGGTTGCAATACTTATCGCATATGTTGCACTTTGCTGACTCGGCATCCACTTTTATAAGTGTATAAAAGCCGCTTGGCTTTTGGAACCGAAATTTGGCACCGAAAGATAAATAATTTTTCGATACTCATAGTATCTGAGTTTTTCGTTCGATACCATAAAAGTATCGACGTTCGGTGCCCAGCCCAAATATTAATGCCTGCAATTTCAGCAATAAAACAACAAAAAATTCTAAAAAAGGAAACAAAATAGTTGTACATTTTAAGATACCTGACTTATTTTCTCTTGTATATTTAGTATTGCTCTTTAATAAAGAAAAAGTACTTCTTGTCCGAATACTCGATTAATTGATGAAATAATTGGTAGAATACTCGATTACTAAAATAATCGATAGCTGCAGACCTACCTGATACACAAAGTAGCTCAAAGGTCTTCAGGATAACTCATCGAAATAAGTGTGTTTTAACTTGTAATTGTGACACAAATATATTACTTCATACAGCAGAATGTTTTACTAACAGTAAACCTGTGCTGCAGTAGTACTTATACTTTTGAGCTTCAGCAAGAACAAGAGGTTCAAACGGTAACATTTTCATTTAATTACATTTTAAAACAGTAAATAAATAGTTAATGCTTCATTCCTTTATTTGATTAGCATTGGGGGTTTTTTTAGGGGGGGGGGGGGGGGACTGACAAGACTGACCTTCTGAACTTGTCTCTCATTTTCTCCAGGTCGTCTCTGGTGCGACCCAACTCTGCCTGCATGTAATGTCGACTGGTTTCGAACTCCGTCTCCATGGCTTCCATCTTATGAGTGGTCTGGGACAGCCGGCGACGGATGTCTTCATTTTGCTGCTGCAGGAGCCTGCAGAATAAGCGAGAGCAATGAAAGACGTGAACAATGCATGCCATGGAAATGAGAAACACTTTGTCAGATAGAGTTCACACTATTGTAGCAGTAAAGGGCAACTCTCCACAGCATCCTCATGCATTTCAACGTGGGACGCTGCTTCTCATTTTCCTAAAAGACTCTTTAATATACATTCTGAAGACTGTTCATCATCCCCATCACCTTGCCATGTCTGGGAAAGCATTTGTGTGCACATTCCAGATGCGTATCTCACGTTTCCTATCAACACTTAGTATTCTTTTAGTATATCTCTTTATCATGTTTGGTGTCGTTTTACAGCTCATATTCCGAACTGAAATAATGACTTCGGTAGAGATGTTTGTGAATATGCATTAAGGAGAGGCTGTCTCCGTCTCTCACATCATGAGCATCTCATTGGTGTTCGTATTTAGAAATATAAATGGTGTTTTAACGCATTGCACCAGGTTTGACATCAATGATGGCAAAAGGCACTAGTGAGGCATGTGTCAGAACTCTTTGCATCATGCATGACTGATACGGGCGATTTTTTATGACCTTTGTGGACCCCAGGAGCACCACGCATCCTCTTACACTGGCATAATGAGGCATTTTATTTTTCATTGTGTTGTTTAATAAATAATTGAATTCAAGTGTTGAAGGATAATCCCTGAAGCCTCTTGTTTAAGTTGTCCTCTTCCATAGAAGTCAACGTTTTACACAATCATGTGATCTGAATCTTCAGGCTAAATACTATGGTTTTTGCTATGAGCAATCATTTTCTGTGAGATTTCAATGAGATTTGATATATTGACAACAACGTTAATGGAGTCAGATTACATTTTTTATGAGCCAGATAAATAATTAAACAAAGCATGTCATCGTTCAGCTGCTTTTTTTGTATTGGTCCAAAATAGCAGCTGTTATTTCCAGCCCTCCATCATGTGACTTCTTTCTCTTTTGCTGCCAACAAACCAGACTGTGAACACTATTTCGGTTGATTTTACCATCTTTAATTTCAAATAATGTTGACTTTAAATGTTCTTTAATTGATATACACTACCGTTCAAACGTTTTTGGGTTGGTAAGATGATTTTAAAATATTAACAATTTCAAATATACAGTCAAACCAAAATTTATTCAGACACCTTCAACATTTTCTCTAGGGCTGCAACTAATGATTCTTTTGATAATCGATTATTTGGCCGATTAACCGGATAAAAGCCAAACATTTTCTATTGATAATACACACTATTCCACATCCTGCCCATGCCGTCCTTCAAACATGTCAGCTGAGTGCTATGAAAACATACATAGTGAATATATATCTACCATTACATAAATTAACCATGGTTTTACAAACAAAAATAATAATAATAAATAAAAATGGTTATTGTAGTTATTCAATGGTAACTACGAATGAACCATGGTTTTGCTTCAAATCCCTAGTTTCACTATGGTATGTGTGTGGTTATAGACATGTAATCAACACGCCAAAAACACATGGTTTTACTATAATATAACCTTGGATATTTTCGTAAGGGTATTTTTGTGCTGTACATTATGTGCAAAAGTTACTAAGCAAAAGGAGTTTAAATCCCTTCATTAACATTAGAGGTCAACCGATTCATCGGTTTTGCCGATTAATCGGCACCGATAGCTGATTGGTGGAACAATCGGTTATCGGCAGAGATCCACAGTTTTTATATAGTTTTATACAGTTTTCGATAGTTTTTCCGAGTTGCGTCCGTTGCTGGAGCGGCTGAGACGGAAGCGCTGTTATTACACAGTACAAAAGCTCTGAGAAGGGTCTGCTGGCAGTATATAGCACGAGAGCGGCCTCTAGAGGCGGTAAAAAAAACCATCACCTTGTGTTTACATTCACACGTGAGGCTGCACGTGGCGCTGACACATCAGATGCGCGTTTAAAACACGACAGCGAAACGGTATGAATACAGAACACTACAGTACTTATTGCAAAATAAATATAAAGTAATAAATTTCTTGACAAGATGCTGCTTTAAGAGGTAAAGAACAGCAGTGTGTATGTTTGTCGACGAGGCTGAGATGACGCTAACATTAGCAGTACCTCAAGCAGTTAAGCAATATGATAACACGCAAGTCCGACCCAAATGTTGCATATATAAATTAGTGATGTGAGAAAGCAAACTGTATCGTCATGCTGCCGACAAAAATATATACAAAGCAGAAACGCATTTGTTTTTTTATTAGATAATCTCTTTCTAAAAAAGCAGACTGTTTAGAGTTGTATGAAATGGTAACACTACAATAATATTCCATTTGTAACATTGACTAAGGTTAATAAATGCTGTGGAAGTATTGTTCATTGTTAGTATGTTCATTTCAACATTAAACTGAGTTTGAATTTGTATCTGTTAACCTTGGTTAATGCACTATGAACTAACATGAATGATCAAGGTACAATTGTATTGCTCATATTAATACATGTATTAATATAGTTCATGTAAGCTAATACATTCATGTTGCATTGGGATCTTGTATAGTGTTACCTATGAAATGTACATGCATGTTTCTAGGTTATAGGTAAAGAAATACATTTGACCTGTAATATTTTAATGTTAACAGTTTTTTCTGAAGAATTTGTTCTGTTAGAACTTCTCATTTTAATATTCATATTTATACATTTTTAATTTAGCACAGTTTCATGGATCAGTACTGTTTTTATATTTTTTTGTTATAAAGTTCGGCACTGTTTTACTTATGTTTTTTTAATCCAGTATCCATTTTAAAAACTATCGGTCGATTAATCGGTTATCAGCAAGTGCGGTCCAACCTAGTTATCGGTATCTGTAAAATCCACTATCAGTCGACCTCTAATTAACATGATTAAAAAACAAACAAACAAATAAACAAAAACTTGTGTTTAGTGTTAGCAGATTAGAGGAATGTTCTGCAGGAACACACACACAGTAACCATTTCTTTTCCCAGTAAATGGGCTATGAGAAATGTCTTACATTTATATTCAATAACACGCTGTTCTCCCTTTACAGTTACTACTAACTCATAAAATACTTGAATTACATGTTGACTTTTAAAACTAAATTTAGCGCCTAAAGCAGATATTTCAGCTAAATGAATGTTTTTGCGCTGAATATTAATTGTCTCCCTCTCGACTGTGTTCTGTCTGTTTGATGTTAAACACTAATGCATTCGCTTGAATGCATTCGCTTAAAATAAAGAATTCTCATGTTTTGGGCGCTTGGATCATGTGCCTTTCCTGCATCAGCTCACTCGGTTTCCTCCACTATTTCTAGATGCATTTTGTCCATAGAAATGAGTTATTCAGGGCTGTGATTTGGCGTGACTGGTGGAAGATTACCGTGCACAGAGGACAGACCCGACGAATGAATAATGAGAATCGTTGTCGATGATTTTCATTATCGATTATCATCGACTAGTTGTTGCAGCGCTAATTTTCTCATATCACCGTTTATTCCCTATAGTTTAGAAAATGGTAATAAAATACGGCAAGAACTCAGAGTTAAACGGTCAGAACAAATTCATCTTGATAATGTCAGATAACTTTGATGCAAAGTTATGTAATGGATTACAATCAACCAAGCAGCTGTTTTAAATGATTTAATACCAATTTAAATAAGATAATACCAATTAAGGTCAACCAATGACCAAGGAAAGCTTCATTTTGTTCAGTCTGTGGTGTAAAAGATCACATTAGCAATGAAAGAAAAACACAGTCAGCTCAAAGTGTCTGAATCATTTTGGTCCCAAATGTTTGTCAGTTTTACTGGTAGTCACTGTATGAAGAATTTTTGGGTATATTGTGTCACAGCTTACTTTATTTTGCGATCCTCAGTTACATAAATTAACTATGTCCTGCACCCACTAGTAAAAATATATATCTGGTGTCTGAATAATTTTTGGTTTGATATATATATATATATATATATATATGTGTGTGTGTGCGTGTGTTTACTTATATTATTTATTATATATACAGTATTTTAAATCGTAGCTTATTCCTGTGATGGCAAAGTTGAATTTCTCCAGTCTTCAGTGTCACATGATCCTTCAGAAATCATTCTAATATGCTGATTTGGCGCTCAAAACACATTTCTTATTATCATCAATGTTGAAATGTTCCTTAATATCTTTGTAGAAATTATGGACATGAATAGAAAGTTCAAGAGCTGCATTTATTTGTAATAGATTTTTTCTCTAACAAGTGTTACAGCGATATAGTCATGTTTGATAAGTTTCCTTGCTGAATTATGTTTTTTTTTTAAATAATCCGATACTTGGCAAAAAAAATTTTTATTATTGTACTTATTAGGGATGTACCAATATAAAAATGTTAGCAATATTGAAGTTGATAAGATGCCTGATTTTATAATTTATTCTATTATGGCGGTTATTATTTTAATATATGTCGATAATTTAAAATCCTTATGTTTTTATCTTATATTATTTAACACTATGTGACTACACGTTTAAGGAATATTCCTCATTTAAAGCCATCAAAACAAATGTGTCACTATATATCATTAGCATATCATAATTGTGTCATTATATATCATTAGCATATTTTAAATGTGTCATTTTAACAATAATAATGCAAAAAACAGTTTCATGGCCTGTAAAATCAAAATTATGGCTGATAAATGTTCTAAATTCTCTGACCAGTGGCAGGTGAGGACTGTGTATATAAGTACTGGAATACTCTCATTTTTCTTATTCATTCTTTACAGTCACACCAATTTAGCTTTGTTGATCAAGGCCATTTACACCTGGTTTTAACATGCGCTTTGGTCGATTGGATCACAAGTGGACGACCAGATTGCTTTTGTAGTGCAAACCTTCATGTGGTTGAATGTGTTCAAACGGCCACAAAAGACACCTACTCTCCACCTACTGACCTAATGAGTAAACATTATGGGATGAGCACTAGCCAGATGGGATTTAAACCTTGTCGGCTGGAGACCCAAGTTTGGTTTGAAGAAAAACGCACCAAGCGCAATGTTCTCTCACCACTCCTGATTTCTAACAGGCGTTCGCCTGGTCTTGCGACTATCAGAGCAGAAACTAAAGCTGCTGCTCTCTGTGTTTTTCGGTCGTCTCCAGGTGCATTCATGTGTAAATTGCATGATCTTATTTCATCCATTAGATCAAAAGATCTGATAAAGCCGGTACATTTACCCGCCCATAGACCCTCCTCTTGGAAAAAAAATGATAGAAGTGGTTGAAAGTGGACAAAAGAAACGGGAATGTGTCTCCCTCGTCTACTTGTGATCCGATCGACCAAAACACATCTTAATACCAGATCGAAACAGGGCCTAAGAATGAAAAACAGAGAAGGCCAGTAAACAAAATACCCTACAGACTGCATTACAGGACTACAGGTCCACCTCAGCTTTGCGAGATTTCACATCCTATATCTAATGCACAGGGAGAAGGTGTCAAACACATAATGATGCCTCAGCCTACAACCAAGCCAAGACTCCTGAAAGCTGCCAATTATTCCAAAGAAAACAACATCCACAGCACTTTTAAGCAATCTGAAGGAGATGAAATGGGGCTTGGGGAGGCTGAAGAATGTTTCCCAAACAAAGAAAACACTGAACAACCCTGAGCCCGATGATTAAAAAGGCTCTCTGCAGTACAGCATTAGGCTAAATGTTGTGCCTACTGAGAGCGAGTTAAAGTTTAGCCATGCAGGTGTGTGAATGTGATTAGGAGCAGTACAGGTGTGTGTGTGTGTGTGTGTGTGTGTGAGCAGCTGGCTCTAAACGGGCAGCTGCAGTGATGTAGAACACATCTGCTGTGTACCAGCAGTCACACTTTGTGATCTTATCACTATAACCACACAAACATCATGGTTCACTTCTCAATTTGTTATGCTTTATCTTTCTTTCGAGTGTAATGTTGCTGTTTGAGCATGAAGAAGGTCTGCAATGTTACAAAGCACAAAGTCACTCCATAGGGAGCATCAGTGGTCTTGAGATTTCTTCCGGGAACAAACACATCACAATATTCCTCATTTTAATAATTCCTTCCCAAGGCGTGGCCTGGTTGAGTTGAATTAGTAGTGTGTTAAAACCACAGAGTGTAAAAAAATATGGACGTAGTGTCTGTGGCATCAAGAGCCGTTTTGAAGCCTCCAAATCAGCCATCGCCATCTTGGCAGCGCATCACTCACGGATAACAGAAAATGGGCAAAGAGGCGGGATGCGGCTGGAGCTGAGGTGACGCGATGACTAACAGACAGCAGACGAACGGCAATCCACCTGTCGCGGAAAGTGGCCACGCCCTTAATTATGCAGGACTTTAAGGCTTTATGTAATGTAAACAAATGAGTTATAAAAAAATTGACACTCCTCACAGTCGTCATGAAGGGCAAATTATAGCCGTATAGACCAAAACCACAATTTGTACCAGACTGTAAACATGTTTTTTTCTGCTGTAAAGTTGGGCATTTTAACATGGGGCTCAATGAGATTCTGCTCCTTCTGGAGTCTGTCTCTAGCGGCCAGTCGATGAACTGCAGTTTAAGTCACTTCCGTATTGGCTTCAAGAGAAACTGCGGAAGGTTGCCCCTTGATTGAAACTCGCGGTTATGATAAAATTGACAAAATTCAGTCTTCTCAATAGGAATCAGCACAATCTGTAATTTTGTGTGAGGCAAGACTTTTTTTTATTTATGCATTTTTTTGTTGTTGCATGCAACCATTGCATACAAAAGAAACAATTACACTTAATGGCAACCTGTTTTAAACTTCCTTCTGTGAACTGATGTGGCTTCTTATCACAGAACGAGGCAGAAATTATATTCTATACAGTGATAAAGGCGATTAACATTGCATTATATAAGTATACATTAGCCTTATGAAAATACCCAAGATGGCTTGAACACAGATAAACCATATACTGTTGCAATGGTGTTTTCACTCTCTTCATGTTTAATCAGTCAAAACGTCTCTATCTGCATTTTATTCAGCTACAGCTGGATGTCCATATTAGGGATTTCCAGTAATGTAATAATACTCATTTGAGTCTCACTTGTGGACTTTCTGCGCAAAGGCGCCCTCCGGTGTCGAGTATGAATGAAACAATACATTGTGAGAGATTAGTGTTACATTATGCCCTATTTTGGGTAAAAAAGAAGAAAAAATCAAGTCAAGTCAACTTTATTTAAATAACGCTTTTTACAATGCAGATTGTTTCAAAGCAGCTTCACAGTGTTAAGGTCGCGATTTTGACGCGCAAATATTTTGCGCGATTGTTTTATTTTTTGATCAGCTGTTTGTGTAATGAGTGCTTCCACACTGGACGTGAATGTGCTGCGGTGAAAAAATTATATATTTTTTTGTTTGATGTCGTTTTTTAACAGAAAAGGCTTAAACCAATCACATACAAGGAAACAAAAGGTGACGAAATGTCCAGTTGATGTCACTAGCTATTCAATCAACATTAACCTTTGCCAGGCATCGCATTTCTCATGAGATTACAGCTGTAGTTGTGTTTACAGCTGTAGGCCACAGATGCAGCTGTGTTTGCCCACTGTAGGCTACAGACAACGATATCAAACCTTTTGAGTTAAAAGATTTTTTTCTAAACCTAATTGTGTCTGCGACTATGTAAAGTGAATGTGTTTCCGTCAGTATGACTGTGGCACTGAAATGTTTACATTGTTTACGTGTGAGATGGTTGTCCAGTGGGTTAAACCATGGAACTGACACACAGAAGGTTGCTGGTTCGATCCCAGCAGTCACCACCAGTGTGTCCTTGAGCAAGGCACTTTACTCCATGTTGCTCCAGGGGGATTGTCCCTGTAACAAGTGCACTGTAAGTCGCTTTGGATAAAAGCGTCTGCCAAATGTATAAATGTAAATGTAAATGTACATTGTTTATAATTGAATTATAGGCCCATTTCCAATCTCCCATTCCTCTCCAAAGTACTGGAAAAAGTTGTAGCTTCCCACCTCCAGGATCATCTCAAATACAACAATCTTTTCGAAAAATTTCAGTCTGGCTTCCGCTCTGCACACAGTACGGAAACGGCCCTGGTTAGAGTCACAAATGACCTACGGATGACAGCTGATGCAGGTTCACCATCCCTCCTCATTCTCCTCGATCTGTCTGCTGCATTCGATACAGTGGATCATGGTATACTCCTTAACCGGTTGCATCAAACCACTGGACTCACTGGCACTGCTCTTAACTGGTTTAAATCGTACCTCACTAGCAGAACAGAGTACATTTCACTTGGAAGTGCAAGGTCCCGGCAACACACAGTTACCTGCGGGGTTCCTCAGGGGTCAGTCCTTGGCCCCATTCTCTTCATCATTTACATCATCCCCCTCGGCCATGTCATTAGCCGCTATGGAGTCTCATTTCACTGCTATGCTGATGACACACAACTGTACATGAAATCAGAAACACACAACTCCATTTCAACAACATCATCTCCATCTTCAACACTCACCGCCTGTCTGGAGGAGATAAGGATGTGGATGAAGCACAACTTCCTCCAGTTAAACAGCTCTAAAACTGAGGCAATTCTTGTTGGCACTCCACATCAAACCCAGTCTTCCTCCATAACTGGTATAACACTCTCTGGTCATGACGTTCCCCTCTCCACAACTGTCACCAATCTTGGTGTAAGATTTGATCCACAACTCAGCTTTGAAGCCCATATCAAAAACCTCTTTCTACCATCTCAGAAACATTGCAAAACTCCGTCCATAGCTATCCTTAGCAGATGCTGAAAAACTGGTCCACGCCTTTGTCTCCTCCAGACTGGATTACTGTAACGCACTTCTCACCGGGATCCCTAACAAAAGCTTGCAGAGACTGCAGTATGTTCAGAATAGTGCTGCTAGGATCCTGATGAGAGTTCGAAAATACGATCACATCACACCCATTCTCCATTCACTTCACTGGCTTCCTGTTACCGCCAGGATTGAATATAAGGTCTCCCTTCTAACCCACCAGTGCATCTATGGAAATGCCCCCCCTTATCTGAAAGAACTACTCACACCTTCAACTACAACTCGATCAACAAACTCAAACCGCCTCCTTCTCCCCAAGACAAAGCTCAGCACTATGGGTGATCGGGCTTTCTGTTCTGCCGCTCCTCGGATTTGGAATGCCCTCCCCGACCATCTGAGGGCACCTCAAACTACTGAGACTTTTAAAAAAGGACTAAAAACATTTCATTTTAGGAGAATTTATGACTTTTAACCATTCAATCTATTAGTATTTTATCCTTCCTAAATGATCTTAACTGTAGCACTTTGAGATTTGTTCCAAATGTAAAGTGCAGTACAAATAAAATGTATTATTATTATTATTATTATTATTATTGTGACTCAACTGGAAACCCAGCTTCTCCGGATCGATTGGTTCCTGAAGTGTATGTTTATCTCGTCAGATGCGGTGCTACAGTCTCTCTCGAGCTCCACAAATTGTCCCACGTACATTTGACAGTAAGTGCAGAACCGGCCATGATACCGTTTTAGCTCCTGTACAAGATTAGCAGACTCCCCTTCAGACTCTCTGTTCTTTAAGACTGGGTGCACCCAATACCTTCTTTTCGGTCTTTTAAAAAAATGAAAAGCTGGTCTTCACTGAATGATGAAATGTCTGTGTTTTCTCAGCTGTCGTCACAAATGTTTTGGAATGTTGGAGCTCTGAAACGCCACGAACGTCGCAAACTCACGTTGCGGCTGATGTGAATGGTTTTGACGTGAACTATTCGCAAACGAAATATTCGTTTTTCCGCTTAGTTTTTTCTTTACGCGTCCGGTGTGAAAGGGCCTTTAAACAGGAAAATAATGCAACAGAATTTTATTCGGCCGTTCCGGAGGAAAAAAAAAGGGTGATGTCATCTAGCTCATTTCAATTATCATAGTGACAATGTGGGCTTTAGATCAGTAATTAGAGCAGTAATTTAGTTTATATGGTTAATTTAGTTTACTAATTAGATTTATTTGGATATTTAGTTGAAAATGTAGTGTCCCCAACTGAGCAAGCCAAGCCAAAGGCGACAGTGGCAAGGAGCCAAAACTCCATCAGGTGGCGTAATGGAGAAAAACAAACCTTGGGAGAAACCAGGCTCAGTCGGGGGGCCAGTTCTCCTCTGGCCAATTAACAAACAGCGTATGATTATTATTCTGGCAACTTTACAGGTCAGAGGTCATATTAGATCGGAATATTCGAAAGATCGGAGGCAACACGCCAGAGACGGGTTTATTGAGGATGATGTGTCGATTAAACAATTATTAAATTGGAAATATCTAAAGATATTTGAAGATATCTGAAGTAAAAATTCGATAATCACTAAGTTTTTATCTGAATTTTGCTCCCTTTGGCGTTCAATGTTGATCAGCAAGTCCTGCAGACCGGGGTGATTAACGAATCATTTTCGCAGAATCCAAAAATCTGTCACACTGTCGAGCTAACTTTCTGACGTCTTGTGTTTTATGACCGGTGGCAACCAGTGTTAAGGTACAATACTGCCACCTTCTGTACGCTGGGATGTCAATCAGATACTATGTTATACTATGATATAAATGTTTTAATGTTTTATGTCCTATATTTAAAAAAAAATTCATTAAAGGGTTAGTTCACCCAAAAATGAAAATTCTGTCATTAATTACTTACCCTCATGTCGTTCGACACCCATCAGACCTCCGTTCATCTTCAGACACAAATGAAGATATTTTAGTGTAAATCTGATGGCTCAGAAAGGCCTCCATTGGCACAATGCACGGTTCACTCTCAAGACCCTTAAAAGGTACTAAAGACGTCGTTACAAAGTCCATCTCACTACAGTGGTTCTCCAATAACTTTATGAAGCGACAAGAATAGTTTTTGTGCACAAAAAAACCCTTAACTTAAAAAAAACCCTTAACCTAACTTATATTGTGATGACCGATTTCAAAACAATGCATCATGAAGCTTCGAAGCGTTATGAATCAGTGAGTCGATTCAGCGGTTTCAATTGCCAAAGTCACGTGATTTCAGCAGTTTGGCGGTTTGACACACGACCCGAATCATGATTCGACTCGCTGATTCATAACGCTTCGAAGCTTCATGATGCATTGTTTTGAAATCGGTCATCACTATGTAAGTCGTTATTTAGGTTTTTTTTGCGCACAAAAACTATTCTCGTTGATTCATAAAGTTATTGTAGAACCACTGTAGTGAGATGGACTTTGTAACGACGTCTTTAGTACCTTTTAAGGGTCTTGAGAGTGAACGGTGCATTGTGCCAATGGAGGCCTTTCAGAGCCATCAGATTTCAACTAAAATATCTTAATTTATGTTTCGAAGATGAACGGAGGTCTGACGGGTGTCGAACGACATGAGGGTAAGTAATTAATGACAGAATTTTCATTTTTGGGTGAACTAACCCTTTTAATGTAGTTTTTTTTATTTTATTTTTTTTTAGATAAGGCTGTTATTTATATTATAGGTTATTTATTTGGTATGCGTCCTGAAGATTGCTGCTGTCGCTGCAGCAAGCTTTATGTGTGAGCTTGAGCGCTTAATTTATATTTTAAATGCTCATTATTATGGTTTAGTATTTCAAAACTAATTTTACAGAGTAATTCAAAAGAACTGAGTGAGCGATTCGCTAGCAAATTGGACAGTACATTGAATTGCATGTTTGTTCCTGCATGAGGTGAATGTGTACAATGTAACAAAAAACCTGTGATGACTAATTATTGTCAATATATAAGTGATGCACCAAAATTTTGGCAACTGAATAGAAATTGCTTTGCAGGGACAAAATCATTGATTGAAAAAGTGATGATTCATTCTCGGTTCTCCGATAACGCGTTCATCATCATCGTGCATTTGGTGCATTACTATAAGATACTATTTCTTTACTGTTGCGTCTTCAACTTTTGGATTTCTGAGAAAAAGTGTGACAGCTGATGAAATGGTTAAATGCTTCCGAAGAGAAAAGAAACAACAAAAAGTGGTGGAAAAAAAGGACCTGTGTCATCAGATGGGGAGTGATAGTAGACAGACTGGTGGGAATCGAATTCCACACAACACACGAATGAGGGATTGTAACATCCAACAGCTCACAGACATCAAATCTTCCATTGACAGATTCCCAAAGAATATGCAACACCTTTTCCTTTTCTAGTTTCTTTCCCAGTTCAGAGTGAAAAATGCACAGAGAGTGGCACTCAAAACACACATCCAGACCAATACTCATACACCTACCAACGTGACCCAGCTGAAAGCAACAGCAAAGCAGAGAAACAGGAACATCAATGATTCATGCTATAGACCTAGATGGGGGCAGGGGTTTTAAGCTATAAATACACCAATGTAACTTTTTAGTGGCAAATCGCCTGTTCGCAGGCACATGTTTAGAGCACAAATGGAGCAAAAGAACAAAGTAGCTAAATGTAAAAAGCACAGAGACGGTGAGCATGTGCTTTCAAGAGACGTGCCACACATTCCCCAAAGGGAAACCATCCAGCCTTCTGCAATTTGCTTAATTGTTTTCATTATTCATATGACATAAAAGATGCTAAATTAAAATGTGTTAGGCCCACACGCATTGGGGGCTTTTGTGTGCAAACCCTAACATCTGTTTAGAAAATCCTCCACTTTATTTAATTGACAGGGACCGGCACATCCAGCTTTCAGTGTGAAAAAGGTTCCTCCAGTTGTCGGTCGCACATTTCTGAATGTGCATATGTTGCTTTCAGGCAGGTATCAAAGAGGCTTTATCTCTTTCAAGGTTAGCAAAGAGATTCTCAACCATGAGCCAAGTAGTTAGTGGAGAAAAAGCACACAGGACAAAAACAGATCTTGAAAAGAGAAATTAGAAAGGCTGCACATGTATTATATCGACCAAGACAATATAATGAAAGTATAATACCTTGATATATTTTTTTATCTCGGGTTACAAAAGTGTATATCTGTTATATACGTCTATTCTACTGCATGGTCAAATGTTTCAATGTACGCATTTTTTAAAGAAATTAATACTTCCAGCAAGGAATTGATCCAAACTGTTAGAAAGATTTCTATTTCAAATAAATGCTGTTCTTTTGAACTTTCTATTCATCAAAGAATCCAGAAAGAAAAAAACTTTTTACACTAAAATATTAATATTAATTAGAAATGTTTCTTGGACCGCAAATCATCATATTATAATGATTTCTGAAGGATCATGTGACACTGAAGACTGGAGTAATGATGCTGAACATTCAGCTTTGCAATCTCAGGAATAAATTACATTTAAATATATTGGAAAAAAATAAAAAAATTGTCTTTTTAAATAGTAATAATTAGGGATGGAACGATTACCGGTGCGAGGGGGGGGGATCACACTTCTCAGCCTCCCCGGGAAAGTCTATGCCAGGGTACTGGAGAGGAGAATACGGCCGATAGTAGAACCTCGGATTCAGGAGGAACAGTGTGGTTTTCGTCCCGGTCGTGGAACACTGGACCAGCTCTATACCCTCTACAGGGTGCTGGAGGGTTCATGGGAGTTTGCCCAACCAGTCCACATGTGTTTTGTGGATTTGGAGAAGGCATTCGACTGTGTCCCTCGCGGCATCCTGTGGAGGGTGCTGAGGGAATATGGGGTCCGGGGTCCTTTGCTAAGGGCTGTCCGGTCCCTGTATGACCGAAGCAGGAGTTTGGTCCGCATTGCCGGCAGTAAGTCAGACTTGTTCCCGGTGCATGTTGGACTCCGGCAAGGCTGCCCTTTGTCGCCGGTTCTGTTAATAATTTTTATGGACAGAATTTCTAGGCGCAGCCAGGGGCCGGAGGGTGTCAGGTTTGGGGACCACACGGTTTCGTCTCTGCTCTTTGCGGATGACGTTGTCGTGTTGGCCCCTTCTAACCAGGACCTTCAGCATGCACTGGGACGGTTTGCAGCCGAGTGTGAAGCGGCTGGGATGAGGATCAGCACCTCCAAATCCGAGGCCATGGTCCTCAGTCGGAAAAGGGTGGTTTGCCCTCTTCAGGTTGGTGGAGAGTTCCTGCCTCAAGTGGAGGAGTTCAAGTATCTAGGGGTCTTGTTCACGAGTGAGGGGAGGATGGAACGGGAGATTGACAGACGGATCGGTGCAGCTTCTGCAGTAATGTGGTTGATGTACCGGTCTGTTGTGGTGAAGAAAGAGCTAAACCGTAAGGCGAACAGTGTACAAAACAATCGTCCAGACAAGATGACCACAAGAAGTTATAGTAATAATTATAGTAGTATTAATTGTAAAGTCCTCTGATTTCATTTTCAATACAATTAAAAAAAGAGACACAAGACGCAAGTAGCATTTGAATGAAATGAGAGAGCGTGTCCGTTGTGATGTGTGGATGTGCGCTGTGTAGGGGTGGAGCGGTACACGTATTCGTACCGAACCGTTTTGGTACAGGGCTTTCGTTTCGGTGGACGCGTGTATGCAATCTTTAACAGTTAACAAACGGCTTGTTTTAAGCGCGGAACATACTTCCATCCCAAACAAACATATTAAGTATTCAGTCCATTTTATCACGAAATTCAAACGATAAATGCCGTTTTGACGCTCCTTAATGTGACGTGACAGATTACTGTATAGTCGCGTCAGTTCAAGCGGCCGCATCCTTCGCATGAACGCGATCATCTGTGAACGAGATCATCTCTTCCTAAAGAACAAACATTAATTAATATCTTAAGGTATGTCGAGGATACATTACAGCTTACTGAAACGTATCATGTTGTGTAATCGCTCGATCAGTGTTTCAATGGTGGAAAGACGTCAATATTAAAACAGCTCGTAAACAATGTCACGTAGCATCACATTTACCTCAGAAGTCATTCAGTGTCCGCAGCTGTTAGTTCACTAGAGATGAACTCTTTCGCTAAATGCACTATATTAGCCTTTATTAATTCTACTTAACCTGCTACTGATGTCTGGATTATGTAATGTATCTTTTAAATACATGTCATGAAAATGACAGCCACTGTGTATAAATGATTATATTTCAACAACGAATTGGAGAAAAAACTATTTTATTATTAGATTTAGAAGTTAATACAAAAACTGCCTTGTGTGAAGTTTACATGTTTGCATACAATGTGCTATTTGAATGTTGATTATTATATCTAAAAAATAAATAGCAACTGAATGTAGGCTAATAGTTCGGGCTCTGTTGTTAAACTGTATCGCCTACTACAGTAATGTGCAAGTAAGGGCTCCCTGTATAGCCTAGTTTACAGTATAATCTTTAAGAAACTTTTAGTTATAATTGAATTGATTTAAGGACAGACAATTTTTTTCAGTAAACCACTGTTTAAATAAATAAATAAAAAGCAATTTTGTAAAACTGCTGTACCGAACCGTGACTTCAAAACAGAGGTACGTATCGAACCGTCAGTTTTGTGTACCGTTACACCGCTAGTGATGTGTTATAATGCGTTGCTATTGACGACGGCCATTATAAGGAAGGAAATCCCACAGAATAGATTCTTCCTTAAAGTGCATAGAGCACCTTGATTTATTTGCTGTTTGTTGATTTTCAAATATAAAACTTGTTGCAATGTTTTCAGTGTGTGCATCTGTTCTTTTAGAATACTTTCATCTCATTTGTACAAAACCGTGATAATATTGATAATCGTGATAATTTAGGTCACTATCATCGTGATATGAAATTTTCATATCGTTTCATCCCTAGTAATAGTATTTAATAGTATTACTGTTTTTACTGAAACTGATCAAATACATGCAGCTTTGATGAGTAAGAGACTTCTTTCAAAGCATTAGG
The DNA here is from genome assembly GCF_949357685.1 of Gobio gobio. Lineage (NCBI taxonomy): Eukaryota > Metazoa > Chordata > Actinopteri > Cypriniformes > Gobionidae > Gobio > Gobio gobio. The sequence continues at coordinate 8,944,417 of NC_137111.1, forward strand.
AAAAAAATCACTGACCAAACTTTTGAATACTAAAGTGTGTATTTGAATGTAAAACTTCTAGACTAGTCAATTCATACAGAACTATGGGTAGTCGAATACTCAAGTCAATGTTTTGTCAAATAGTCTTGATTACATGACTGCACTTGTTCTATGTGATGACAGCAGAAGGAAAACAGCTCCCTCCACATAACATACCCCAGTGAAATTGCCAGATTGAATTATGCAAATGTGAAATATACAGTGAAACTGGAGAGTGTTTATATGGAGTGTTCACACAGAAACCAATATTCTTGTAAACGGCTCTGAGATTCCTGAAATGAATAGAAATGTCAGCAGAGGCTGACAGCAACTATGAGTGAGTGGGACACGGCTGTTTTTGACAGTATTCATGACAACACAAGCCCCATGAATCTCGCAATAATATGCAAAGACATGCAAAGCTTCATTTCTCACCAGCATCACCATTACAAAGCATCTCTCTCTTAAACAAAACACCATATACTTATAAGATCAGTGTTATAAATCAATATCTAATACCTATAATTAACTGTCAGTATTTTTATATTCAATTTAAAAGATCAAAAATCATATAAAATCATATATCAGTGCATCCCTAGAGATGATATGTGCACATGCTCTCTTATAAGCCCCGTTTCCACCGAAATTACCCGGAACAATTTGTCCCAGGAACCTTTTTTCTTTTTTCCCTGCGTTTCCATCGCGGTCTAAAGTACTGTGAAGATTAGTCCGGTGACGTAAGACTGCACACGACTTTCCAGAGCCCACTGGATTTCATCTTCCGCAAGCACACGTTATAAAGCCTGAACCTCGTCTTCGGTCCATCGGCCGTATTTTTTAAACTTCATTGTTGATTCGAATAGCAAACAACTCTTACTGCACGCACCGCAACAGGTGGTTTAAATAAAATGCTGGGTGAGCTCAACCAATCATGTTCAGTGCCCAAGTCCCACCCCCGAAAGTTCCTGAACTTTGAAAAAGCACTACCTCGCGAGCAGGGCCGTTTTGAGGGGGTCATTTTTTTACCCGGAACTTCATTTAGACCCTAGTTCCTGCGGTCGAAACACACAGAGTACCACCCCAAAGTCCCTAGTTCCTGGGGAAAGTTCCCGCGGTGGAAATGTGGCTATAGAAATTGCAACAGACCAGATAAAGCCCTTTCAGTCACATACAGACTGGGCTCAACGTTTCTTAGACTTGGACTGGAAGTTCTCTCGTCTAGTGTCCCTAAGGCGGCAAAAATTACTTCACTGAATCAGGAGAATTACACCTCACTGTTCCATGCACCTAAAAAGCAGAAGTACCTGTTTCAAAACCTAGTGAGCTTTTGTACATCCATAGGCTTCATATGCCTCAGCCAAAGTGAACCATCGGCCACGTGTGTCAACAGACTCGAGGAACGGATGGTGACATAATGCTACTATGTGTTGTTTACCTGCATACAACCAGTCTAAAAAACAAACAAACAAACATTGCACGTCCCGATGTTTGTGCAGGAAGTGCAGCGCTTCTGTTTTGCTGTTCACAGTACCGGGAGAGAGCTTGCATAAACTGCCGGTACCCTCATCAGTTCTTTTGGAGATAAACAGAAACTGTTGATTCACTCGCTCTCTCTCACACTGGGTCTCGCTCACTTACATAGTTTTATATATTTAGGGGTGAATTAAGGGTCATTGGGACAGTTTTTGAATCTCCGCCTTTTATAAGGCTTCTTTCTTGCCATAAATTAAAAACATCAGCTTAACACATAATACATATCTGTAATACTGAATATGTTACCTATCCATTTGAGGAGGAAACAAAGTTATATCATAATGAAAGGAGGTGTGACATACCCTTTTATGTAAACTGAGCCGAAACATTTTTTGGAAATATTTGGGTGATTGGGACACAACCTTTGGGTGATTGGGAGAGCACATCTTGTCATTGATTCCGGCTAGTATCAATGGCTAGTATAAGCATTGTTACGCAAATTAGTTCATACTTTGCAAAATTGCATTGTCTGTTCCTCATGACTCCCATGTTTATTTCTGTTAAAATTATTACTCAATGTTTATAAATCTGTCGACGACTCATACATTACAGTGAATTTTCTTCCCCCAAATTTCATTGAATGTATTTAATTCTTTCTCCCCGAATTTCATTGAACATTTAATTCTCCTCCCCACAATTTCACTGAACACATTTAATTCTCTTGCCCCAAATTTCATCATCATCATCATCTTCCGCTTATCCAGGGCCGGGTTGCGGGGGCAACAGCCTAAGCAGAGACTCCCAGACTTCCCTCTCTCTAGCCACTTCCTCCAGCTCTTCCAGGGGAACCCCGAGGCGTTCCCAGGCCAGCCGGGAGACATAATCCCTCCAGCGTGTCCTAGGTCTTCCCCGGGGTCTCCTCCCGGTGGGACGTGCCTGGAACACCTCCCTGGGAAGGCGTCCAGGAGGCATCCGAAATAGATGCCCGAGCCACCTCAGCTGGCTCCTCTCGATGTGGAGGAGCAACGGCTCTACTCTGAGCTCCTCCCGAGTGACCGAGCTTCTCACTCCATCTCTATCCCAGCCACACTGCGGAGAAAGCTCATTTCGGCCGCCTGTATCCGGGATCTTGTCCTTTCGGTCATGACCCACAGCTCATGACCATAGGTCAGAGTAGGAATGTAGATCGACCGGTAAATCGAGAGCTTTGCCTTACAGCTCAGCTCCTTCTTCACCACGACAGACCGGTACATCGACCGCATTACTGCAGAAGACTGTTATATCTCCCGTTCCATCCTTCCCTCACTCGTGAACAAGACCCCAAGATACCTGAACTCCTCCACTTGAGGCAGGAACTCTCCACCAACCTGAAGTGGGCAATCCACCCTTTTCTGACTGAGGGCCTCGGACTTGGAGGTGCTGATTCCAAATTTCACTGAAAACATTGAATTATCTTCCCCCAAATATCAGGGTAAATTGTCATAGTTAATATAGTGCATAAAACTTTGATGGTAACATGAATATGGAGTACTACTGCATTTTATTAATAAGCAAAGGCTTTAAGCACTGTCCCAATCACCCAAAACTATGCTGTCCCATTCACCCAAAATGTGTTTGGTTGGATGGGACAAAATAAAAACCACCTAATTCTGAAAACAGAAACATTATATTAACTGTATTTTACTTATTTTGCTGCAGTGATACATCATATTCATGTATCAATCAAAGGTTTGTGCAATATATTTGCCATGACAATTTTATGACCATATTATTAAAACTAGCAAAAGCTAAATGTTATTTTCCTCACCTCATGCGTTGCAGGGTCAACTTCCTTTTTTTTTTTTTGCTCCGCTCACTCATGTGATGCCACACCAAAGAGGGTGTGCAATTTTGATTATGCGGTCTCTTGATTATGTGAGACCAGCACGTTTTTAGCTGACCGGTTCCAGCCCGGAACCGCCTTTTCCGCATTGGAAATGTGCGGAACGGACATGGTTTTGAGAACCATGTCGGTGGAAAAGTGGTATCAGAGTGGTCAGATCCACAGGCAATCTTTTGCATGTCAGGGATTGTTGGAGAACTCTAGAGAGTAAATTATAACAGACTTGCAATGCTTTTTTTGTGATTTACAAAAAGCCTCAACAATAACCCACATTTGTTCGAGATTTCCACCCTGAGGGAGGAGGAAACACATGATGGAGAAACCCATCTTCAGACTACATCCACCGTTCAGCTCTCTCCACCCATCAAACAGACAACTAGGCCAATCAATACAACCGCCTGCCTGACCATGTCCTGCATGCTTCCGCTTGGAACCGCGAGAGAGATGGTGAAGGGAACACAGAGTCTGTTAGCAAATCCTACATGTGAGTAATCTAGCATGGGTCGCAATGGTGTGACGGAGCTATTTTTTTATACTGTGCCTTAGCTGTTAAGACTTCTTGAAAAGCTGTGCCTTTAAACTCATCCCTTTTAGTGCACTGCATGTCTCGCATTGTTTTTAGGCATATGGCATAAAAAATGTCTAGAGACTTCCACATTCTGCTTCATTCTGTTCTATAAAATTGTTAGGCATATGGCATTAAAAATGTCTAGAGACTTCCACATTCTGCTTCATTCTGTTCTATAAAATTGTTGTTTAGGTAACCAAACCAACTAGTTGAAATGTAAAAATATTTCCCTTTGCAAATCCCTAGAGTTTTCTCACTAGCACAACCTTTGTGCCGATGTTGAGGAGTGGCAACTCGAGGAACAGCTTTAAAAATTAGAATAACTTTAAAGATATACCAGATGTAAGGTGCTGACTATACAGCGTTAGTTCCAGTTGGAGAAAAGCAGCAACAAAGGGAACACAGAACAGGGAGAGAACATGAAAGCTAATGCAGTACATGGGGAAAAAATGGAGCAGAGGTTTTGGGAGCCCCTGAGTTGAAAGCAGAACCTCGTCACTGGTTATATGCACCTGCTTTTTGGTGTTTGAGCCTAAAAGCCTTGGAATCCCTGTAAGCCTGGAAAGAAGGCGAGATGTCGCTGATCAAAGTGGGTTCGACCTAGTACCCCAGTGAGCACCTGAGGTGTAGTGCATTGAAAAGAAGTCTGATGTCTTTAGAAGGTGGGCACTCTCTCTTATCCACAAGACCTCACGGCCACAGCTTGTCATTCTGACAGTCGCTGAGTTACCCCCATAAGCCAGGGACTTCTAGGCTAATCAGCTAGTGATCTCATACGAGCGTCTTCTCACATGAGTGGCTCTTGGCCAACCATGGCATACAATGTCAAGAGCCAATGAATACTGAGCTTTAGGGTCAGATTAGGTGGTTAATGCCACCTAACACTTCAATGCATTGTCATAAATAACACAAGGCTACTGGAACAAATGCAAATCTATTGTTGAGATCCGACTGACAATGGTGAAACAATGACAATTTTTTGAAGACTAAAATTAAAACATTACAATGAGGACAAAAAATAAATAAACTTACTTTATCCTGTCGGCATCTGATAAGGACTCCTACAAAGAAAGAGCATTCATTTAGTATTTGCAAACTGAACATCATCTTACACATAAAAAAAAAATTGTATATTACAATAAATATTGCTGTAATTTGTCTTTTTTATTCCAAGAGGGCAAACATAACATTTCCTCAAGACTTGAATGTGAACTGATCTTATGTGTGGCCGTAAAACAATTTCTAAATGGCAACGCTTCCTAAAACAAGTTTTTAGCCCACATTTAACTAGTGATAAAGCATATTATTACACACATAGGAAACCATTTTGATGGATAGTTTGGATACTTGGATAATTTTGTGCCTTCTAATTTCTTTCAAGTAAACATACGGTAAATAAACTCATTAAAAAAGACCTACATTGTGGCATGTATCAATTAAATATTACAGTTTTATTAATGACCTGTATGTGTTGGATAATTAATTTCATAATTGCGATAAAAAAGCAAGGGGGAAGCATTTGACATCATACTCTGTGCTTTCTGCCAAACAGGTCAATACACACATGCCTAGTGAAGCTATAAAATTGGTCTGACATCCTGTTTTTTCTGCCAGCTAAACGGCCCCATATCCCACAGAGCAGAAAATGGCAAAGCTTTTTTTTTTTATGTGTCTAATGTAGAGAAAAGTTATAAACAACCTGTTTCTTTAAAGACTAATTATGTATTTTGTTGTTGACGGATGATAATCTGTGACCCAAATAAAACAGCACAGAACAGAAGTTCATGAAACACTGTCGCAGAAGTGACGATTGGTGATGCGAGTTTTAGTAAACGCTCATATTTTGAGTCTGCTTTTTTAAATCATCAAGCTTCAAAATAGACAGAAAAAGTAGTCCATATCACTCGTGCACTATTCCAATAGTTTTGAAGTCACACAATGAGCTGCTATTCACTGATAGTCCTCCCTACCTCTCAGATCTCATTTGGGTGTGCACACATTCAAACTTTCCACATGGGAAAGTCACATCAAGTTTGATAATGACACAAAATTCCATTCATTCTGACGCATGTCGTCACTGAATACAGCATGGCAAGCTCCAATGCATGCAACTGCAAATAGGACTAGAAAAAAAGACCAATTATTGTATGACTTCAGAAGACTTGGAACTACAGTGCACACCCATATAAGTCACATGGACTACTTCTACTACGTCTTCACAGTCCACTTTTGTTGTATCGAACAAGTATTCTTCAAAATGTATCACAGAAGTAAATTTGTAGATCGACACAAGAAAATTACTGAATTTTCATTGGTAACACTATTTTAATAGTCCACTTTAGAGATTTTACTAACTATAAATAACTCTGCAACTACATTTCAACTAACTCTCATTAGAGGAATAGTAGACTTTCTGCTTAATATCTGCTAAGACTATTTGGATGCTCCCTGACAGACGTTCTACTGACTAGAAATAACATGTACATTTATTCTACTTACCTAAACTCGCACCTAACCTAAAAGTCTACTTCAGTCAACTAATACTCTAATGAGAGTTAGTTGACATGTAGTGGCAAAGTTACTTATAAGTAGTAGAATGTCTAAAGTGGACTATTGAAATAAAGCCTGAAATAAAAACCTTTTTTATTTTTTAGCAAACTATTCCTAAGAATAATAAATAAAAAAAAACATTATTTCAATATTAATCAGGCACAATTGTAGTAGAATGCGGTAGATAGGTTCTTCAATGCAAGAGTGGACTGTATATAGTACATTATATATTGTATAGTATATTGTATATTAGGTGGGGGTAAATAAATGTTCTCAATGACGTACCTTGATCTGTGATAATAAGGAAAAGGCAGTCACTTGTGATAAAGGTGTTTTCTCACCCTCCACACGAATGGTGGGAATCTCAACCTTTGGCAGCCCTGATTTATCCATATTGTCCTTTTGAAGGGCTCTGCTCTCTACATGGGGCAAATGGTGGAGTTGAGGCTGGTGTTGAACCCCCCGTGGAGCCCTGTCATCCCCTTCAGAATCATTGCTGACCCCCACCCGACTATAAATAGCGCCTTCGGCTTTAGGACGGGCCCCTTCCCGATGGGGATCTGCACGTTGCTTTTCTGACACTCTTTCTGGACTGTCCACTGAGATGTGCCATGTCTTAGGTCTTGCCTCTCTTGATTTCCTGCTGGCTCTGCTATGCTGGGTAGCCCATTCATCCCACGGTCTGCACCTCTCTTGCTTTTTGTCATAATGGTCCTTGAATTCGTAGTGTTGGGGATTATTGTGGTGTTTGGTTTGGTTCCCTTTTGAAGACATTGTTGACTCGGGAAGGTTCCCACGCAGCAACTTTAGATTGTCAGGGCTGAACACCCGATAGGTGATTTCATCCAGAAATTGGGAAAATTTGATCTTCTCCTCAAGAAGCTGCATCTTCCAATCCGGTGGCATAGAGCTGGGAGATGTAGACGACGTGGAAGTAGCACGTCCTGTGGGAGAGACTCGGATGCCCTTTTCCCTGTCCAAGGACATGCTTTTGGGTTTCCTGCTACGTCCACGACTTTTCTTGTGGTCTAGCATCTCTGCCGACTTAGACTTGCGCAGACTATCGGAGGAGTACACTCCCAACTGATGAGATTGCTTGAGGATGCCCTTGGGTGGATGGGCATGCATCACAGATGCTGCATGGGGTGGACGCTTTTCTTCCCTGGGTACAAATATCTCCGCCGTCTCTTTGAAGACCAAGGAGCGCTCCGCACTCCTGCTGGAGTGTGACGGGGAGCTACCTCGAATGCACTGTTGGGAGCCTTCCGAGGAGGAGAGATCGTCGTCAGCAGAGAGCGCCAGTAGGTCATCACTACGACTGATAAAGCGGTTCATTCTTTGTTGCCGGAGATGCTCGGGGGGAAGTCTCATGCGAAGAGAACCGTGGCTGAAGATTCGAGGTGGGGGAAGGACACTAAGTTCCAAACTAGACAGGCTCGAGACATCTAGTTCGCTGTCAGATGCTTGCGACCATACGGGTCTCTCAGGGCATTGTGGGTAAGGGCCTGTAAATCGTCTATGCTGCAAAATAGGTGCATGATTTCGGGGAAAAATTACCTGGCAGGGGTCAGGCTGTGCTGATGGCGCGGATGGCAAGGCACTCCCACTAACATCCTCTCGAAATACTGGGACAGTGTGGCGCGTCTCGCGGTGCTGCGGAGGTGCCTTTCGGTACGGTTTCCGGGAGGGAGCAGCACTCGTCATTCTGGTAGATCAGTGTGCTTCCATACACTGTCCGTTAGTCCTGCCGAGAGAAAAGCATGAGAATCCAAATAGCAGTAGCCTTCAGCCCTGTCCAGTGCAAAAAAGACAGTTCCTATCCTCTCTCTCTCTCTCTCGCTCTCTCCCCTGTGCCACCCTGCCTCTTCCTCCCTAAGCGGCAACGTCAAAAAAGCAGTTTGAATCAATAGGCTTTGATCAGCACCACTGGGCAGTTTAAAACACAACCACCAATAAAAAACAACTATGGATTTAACAGACAGCAGGAGTTGATACAGGGAAAATCAGGGGCAAAAAAAGCCTTAAACAACCACCAAACATCTGTCTATACTTCTACTGTGATTTGAGGTGTTTATCATAATCTGTGTGGTAAATTGAGGAAAGATGAGAATGGGAGAGGAAAGACAAAAATAGATACCGGATAAAGGGTGTTATAGACACAAATATATAGACACGAGCGAAGGAGGGAGGGGGAAAAGTGGACTCGTTCTAAAGTGAGTGATTGATTACATGTTGGAGTGTGTTTCCAATAGACAAACCGTTAAACCACTGCCTGCATGACTCTTATTGATCACAGGAAGCTATGTATAGAATAGGAAAAGTGGGTGTGCGGTTGGGATCCAATCACTTACTGAGGCACGTAGGGCTGACCCACCGTTCAAAATATACTCAGAAATTCTATTTAAACAATACTAGTTAGGCAAACTTGTAATACAGAGACAAACTAGTTTTCATAACTCAAGCTAATTAATTAATAATTACCAATTGTTTTTGGTTGTTTTGATCATTTAGAAATGTGATCCCAGGCTGCTAGAAATGTCTGTGGTACAGACTCACTCATTTATTGACTTTGGTAGAATACCATAACTAAAGCAAATTTTCTTATTACTTATTACTTACCGCATTTGCACGGGATAAGCCAAGCGTGTGATTATACTCAAATTTATCTCCCGGATATGATCTTGTTGTTATAGGTTTAGCTGTATGATATATCATAAACAGATGATGTTCCCTTACCACATGCTGTTATACATGTCATCCATCTCCATCTAATCATTCTTTTTGTTTTCACTCTTCTGATGGTTTTCAGCTTTCTCTTTCTGCAAATTCTACAGTAGTATGGTGTATAGTGACATGACCCAGCACCCAAAATACTATCAAAACACTCGCGAAAGATGGATGAAATGGTGCACAGGAAACAAAAACCTTGAAAAAAAATGATATACGACCACGCCAAATCCTGGCCAAATCAAAGAGATGCCGATTCACACAGGACTAATATTATCACAGGACCTCAGTGTCCGGCGAAAAATGATAAGTCATTTTCGGGGGAATTTACACTTTACAAAATTACAGACATGGCCGATTTGGGATTAAGATCACGGACAACTTCCGCAATTATTACAAATGACTAGAGGTCACCAGGTAATACTAACAGGGCTAAAGTCATCCTATGTTAATATTTGTAAATGTTTGTATCTAATCCTGTCCAAACAGTGCTAAAGTTATCCAGCAACACCATTATATTGTAAGATGAATCCACTGTGGGACTGCTAATGCACAGAGCTGCCAAAAAACGTCTGCCACAAAACAGCATTCTGTTTAAGCACTTGCAGTACCTAGGTGAAGAAAAATCCTTACCCTGTAGATCCAATTTTCACATATTTGGCCATTCGATATAATCTTGACTTGTGGTTGCTCGGGGCACTAAACACAAAACAACCTTGTGGGCAAGTCAGTTTGAGTCGGTCAAAGAAAGTAACATTTTAGATCACTCCCTTTTGCTTCATCACAGCAACCTGCATTGATGACGGTGGGCTCCCTGTAGTCAGAACGCCACATGGGTGCATAACACATGATAACAGGCCATGGTTAGCACTCAGATTATCTTCACTTCTTCCTGGGTCACACCTTTCCCTGCAGGAGGACAGCTTTCTTTATTGGTGTGGCTATTTTTAAAGCTCCTGACTGGTAAAATGGGAAAAATGAAGGGAGAATTGGCTGGTGTGTCACAGTGTGGTGCCAATAAGAAATCAATGGTGCTCCCTCCGCATGCTGCTAATGTGCTGCGGGGCACAGGCTGGGACACACATATACGCACACACACACGTGAGGGGGGTCACTGCCAAAATGCGCCACTTATTGGCAGGCTGATTTTCCCTCTTGACGTCAACCTCTACCCACAATGCACAAACACACCAGGCCTATACAACAATACACAGCAAACAGAAGTAAACGTGCTTGTAAAAGCGGACTCAAAAGACAGTTGACTTTAATCAGTAACCCCATCTGAACTGATAAAGTTTCACACAAAGTTCAACAAGATATTGAGCAGGCATCTTATCGCTCAGTTGAACTTTTGGTCTTAAGTTAAAGTGTACACAACACACACAGTTTCTGCCAGTCTCCTGTTAATCTTGAGTACATATAGAGTAGTATTGCATCCTTCATATCTCTGAAGACTCCGTTTTATCAGATTTATAAAAGGCCGATATGCTGTACCGATTCTTTTTTAAAACAGCCAAGTCGACGTTGACTAGTCGCTGATGACGTCATTAATGAACAAATAAGCCTGAACCTCGAGCTGAGACTCGGACGAGGGTTGACAGTGCTGCCCACAAGGCTATTGCTTCATGGGATGGGCATTTCAAACAAAAATAATATTCGATGATCGCTGGGAATTATTTGATTATTATTCGAAAATGTATATAGTTATAGTTAAAAAAGAGACAAAGCATTCAAAATAAAAATGTTTGAAGGTAGATTAGTGCCATCTGGTGGGAGTAAAAAAAGAAAACCGGATGTAATACCACATCTAGTTTTGACAACTAGATTCCTATATAACTATACAAAGTGGCTTATAAATTCTCTAGTGTTTTTAGACATAAATACTTATTTTTATTAAGGTGTGGATTTGGATTTATACTTAGACATTCTCAGACTTTAGATTTTATTTTTTTATGTTGATTTGAAGTGTCAGTTTTTGCATACATTTTATTACATTCAAACCTCAGAGAGGTTCATATATGTTCAAAACATTTTGAACATATAACATCAAAATTCAATAAAAATGTAACAAAACTTAACAGGTATGTTTTATCACAGCATAATAGATCTTATTTTAACCTCTTATTTGAGAATTTTGGTTACATTTTTACCACATTGATACTGCCACACCAGTTCATTTGTATGGGTATTATATTGTGGTTTGTGTGTGTGTCTCTTGAGTGTGTTTACATGAGTGTGTATTTGAGTGTGTGTGTCTGTTTTGAACTCTTGATGTTTTAGAGTGTAACCTCTTCCTTGCCGTTTGTTTTTTTTTACTGCAAATTGGCTGAATTATTGATTTAGTTTCAGACATTTGCAAAAATGTGCTCTGTGTTATAGTCGCACTATGTGTGTGTGTGTGTGTGTGTGTGTGTGTGTGGGGGGGGGGGGGGGGTTGTGTCTATTTTGCACTCTTGATATTTTATCAAGTCACCCCTACATTGCTGTGCGCTTTTTTTCTGGATCATGGCTGATCTGTGGTTTGCATCACCAAAAGATTCCCTGAGTTTTTGTATTTTTGCGTATTCCCCATTCATTTCCTATGTCGGTCATTTTTGACCGCGAAGGAGACAAATGTGACTATTTGTTTTCCAGACCCTTCAACATAAACAAATAATTTCCATGATTATTTTGTATGTTCACATAGCCAATGCGACAAAAGTCACCAAGTGTCATCCTAGGGTTGTGCCGATGGACGATATCATCACCATCGTGATGCCAAGCCCCCATTGCGAGTCTGGTTGTGAGTGCGAAGCACACTAAATCCTCTTCTATAGTTAAAAACTTTGCAGGGATTGCCCTGAAAATTAAATTGAGAATATAACTAATGCATATATTCTATTTTAAATGCTGTAGTCTATGCCAGATATAGCCTACATTTTGAAATAATAAACGAGGCTCAAACATCCATTTCAAGCATGCGTGTTTATTTTAGCGCTTCCGTCAGTGAAACACACCACAGCCTGTTAAATATTTAAACAATTATCATTAAATAATGGTAACCTAAAGAATATAAGAAAATTCAATATTATTTCAAACAAATTTCATAGAAAATAGTATTTATGTAAAGAGATGGTAAAATACAGATATAGTAAATTATACATTTGTATTAATTAAAAAAAACGACGATATCATCGTCCATCACGATGTTTTACTGTAAACATCGTCAACTGCCAATTTAGGAGACATCGCCCAACCCTATGTCATCCCATTCCGATGAAGAAAAAATTCAAAACGTAAAATGTTTTGGTCATTTTTGACCGAAGAGTACCAGAGGGTTAACTCAAACTCATATAAGGATTGTAATGTGCTGAAACATATGACATTGTCCCAAGTCGATTTTTAAAATAAGTTGGTTTTAGTTAGTTATTTGATGCTATAAAAACGGGGGTGTGACATTCTCTGAGTGAAGTAAGTCACTGAGGCACCAACAGACTTTTTTCGGAAGGAGACTGGAGTTTTAGCTTTAATTTCTACATTTTCATAACTTTATTATTATTATTATTATTATTATTGTTCATTTCACAGCGACATAATGAGTTGTTCTGCAGTAAACTGTACTAACAGATACTGTGGGTAGGTTTTGATATCGCGGCTCTACTTCCTGCTCTCTACTGCGCAGACTCAGGTCCCAAATCAGAGCAAGATGTCAGCACCATATTCGGACATTGGCGGCTTCAATTTGCAACAATGGAAGAGAGTGAATGGGCAATTTTTGATTTACAGTCTATGGTTACAATGCAGCAGCGCATTAATTAAGAACAGTGATTAACTTGTTTAAAACATACATTCACCCAATCAATATTGAGCATTTAAGATGGTATAATCAAACGTATCTTGAAGAAAAGTTAGTGAAATACTACCTTTTCCCCCACTATTTACTTTTTCATATTAAGGAGTGTAAATGGCAAAAAGTGCTCCTATGCCATCACCTACTGGTTATAGGGAGTCATTTTAACTGTTAGAGACGGAGCGTAAAAGTGGACTTCAAAGATTTATTATCCTGTTGTGCCCTCTTATAGGCCATGATCAGCGACTAGTCAACGTCAAGCCTAAACAATCATAGCAGAGCATTGAAGTCGACAAGCCTACTACCTAGCAACTTCCATACCTAAATATTCTGCCAGTAAAAATGACTTTTTCACAGACCATCAACAATTCAGAGAGAAAAAGAATTCATTCTGAGACAGAATAATACAACTGTGTTTTGGGAGATTCCAGCAGCTTGTCCTTTTTAAAACAGCTAAATCCAGATGAAAGGTTTCCTTGTACCTTCTAAATTTTACAAACGTTTAGGGCAAGAGGCCTGAAGCTTTTGTTGCTAGTCACGCAAGGGCTGAAAAGCAAATATCTAGTGTGACATTTCTGAAGTCTGCTATCAGGACAAAGCACCTCAATTCGTGAGATTTAAAAACAAATTTCATATCATGAGACAGTTGTTGGTAGGCCTGTCATGATACATTTTGCTGGACGATAAATTGGCCAAGAAATGATAGCGATAAACGATAATATTGTCGTTCTGAGACCATTTTCATCTAAAATAATGATAATGGCATAATAATGCAGATACACTTTTTCAAAGATCAATAAACTTTATTTCTAAAGACTATTTAACACTGAAAACGGAAAGCATTTTAAATATCCACAATAAATGAACAAAACAAAAACAAAAAAAAGCAATGGACTCTCAGTCTGTTAACAAAAAAATGCACTTGAATAAACTACTGGAAAACTGCAACGGATGATTGTGTTTTAGGTAGTGCAAATCGATTAATTCTGTAATTAATCACGATTAATACGTTTTTTAATGTTTTGATATTGTAATAATTTCAGTTACTCTCCAAATTAATGTAGAAACAATTTATGAACAGCATATTTTAAATATGTGTTGTATTGTCATGTTTTTATGAATGAAGGCCAGTATCACTGATAATGTCTCTATGAAACATTAATGACGTTACATTACAGTAATACAGTATACCTGAAAGCTACCAATTTCAACATTTATTAGGCTTCAAAAAACAACTTTTAATTTAAGTGAACTTAAAACAAACTCTACATAACCCCATTATAATAAATGTTATTTTTACCTGTGCCTAGACATATACAGAAATGTAATCGTTATCAAACAACTTTCTTAACTGCATAAATAATAAATAGAATATAGATTAATCACCAATAAAGCTACAATTTTCTCTGTTCCTGTTGTTCTTTCTCACGCGCTGTCCTGCGCATCTCATTTCCTCACAACTCTTTAAGTTCATTTAAGACGTTATTTAACTAATTTAAGACTTTAATATGAGAAAACTAAAAATTATCTGTGTTGTTGTTGTTATTGTTTGTTCATGAGCAAAAGAGAACTCGATGTGAGCAAGAGACTGACGCGAGTCTGTCTGTGCGTCGTGTGTGTGTGTGTGTGTGTGTGTCAGAGTGTCCCTCGATTAGCTGACATGAGACGCAGATGATGATGTGAACGCAATTGTACTAAATCGCGGAAGTGAACCGCTATTAATGACGTATGATTTGACCAAATGTGTGTTTGCGTGTGTTTCACTCATTTTTAGCGTGACTGAAGTACTGCAAGCAGAGAGCTGTAGATCTCATTTCTGCTCGTTTTCAGTGTTCTTTAGAGCATTTGCAGTACATTTGTGGCAGATAGACACAAATGCCCTTACGTACTGAAGCTTTGGAAACAAAACCAACGGTTAAAAAAACAAAAATATAAAAGTGACGTGAGCATTTTGCCGCCTTCACGCTCGCTGTCGTTACTAAGCAACCAGGTAAACAGCAGCTGCTGCTGCAAACGCACCCCGGTTCGGACCCAAATAATATAATATGAACACAGTCCAGTGGGGGCAAGGGGAGCAATCGAACTCGGGTTCGGTCCAGGCAATCGAACCAAGTGTGAAAGCACCCTAACAGCTACACAACTACTGTTCAATGGAAAAACTGAGCAAACTATGCCTCATTTCAACCAACAGGCGTCTCTGTTCTAACAGGCTCTGGTCTCAAAGGTGATTTCTAGTCTTTCAGAAGCGAATTAAAGCTGCTTTTCAGACACTTTTAAACATTGCACACCTTAAAAAGCATTACAGCTAAGCCTTCTATTTGTCATGTCAGAACTAATGACGGTGGGTGAGGGTTATAGCTCTATGTGAACAGAAGAGATGGAATTACAGCACATACTGACCTTCACACCATCACATGCCCACACAGATGCTGCATGGCTTCATTTCAGAGGAATCTGACATTGTGCGTGCAGATTGTACGCTTAATTAAGCTGCTGTAATTAAATCTTACAGTCCACCACAGATAAATCAGGTCTAAGTCAGATCCAATAGTGAATTTTGATATCAAAATTAGAAGTATTCTTAAAAACTCCTACAGAATTACAACTAGAACTGGGCACTTTTAATGAATATCAATAATTTATGTATTTATTAATATTTTGGTAGCGATGTAAAATTAACCTGCATTTTCGGTCCCTAAATAATCCACGTTTTGGTACTTTTTGTCCACTGTGTTTTCTAAAACATTCTCATATACAGTTGTTAGACTAGAGAGATCACACATTTTTCATGCACTGAATTTGTACACATTGAATATACATGCAATATTCAAATGTTGATAACTTAAATAACACCAGAATAATCCTCACATACATTACATACAGTGATATTTAGTATATAGGCAGCTCTACATTGCTAAATTTGATCATGTTTCATGTGTTTCGTAGATTCAGCTACAATATCTATGTTCTAGTTAAATATTTATGATACATTTTCAGAGTGTGAGATGCTGTTGTATGTAGTACCTGAAATTCGGAAAATTAAAACATTTTCTTTTTAATTCAATTTCTATGAAAAGGTTTCCCACAAATTCTGTGTTGTGCATTTTCTGGTAATCAAATGAAGACATAAAACATTAATTTATCTTTTAACTTAATTAAACTAACTTTTTTTGTCAAACAAAGTGCTGCACAACTGAGCTTTAAACTGTTCAAATTAAAACATGGAAGAAAAATTGTGATTTATTACTTTAAAATCTAAGCTTTGATCATTTATTATTATTATATTAATGTTAGTATTATTACACTGACACATACCTGTATCTACTGTACAACAGTAATATATTTGTCAAGTTGACCGAACTTTTATTTTGATGGGTTGCCATGAATGCCTTTGAGTTTCTGTGCGTTTATGACATGATGGTAGTTTTTCTCAAATTAAACGGTAAAATGCTGATGGCAGCATCAGAATGTTAAATTAAACTGCGCGTCAGCACCATTCATTCACACAGAGACATGCAGGACATGCAGGATTCGTATTTAAATAGTCTATTTGCAGTTTAATAGTCACAGACACTAGAATCACCAAATGCGTTCTCAGGTGCCGAAACTTGGTACAGATTGATTGAATGTGAATCGGTACTCTTTGGTACCGACATAATTTGGTCGGTGTCCTTAAAAGTTCAGTACCCAACTCTACCCTCAAGCCATCCTAGGTGTATATGACTTTCTTCTTTGAGTTATATAAAAAAATATTTAAGCCCAAAATAGTGCATCCATCCATCATTAAAAAGTAATCCATACAGCTCCAGGGGGTTAATAAAGGCCTTCTGTAGTGAAGCGATTAGGGATGCTCATTTCGGTTAATTTTCCTGACCGACAACCCCCGCTCATTATCCGTTATTACCCGTTAACTGATAAGATTATAATATTGATTTGGCATTAAATAAAAATACAATTGACGAGTGTCTGTGACCCGTTAAAAAGACACTTTTTTTCACTGGTTTATTTTACTGTGCAAACCGCAGCATTCAGAACAGCTCAACTACAGAACCTGGATTCACATTTTCACGCACGTGCTGCGTTTCTGACAACAGAGAAAAACTGAATAAAATATAAATAAAAAGCATAAAATAAATAGGCCTACACTAAATATTTTTCACTTCAATAATTACCAAGTTAAGATGACAAAACGAAAATACACTGAATCCGTTTGAAGCTTTGAAGAACTGGAATAGTTTTTTTCATCAAATAAAAATAGCAGGCCTACCTCAATCCACAGCTTGACTGTTATTTTGTTTTTTTAAACTAACATGTCTAAGTGATGTGGGTTAGTCTGGAGCGCAGCCTGTTGACAGTTAGACCCGCAGCAGAAAACAACCTCTCAAGCCTTGTTTGTACTTTCGTCTGTCTCCGCAGCGCGAGCCTCCGCTGACTACGCGCGCGCCATGTCCATTTGGGGACGTGTTTATACTCGACGCGCTCGCCATTGTGCTATTCTTTGCAACGACAGAGGGCGAGTCTGAGTAATTGTTCTATAAACCATCAGGAAACAGCGGCGAGAAGAACATGTGACAATGTTTACTTTAGTAAACTTCACCAAAACACACTACGAAAAATCTTTAACAAAGCTTCAGATGGCACTGGTGCCGGGAATACAGAGATAACGCCTCGCTAGAGTGGCCAGCCTTGGGAAGCGCCTTTCATTTGCCTTCCACCAGTCAGGAGCTTGTACTACTACCGTATTTTAATACAGTGTAGCATATTTTGCAAGTAACTTCTTCGCCCTTTCTGTCGAAATGGTGCCACACAGTAAGCGGCCTACTACTCCATTGTTTCATTTTGCGAAATATGTCTGCATAGACACGTGTGGTTGCACGTATCGACGCACCCCGTGAGTTAACAAATACAGCATATTTTTCTTTAACCATGCAGCAAAAAAAACAACTTTTAAACCGTTTAACTGATTGTATTAATCGGTCAAAATTCGTACTTTTGGTTAACGGTTAAACGGTCAATATGAGCATCCTAGAAGCGATGCATTTTGAAAAAGAACGAAAAAAAAAAATTATATTTAAAACTTTATGAACTATAAATCACTGTGTTGTTCATTTGAAAAAAGCCGGGAAAAACAGTGAGGACTCGGAGTCAGAGAGAAAATGGGCAACCTGTTTGACGGCATACCAAGCCTGCAGAGCTCCTGTGAGAAACTAAAGCCTCCGCGCCTCGGTCGCCCCCCGGTGGCCGGTCCCAGTATAGCTCCTAAACCCCACCCCTCCATGTATTTGAATGGAGAGCGAGACACACTAAACAATTCAATTACACTTCAAATAATTGTTTCCTAAAGTTGGTTTCTGTCATTTTAGGCAGTTTTTATCACGATGATTTCATTTCAAGTGTTCGTTTTTTAAATAAGTTTAGTTTTAGTGAGTTATGTGATGCTATAAAAACGGGGGGTGTGATGTCATGATTGACAGCGGAGATTGACGGCTTCTCTGAGTGAACTTGTCACTGGGGCACTAACAGACTTTTTTCGGGATTTTAGAGAGGAGATTGGAGCTTTAGCTTTAATTTCTACATTTCTATAACTGTTTATTTCACACCAACATAATGAATTGTTCTGCATCTGTGAGAGTGTGGGCGGGCTTTTGATAATCGCGCCTCTACTTCCTGCTCTCTACTGCGCAGACTCGGTCCCGAGATGTCAGCGCCGTGAGCAGGCCTACGAAAGCTTCAACTATGGTCAGCGGAAGTCAATGAAGTCGCGTCGTCCATATTTTTTTACGGTCTATGCGGCATACACAGTCAGACACAGAGCAGTGCAGAAGAAGGCAATCTGGGCTTTGGAGCATGAGATGGATATAAATGAAAGAAGATACGCTACCCGCTGGCGAAAATCCTCTCAGTTGGTGGCAAAATCATGCGGTATAACGTTATTTGTATCCACATATTGCGCAGCTGGCAAAGACATTCTTGATCATACCCCAGCAAAAACGCTCCACACTCGCTGCAGGTCAAGTTGACTGTTTGGTGTTTTTGACGAACAATATGTAGATGTTAAGTGAGTGGAAATTAATTGTTTCTGAATGTCAGTTTGCTATTTTGTGTTCACGTTACGTTGTGTGTTGAAGCGTGTTTTCTCAGGTTACTGATGCACTTGCAGTTTTATGCACTTTTGTTACCTAATTTTCCTTACATGCTCATTAATGAAATTATATTTTATTTAATAACAATTGTTTGAAAAGTCAATGCACTGTAAAAAGTGAATGTCATTTAATTTCAATAAAAGACATGATGCTTGATTTGGTTTGGATTTGCTTGTTGTGCTCGCTTGCGCCCGCTTGTGGGCATAGGAGACAACTTTTTCCCTCTAACATTAAGTATTGCCTTTAGAATTGGAATATAATTTGAATTTTTATCATATTTAAGAAAGAATTTCAAATGTAGCTTTTCAGCCATTTTGACAGCCCTACCTCACACGTCAGGTCAAAGGTCACCCTTCCGCCAGAAATCAACACTCTCGTGAACGTGAGTAAGGCAGCTAGTGATTTTTAAATATGGATATTTTTCTTTAAAAAAAAAAAACATCGCTTCAGTTTTCAGTTCAATGAGTTAATGCCATTAAAAAGCTGGGAAGAGCCAGGATGTTATGGATAAGTCTGCAGTCTGCATTTTTTGTGGCCACTGAGCCAATGTGACGCCCATTCCTGGCACCCCACACACTTCCTCTTACTGTTGCTTCAGACAGAGATCGTTCTCAGTTCCCTGATGACTTGCATATCAGATGATACAGACCTAGCAAAACAGCCTGGTTACATAAATGTGTCATCCTGTGGGCCAAGAGTTGTGTTGTACCTTGTCTGGTTTAAAGTCATGAAACATGAAAATGGTGTTCACAACCCATTTTAACTCTGCTAATAATTGTGGTCCCCCTTTATTTAAAGGGCCAGATTTACTAACAGCTTGTGCCAGAGCAAACCCTCTTTTCTGGTAAAAAAACTACTGTCAGGATTTACTAAAGACACGCAGTTAAAAATGAGCATTAAAAAGGCGTGGAGTTATTTTTGCGGCTCACCTTATTGCATATGCATTTGTAGTGTAAGAGTTTAAGGGAAGGGTCAAAAGTGTAACTATATATGTTTTTTCTATCCCGGTGGGGACTTCAACCTGAATGCACACTGACTCATGGGGACTCGTGTCAGCCTCAATTTAGGTCCCCGTGAGGAAACAAACTTATAAGTCATACAGAATGAGTTTTTTGAAAATGTAAAAAGGTAGAAAGTTTTGTGTGATGGGTAGGTTTAGGGGTAGGGTTAGTGTAAGGGGGGAGAATATACAATTTGTTCAGTATAAAATCCATTACGTCTATGAAGAGTGAACCAGACGTGTGTTTGTGTATGTGGGAAAGTAGCACCTGTATTTTGCCATGGACAACAATCAAATATGAACTACAGTTTGCCGAACTGAATTGTGGGTTCCGTTGCGTTGCGTCGCGTCACTGGCGTTGCTCGTGGCAGAAGTTGAAATATTTTCAACTTTTCAAACACAAACGCAGTCGTCAGCCAATCAGATCGCCCATGCAAATGTCCTAGCGTAGACACTAGCCAATTACATGCATGCAACATCAGAAAAGTAATGTGATTGGCTGTTGTCACTATGACGGTTGTCAAGCATTGATGCAGAGTAAGAGCCCGGCTGGAAAAACGCCTTTGAACTACCATTGGTCCATGGCGATTATGTAACAGGTAGGTGTGGCTCTGAGGCTCCGCCTTCTTTCACATAGAAATCTTCTCGATTTCATTTTTTCGGTTTAGTCCGTTGAGGTCAGGCGTCTGCCAGTGAAAACATGAACACACTGAAGAGCTGCTTTATAGTAGAAAAGTATTTCTAATTAAAAGAGACACTGTATTTTCATGTTTAATACAGTAAAGCTGCATGGTTTATTTTTAAATGTATTGTATAAAATGTATAAATAAACGTGATGTGACTTTACTAGAGTGCCAAGTTGCAAAGCTTGTGTAAACAAATCTAAATCGCTATGATCAGATGCTTTCTTAACCGCTGTTTTCTCACCACTGTCATTTTTGTTGTTTATTTTGTAATTGAGAGGAAAGCGAGCAGCACATTTACATATTCATCTAACCGTCGCTCTCAGCAGTGTGGGCGGTGTCGGGATGTTCGCTAACAGTTAGGGTTGGGCCGACATCATGATGGGCCGACATCGTGATGCCACGCCCCCTGTTGCGAGTCTTGCGAGTGTGACACACTAATCCTAGTCTCTTCTAAAGTTAACCTAAAAACTTTGCAGGGATTGCTCTGCAAATTAAATTGAGAATATAACTAATGCATATATGCCATTTTAAATACTGTAGTCTATGCCAGAGACGTGACGTGTTAGTCCGTGAAAATAGCGTGTCAGACAGGCTACACAAATATTGTGTATTCAAATATTTAATTTTGTACAAGAAAACGGTCCTTATTAATGAATTATTATAGTGTCTCAGGAAATCTTAATCATTGTCCCATAGCTCTTCTGTGGCTCCTGCAAGGTTTAAGATAAACCCAGTCTTCAGCGAACGTCAAATAACTTTTGTCTGGTTAATACTTTCAGACAATTTGCCATAATGTCAAATCAAATGAAAGACTGAAGGTGATTCTGATAACACACATTTATTAAAACACAGAAGAACAACAAATCAAGAACAAGAAAACGGGAAAAACACTTAGACCGAAACTTGGAATTTACATTTCACTTATAATTAGCAGCACGATTAACTTTTTGTTGTGCAAAGCATAGGCTACAAAATAAATCATGTTATTGAAATATTGTAAAGTGGTCATATGAACTACACGAATGAACGTTTAAAAAGTAACATGCTAAATCAAAATTGAATAGCTCCGTAACGGATTGTGAAAAGTGCATGCAACCTATTGGAAAGGCCGGATGAGTCATTAGTTGGGTTAGTAAAATAAGGAAAAAAATAGTTTTTAAGTAGAAAATACTATGTATGTAAAGAGATATAGTAAAATATATCCTTCAACATGATATCGTCCATCGCGATGTTTTACTGTAAACATCATCAACTGCCAATTTAGGGGACATCGCACAACCCTACTAACAGTAGGCCATTGGTCACAATTTTTTTTTGACCCCAGAAGAACAAAAAAAGAGCTTTGCACAAGCATATTGGGGCCTTTAGGTAATGTAACAGACAGCAAGGTGTGAAAGACAGTCAGAAAGAGTTCATGGGTAAAAGGGAAAGACATCAACTTTGTTGAGAAAAAAAAAACACTTCCTTTCTGGGTCAGACAAATCTCAATCTCTTTCATCATTCCTGATCTAAAGATGACTGTAAGAGAACATCATGAGACACAACTGTGTATCACAAGAGAGCTCTGTGCAGACAAGTCATCTTCCAATTAGAGCTATTTCTGGAGGCTGATTGTCAGCTATGCAAGGCAAGGATCCACAAACACAACAAATTATTTAGATAGTGTGTTTTCATACCCGAAACTGGAGTTGGTTTCAGTGGTGTCCTCATTCACAGGTTCTCAGGCCCTGAGCGTCTCTGAAACACACATTTGCTTGGGTTACTGAAATGCGAATTGTCACAGTATTGCAACATGATCCATGAAGAGAAAGATTTAAAATAAATATCAGCAGCAAAACCGGAGAAGACCTGAATCTAATCCAGGTTGTCTGGTAAGAAAATCCTGACGTGCATGTAAATAATAGAGAGAAATGTGTTTATACCCCAAGAGGTTATACAGGGAAGAAAAGCCAGTAAACATAAATACAATATGCATGGAATTTCTGACAACCGACAGTTGAGATATTAATGCAAAATGCACCACAATAGTTAATGAAACTGCTCTAAAATTAATTAAAACGTTTGATTTTTTATCTTCAATCAGGTGAACTCCTGATTTCAACCCAACAGCCCATCCATCAAATCAGATTTAAAACGTTTATTGCAAAAAGTGAAATCTAGAGAAAAAAAATTATGCTAAGAATGTTTTTGAGTGACAAAATAAATGGATTAAATCACATTGATTTATTGAAACAGACAGTTTGAACTCATTGGCAGAAATGAATCTCTAATGCAGTTTTTCGCTACAGAAACAACAGTTGCATGCATAAGCCTGAAACAATCAAGATTCCAACTCAAAAGTGAAAAATAGGGGATGGTATGAATGTAAAACATCTCATCAGCACGTGGTTTATAAATTCATAAACTTTGTCTGTAAACTCCAAGTGAACTCCTGTTTTTTGTCTGCCACGAGACACATCAGACGTTATATTAATATTAATAATATCAGTCTGTGCATTCACTCACGGCCTTCTCAGACATCACCTCATTCAGTCACAACTCAAAGCAATTGTTCTTCCTTTGCCTAATTAACACACAGGCTGCTCATTAGCAGCCGTCTCCGACAGCCTCCTCCCTCACAGTTACCACAGCAGAATAATGAACTCCTGCACTGCAGACACACTGTGTGCAAAAATGAACGACATTAGAGTCATTACAGTGAATGACTGTATAGAGTGTCAGGTCACTGAAAAAGGGGCAATTGGGTTATACATTACAGAAGGTAAAGCCTGTCATTAGAATGATAAGTATTACGTGCTCAGGGTAATAAGCAATAAGATAAGTTTAGATTGAGGACACTGCACCATGGTAGAGAATAACAATATTTTTAATGTCATCAAACATAACAAAAGGAAGTACAATATGGAATTTAACCCCCTCGAGTCGGCCGTCGCGCCGGTGCGATCGACTGGCTTTTTTTCTTATCAGTGCCAAAGAGACTCAAATAACTCGATTATATAAAAATATATATTCTTAAGAACATCATCACCTAAAATTAAACTCCATAAAGGTGTACAATATTGCTTGATTTCAATCTTTGAATTAAATTAGAATAAAGATACAAATGAAATAAAGAGAAAAAGTTTAACACTAGTTTTCAGATACTACAGGAACTGAATAATCAAATGTAAAATAACACTGGATAGTCTTTTAGTCCTCTATAAATAAATACATAAGCTTTTGATACTGATTCCTTTTTAAATATGGATATTTTTCTTACACAAATGCACCTCTTCACTTCAGAAGGCCTTTATTAACCCCCGGAGCCGTGTGGAGCAGTTATATGATGGATAGATGCACTTTTATGGACTTCAAAAATGACCCAACAATTCACTGCCACTATAAAGCTTTGAAGAGCCAGGACATTTTTAATATAACTCCGATTGTATTCGTCTGAAAGAAGTATGTCATATACACCTAGGATGAGTAAATCATGGGCTAATTTTTATTTTCAGGTGAACTAACCCTTTAAAATCGCTTAAACTTTTAAATTGGTAAGACTTAAGAAGTCGTACAAATTACAAACTTTTGCAACACTGGTCCGATTGTGCAAGTGCCAATTGACCTATCGGTAAGCCCCGCCCCCCTTAGTTACTGTTGTTAACTCGGACAAACAAACAGAGTTGCTATATCTTACAATGACAGTTGTCAGTGTGAAAACCTTATCCCAAGATGTTTTTGGACACAGAATGTAGCGTATATCCCGTCCGAATGATGGCCAAAATGTACTGATGGTTTATCAAGTTTATTATGTCATTTTTCGTCCCAAAAAATCATCGTAAGAGCTGAACAAACAAAGCATAAGAAGTGCGCATTAACGTCTCATTCACAAACTCTCTCTCTCCGTTGCATTACCATTAACATACACAGCAAATTACACAAAAACACAAATACAACTAACAGTAAACAAACATATACACAGAGCTTATGACTTTTCGAGGGTGCAGTTAATAACTGGTAAACTTTGTATCTGCAAAACAACTCCGATAAACTGCGAGTGCGAGCTCTTCCTTTTACTATAATTCCCATCAAAATAGGAGACCTCCTTAGTCGGACAGATAATGTAGACCTTAAACTTATCTAAAATTAAATTAATTTACACATAACCAGTTTAATATGGAGAGGCACTGAAATGTAGACCTTCGTGTTTTTGACCTACAGTGTTACATGACGTGAGAACAGTTGGTTATTTCGGTTTGTATGTTAGCAGGGACTTTAATCGTAACTTAACGAGAGTATGACAACCAGAAAATCCTCTCAGCATCCCTGGAATCAGTGTTACAGTACCTCAGGCACGACGTTTTAGCATTTTTGTAGCATAAACACCATCAAACCGATGAGAGCTTCGGATTTTCCAATGCATCTCTATGGCGCTGAAACCTAAAGATGTCCGAGTTCCGGTCCCAGCGCAACTGATACTCAACTGCTATTGGCTCATCTGCGTTCGAGGGGAGGGGCTTACCGAAAGGTCAATTGCGTCAAATGTCCAACTCCCGAAACGCGGGAGTCAGGTATCGTCGTCCTCAGTGCGTGCTTGACGCTTGCCTTGCACAACCCATTTTGAGAGAGAGAGAGAGAGAGAGAGAGAGAGAGAGAGAGAGAGAGAGAGAGAGAGAGAGAGAGAGAGAGAGAGAGAGAGAGAGAGAGAGAGAGAGAGAGAGAGAGAAGCGAGAGAAAACATTGTCTCGCAGAACGTTTTAAAATGACTGATTTGATCGTATTGATCTGTGTGGATTCGTTTACCCATGCAACCTACACGATAAAGTGAATGAATGTTTGCGGGAATTTCCTGCATTATAAGTGCGAGACCTGCGAGAATGATTCAAATTAAGCGCAATACCCACGCCGAAATTCGAGATAACATTTGACACTTTTTTGCATTTGACACTTTCACTAGATATTTAATCAGCGTATGAACTCATAACCTTGGCACAGTGCCATGAAACGCTGTTGCAATGGCAAAACATTCTGAATGTAATTACATTTTCATCAACGAGACTGTAAATTACCCCTAGAGATGTTTTCAACTGTCAACTGGAAAACATTTGCTCTCCCTGACCTGAAAGCATGCAATATTAAAGTACTGTTATAGAGGTGTTTTTTTTCCCGTCTGCTGTGGATGAGAATGCCTCTCCACAAGATATGGCCGAGAATATCAAACTAGAGGCCCGTGGCAGTTAGCCATCCATGACAGTCAGCTGCTGCTGCTGCTGCGATACTGAGCCCCATTCACCTCCACTTCCCTCAAACACTGGGTTTATCTCCTAATAAGAGACAACCGCTGAACAAAACCGCTCTTATGTGTCGTCATGGCTCAGACCACTATTTTGTTTATTAATAAATGACCCTGGTCTTGTGTACTAATCAAGTTCAAAGTATTCTCAAGAAAATGTTAGTTTAATAACAGTTCATTAAAAATGAAAAACACTTTCCCTGTCTCAGGAAAAAAAAAAAATTGTGCTGGCGTAACCTAGGCCGAAGGGAAGTAAAGTTTTAACTGATAATGTCACGGCATAACATGCTTTTAGCCCCTCACAATCCAGCCTAATCCTGTCTTTAATATTTCCACAAGGAAACATGTCAAATTTTTGAAATTAAATGTCTTTTAACAGCACAGAAACATGTTATAGTGTACACTACTGTTCAAAAGTTTGGGGTCAGTAAGATTATATTTTTATTAAGAAATTAATACTTTGATTAATTAAGGTAGCAGTAAATTGATCAGAAGTAACTGTAATGATTTCTACATTTTTCAAATAAATGCCTTTCTTAATTCTCATTCTAATCCTGAATAATATGCATCACAGTTTCCACAAACATATATAGTAGCACAATTGTTTTCAACAATAATGATAAGAAGAAATGTTTCTTTCTGGGCAAGTTACTGAAAAATAGTAGTTAGTTACAGTTACTAGTTACTTCTTTTAAAATAATTACTTTACCAATTACTGTATATCAAAAGTAATTAGTATCTAGGGAAAGTAACTGTTAAGTTACTTTCATGTCTGCTTTTTAAATGTAAATATGAACAGTACTGAACAGTCAAACACATTAAACATACTTTTTCATTCAACATTTCAGGCGAAACTGGACAAGTGTAAATGCATCTGGTTGTTAAAGCCCTAGGAGTCGGAGCTGTTTTGGGGCCCTTTAGAAGTTGACATGCTCTTACATTTGTGCTTTTTTCAGTTGCTTATAATCATATTAATGGCAAAAGTGTAATTACACTGTATTCAGCACAAACTGGGCTACCATAATATCTAAGCAACATGCATGTGCATTAGGGGTGTAACGGTACACAAAACTGACGGTTCGGTACGTACCTCGGTTTTGAAGTCACGGTTCGGTACGGGTTCGGTACAGCAGTTTTAAAAAATGGCTATTTTATTTATTTTTTATTAAACAGTGGTTTACTGAAAAAATTGTGTCTGTCCTTAAACTAATTCAATTATAACTAAAAGTTTCTTAAAGATAATGCTGTAAACTATATAGGGAGCCCTTACTTGCACATTATTACTATAATATTAAAGGTTAACAACAGAGCCCAAACTATAAGCCTATATCCAGCTGATATTCATGTTTAGTTATAGGATAATCAACACTCAAATAACACATTGTGTGCAAACATGTAAACTTCACATAAGGCAGTTTTTGCATTAACTCCTAAATCTAAATTATAAAATTATGTTTTTTTCTCCAATTCGTTGTAGGAATATAATCATTAACACAGTGACTGTCATTTTCATGACAGATTTATCTAAACATAGCATTAAATAATCAAGACATCACTAACAGGTTAAGTAGAATTAATATATATATATATATATATATATATATATATATATATATATATATATATATATATATATATATATATATATATATATATATATATATATATATATATATATATATATATATATATATATATATATATATATATATATATATATATATATATATATATATATATATATATATATATATATATATATATATATATATATATATATATATATATATATATATATATATAGGCTAATATAGTGCATATATTTAGTGAAAGAGTTGATTTCTCTAGTGAATTAACAGCTGTGGACACTGAATGACTCTGAGGTAAATGATGCGTGACATTGTTTACAAGCTGTTTGACGTCTTTTCGCGGTTGAAACACTGATTGAGCAATTACACGACATATGATACGTTTCAGTAAGTGTTATCCTCAACATACCATAAGATATTAATTCATGTTTATTCTTCATGAAGAGATGATCGCGTTCACTCGCGCGCGCACGCGCACCGCGGCCGCTTGAATTGACACGCCTATACAGTGATCAGTCGTCACATTAAAGAGCGTCAAAGCGGCATTTATCGTTTGAATTTCGTGATAAAATGGACTGAATACTTAATATGTTCGAGTGGGAACTAGGATTGAAGTGTGTTCTGCGCTTAAAACAAGCCGACTGTTAACTGTTAAAGATTGCATTCGTAACCGTTCGGTACACACGCACACCGAACTGAAAGCCCTGTACCGAAATGGTTCGGTACGAATACGTGTACCGTTACACCCCTAATGTGCATGCTTGTATTTTTGAAAGAAAAATATTTATGCTTGATAAAAAAAAAAAATAAAAAAAAAAGATTTAAAATTAAGGCCTCAAAACACACAATAGATAGGTGTTCACAAGACTTTTGCATAATGGGTGTTGTTGCCAAGAGTTTTTGCTTCAAACTGATGTGAGAATCACTAAGCCTACTCATTCACATAAAACAATACACTGATTTAAAATTTGTAAGACAGTTTTTCTTTCCAAAGCCAGTATGTGAGGAGGCGTGATATCTAACAAATAATGACCTGAGAGGACAAAAGAACATAATAGCCCACATAATGAATGAGCTAAAAGCTAAAATGCTCTTCTTATTTAGTTGAAATTGTACTTATCTAGTAAATGCATCTTGATTTAAGAATGTTTAAATATTTAGACTAGAAACAAGACAAAAATTACTAAGAAGAGCATTTCAAAAAAAAAATTTTTTGTACTATTTATGTTTTTGAAAGTAGTCTCATGCTAAAAAAAATTAAATAATAAATAATTGAAATTAAGATACAATTTATACAAACCGAAATTCACTTTAAAGAAAGCAATTCTCTTTCTACAAAACAAAACTCCAGAATAATTTCTGACAAACTTTGATATTAAATTAAAAAAATACCATTAGGCTATAATATATTTAAACATCAATATGAAGCAAAATACGTTTGACTGGTACTATATTTATAGCATATAAGCAAACAATTGCGAATAAAAGCTTTATTGATGTGACACTAGACTCTTTTACAATAAACACGTTATAATCTGTCCAAAACAAGCCAAATAAATCTCGTCTAAACAGTCTTGCGTGTATGACATTTAATGTTGCAACAGGATTCATATTTAAACGGTATTTTTGCATTTAATATTCACAGATGCTAACAGAATAAACTGACCTTACAATCAGCGGGGGAATCATTTGCTCTTAGAAATGAAGAGCTTTTCATGAGCAGAATAAATCCAGGATTATTTCTCAATGCGTCTCAAAACGATGTAGCTGAAGTAACGTTACAGCGCTTCACTAGATGTGTTTGTATGAGTTGATGTGTGGGCGTCGACTCTGGATCGTCAGTATTTGAATCTCAATAGAACGCACGATCTGTGGGAGTGAGCGCATTAGCGGATAGTGAAGTAGGTCGCGGGTAACTGACATCTATCGCTTTTCAACCAGATTACATAAACACAGCATATTTATTTTTGATTTGGTTTACATTGTTTAAAACCTGACATTTCAGCGTTTCTTTAGACATATGTCTCATGTTTGTGAGACAAGTATTCACTAAGCTAGAGTTCCTTTTCTGAAGACTATCTGAATTAATGTCTTTGAGAGAGAGGCTGCAGATCGCGCATCATGTGTGTTTTCTTTATTTTGCAAAAAGTTAACAGATTATAATAATGTATAACACTTACCGGAATGATACAAAACGACAGAGTTATTTGAGTCTCTTGGGCACTGATAAGAAAAAAAGAGCCGATCGCGCCGGCGCGACCGCCGACTCAAGGGGGTTAAACCACATATGTAAATTTTACTCCTTGAAAATTGTTAAGAAATAAACATGTGAGCGTTAGACATGTTGTAGCCAGATATGACGGCGCTACTGCAACACGCATCGCTGCCAATGAGTAGCAAGCCAGTACACAAACTACCGCAAGTGAAGTGAGTCTAAGATGCTTAAAAACACAATCATCTTCATTAAAACTAATAAGACTAAATGATCTCACCTGTGCTTAGCTCGTTCTCTCATATTGCAGTCTTTGATGTTGAAATGAGCTGATGAATAAAAATCAGCTCATATCTGTTGCTTTTGTTGACGTGAACTCTGTTAAATGTGCATATATCGCGGGAATTGAAGATTTGATTTATATTCATTTTGCGGCGAGGTGTAAGGCAAGACAACCTGCATGTTTTTTATTTTTTTATTTGTTTAGATTGTGTAGCCCGTTTCGTTTGCGAGCGCCTACGATCAGCCTAACCTCAACTGATCAAAAATGCCTTTCTACTGTGGTGTTGGTGGTGGTGATAGTAGGGTAAGCGTCTAAACTAACATTGTGATGCTTGAAGTGTTTTATATCAATGGATTTTATTATAGGCAAGACAAGTCAAGTGTTGATTTGAGAGGCTAAAGCGTTGGGTAACTCACTGTCGGCTGCTTGATCGTCACATTAAAAAATAAAAACTTTAACACACAAAAAATGCTCCAAACATTTTTCTAAATTAACTTAATAAAGAAGCGAAACTAAATATAACTACTTTGACATTAAAAACAAAAATTGAACTATTTTAATGGCTGCAACAATGTGTAATGGGGAGGATAAACCATTTTTTTTTTTTAAACACGGGCTCCAGTCGGACACGGGCCAAGAATTTTGATAAGCTGTCGGATACAGGCTGGGCTAGGGCCTAGATTTGAGCTTCTTGTCTGCAAGCGTTAATTTTTCACAAAAGAGAGTAACGTGAGTAACTCATTTAAATTTCAGTAATTGTAATTGCGTTACTTGATTTTAAAAAATATTTAGTTACATGCGTGTTACCGCTAAAAGTAGTGGAATTACAGTAACGCGTTACTCCCAACACTGTTCTTGAGCAGCAAATCATCATATTAGAATGACATTTGAAGGATCATGTGACACTGAAGACTAGAGTAATGATGCTAAAAATTCAGCTTTGATCACAGGAATAAATTACATTTAAAAATATATTACAGCTTTAGAGTATTGCTAATTTATGGCCTTGGTGGTGCAGCCTTCAAAAACATCTTACCAAGTCCCAAACTTTTGAAAAGCGATGTATACGAACATTTCCAGTACCGTGATTTGACAACAGAATATCTGTACATTAGACCAGCCAAACAGACAATACAAGCCTGCCAATCCTCGCTGGCAGGATAACCCTCAAAACATGAGTCAAGGATACGGCTACATCCTCACTATCAATGTGCAAACAACAGGAAACAGGGACAGTATCAAATGATTCAGGGATCAGGCCAACAGATGATTCAGTTTGTTCATCAACATGTTCATGGACTGCTGCAACACTCAGTGCTAAATGAGAAACTGAGTGATGAAGAGAATTTGCCTTGTAACCCAAATTTTAAGTGTGCTGAAAGCAATGGTGTCTGAGAAATGGTCCTACAACTATCCCCCCAAAATGTTTTGAAATCTTCAGAATGGATTTAAATGGGTAAAATATGTTAAATGGATCTGAGAGTACTACAATACTATGAAACACCACAAAAAAAAACAATACTAAAAGCAGAGTTACATTAGCCAAAATATTAATAAATATCAGTGCTTTTACTGTTAAACAAAGTAAAACTGTTTTGTTCATTGAGAAAAGCTGTAATAAAATAAGAGAAATATTAGTTGAAAACTTAAAACTATTATAAAACTTATCTTTAACTACTACTGTATGTACGTACATCAATAAATAAGTACAATGTACTTAGTGTTTGTATTGTGTTGCAAAACACTTGTGCTGCTGTTGAGGTGGGATACGGGTATGGTTAGGGACAGCTTTGGTAGGTTTAAGGGTGGGTTAAGGGGTAAAGGATGGGTCCGCGGTGTAACTATAGATGTAATAATTACAGAAATGAATCACAACTGTAATTACATGCTGGTAAACAAAAGCACATAAAATTACTAAAACTTAAAAGGTAAACTATTGGTGGGTCCCAATTTGCATACTATCCATCCTAAATAGTATTCGAAAATAGAATTAGTACGTCCAAAATCGTAGTATGGTGAAATGAGTATTCCAAAGATACTCGGATGGTCTACTATATCCGGTTACAATCCGAAGTGCAGATCCATGCACACTCTAACGGCTAATATTACCCACAACCCATTGCACGTTGGACGAGGATTCGATTAAAACTACAAACAAGAGAAAAAAGTGTTAAAAAAGCAACAAACATGACGGATGTCTGAGTCCGTCAGTTAAAAGGTTTAGATAAAGGGGTTCAAGTGATTCATTATCAGTATCTAACCTGACAAAAAGATATTTTTTTCAATGTTAACCACATTCTGCAGGAGCATTGTGAACTTTTGTAATGGTACATTTGGGCATTAACTTTTAAATGCATCATTATATTCAAATTGCAAACGCACGAGGAGTCCGCATGAAAACCCCACGACTGGCAGATCAACGTGCTACAAGTACAATTCTCTCAGAAATGGTAGGAAATTAAATTAGATTGAATGTGGAGGATTTTAACTGTGATGATGATTGACAGGGCAGTTAACGGTGACAGGATGCATGTAACTAAGCAACAGAGCTGTCCATTAATGATGATGAAGTAGCTTGTCCCAAAGCTTGCACACTCCTCTGCGAAACACTCAAAAGTATGGACTTTTTCCTTCACAAAAAGAGTACACTTATGGCGTAGTATAAGTAGGCAAATTGGGACGCAGCATATGTAACTGTGCATTGTACAGTTGTATGTTTTTGTTCAAAATTAACCAAATTTATCAATATTGGCTATTTTTTTTTATAGCCAATTGCCGATATCTTAGAGAGCAGGGTGGCCTAAATATATAAGGGTGGTATATATACATTTAATAAGTTAGAAATAAGTAGGCAAGGCAAGGCAAGGCAAGTTTATTTGTATAGCACATTTCATACACAGTGGCAATTCAAAGTGCTTTACACAGAAATGAAATAAAAATATTACAGTTATAATAGGAATTTAAAGAAATAAAAAATAAGAAAATAAAGAAAGTATAAATATATTTATTATTTCTAAATAAAACTCTTGCTTCTGTAATCGTATTACAGCATTATTCTCGAATAATTTTTTTGTTGTTGAAAAAATATAAATAAAAAGTAAGTAAACAGTAACCAACAGGGCTCTTAGTAAGTTTGGTAAGTTTGTGCGCACGCACTGAGAATCATATTTTTTCTAGTAAGGACAAGGTAACACTAATTTTACATATGGCACACAGTGAAAATGGCATGAATATGACATATAGGGCAACTGAATATTACAAAGTCCATCTCACTACAGTGGTTCTACAATCATTTTATGAAGCGACGAGAATAGTTTTTGTGAGCAAAAAAACCCTAAATAACAACTTATATAGTGATGACCGATTTCATGAAGCTTCGAAGCGTTATGAATCAGCGAGTCGAATCATGATTCGGATCACGTGTCAAACCGCCAAACTGCTGAAATCACGTGACTTTGGCGATCCAAACCGCTGTATCGACTCACTGATTCATAACGCGTTTTTAGTACCTTTTATGGGTCTTGAGAGTGTAAAGTACATTGTGCCAATGGAGGCCTTTCTGAGCAATCGGATTTCAACTAAAATATCTTCATTTGTGTCTGAAGATGAACGGAGGTCTTACGGGTGTCGAACGACATGAGGGTAAGTAATTAATGACAGAATTTTCATTTTTGGGTGAACTAACCCTTAAATGCAGGCTACAAATGCACACTTCAGAAGTTCTGACAGCTGGATTCAACCAAGTCTGCAAGGTTTGTTAAATTAACTGTTTATTAGATATTCAAAGATTTGTTTAAATGATAAAGATGTATTTCCTGAATGCCGAATTATGACGGTAAATGAGAACGTATTATAATGTCTGTTACTAATAATATAAAAGCAAAGAAAGGCGGTGCACTCCGATTACTTATGTATGGGCCCAATATGGCTAAAAAAGGTGCATTCACGTAATGTCGTGATTATTGCAATTACATGATTTAAACTGCTTGTAAGATGGAAAATTGTCTGAGAGCTCCTACTTGTACCACATGACGGCTGTAGCACCTGACTGCTGCAGATTAATTTAGGCTTTGATAGCGGTGCCATAGAAACACATAAGGACGTGAACAGCTCCGAATGTAACGTGTTGTCATGATTTAATTTCGATACCGAGGAGCCAGAGCTCCAGGATAACAGCATAGAAATATGGAAAAAATATGGACGTAGTGTCCGTGACGTCACCCATAGGATTCTGAAGAGCAGTTTAGAAGCGTAAAGTAGAGTCGAGCTGGCCGTCGCCATCTTGTCAGCGCGTCACTCCTGGATAACGAAAAATGGGCATAGCGGCGGGACATGGGTGGAGCTAAGGTGACGTGATGACTAACAGACAGCAAACAAACGGCAATCCACCTGTCACTCAAAGTGGCCACACCCTTATTTATGCAGAACTTTAAGGCTTTATGTAATGTAAATGAATGAGTTATAAATAAATAAAAATAAAGTTGGGCATTTTAACACAAGCTCAATGAGATTCTGCTCCCTACTGGAGCCTGTCCTTAGCGGCCAGTCGATGAATTGCAGTTTAAGTCACTTCCGTATTGGCTTCAAGAGAAACTGCGGGAGGTTGCTGCTTGGATAACACGCTCCCAGCTGTTGAGGTTATCCCAATCAGACCAGCAAGTCAGATGGAAAAATTATGCTCTGGTGCGCTTCATCGCCACTCCTTTACATATTTAACGTGTGAAAGCTGATTCAAAATCCGTCACCTTCAGCCCACTTCCAGATGACTGGTGTAAAATGATGCTGGTTTGAATGTTCAGACCGTCCCATTTCCTTAGAGTGTGCAGTCTCATCATTCATAGTGTCAATTGCTTTTCTTGGAACCTGGATTGCGGACATCAGATGTTGTTCTTTGGACAGGGCTTCTTGGCCTGGCACCTACAGTTACGTGACTAGCAAAGATGATGAATCAATCAGGTCTAGACTAGCAGAACATTCTACGATAATCTCCTGTTTTTTCAATGCATAGCCTCATTAAACCTCTCTAACAAATGTCAGAGAACACTTGAGGCAACTGTATTGGCTAGTAGTGGGAGTATTTCAGGATCTCACACTTCAAGTCAAAGAACGGAATCCAATTGCAAAGCTGATGCTCGATGCATATCAATGCTTCAGTGTTTAAAATAGCTTGTTGTTCAATTCTATGTGAAGATTAGAAGCCACATAAATATGTCTGCTCTGATCTGCCAGGGATTTAAAAAAACATTATGAAACCTAGCATTAGAGGCGGCAATGCTATTTTAGTTCCGCAGACATTGTCAAACTAGTGTTTTCTGTGGCCATGCACAACGTTCAGTTGTGCCCAACGATGTGACTCACAGCACAATGAATCATTTTTCTCACCTGACCCCATGGGCCCTATCTTGTTAAGAACTAAAGTCCTAAATGTGTCATAAAAATCTAGGAACACCTATAAAATCTACTAGAACAGGCATCTCAAACTACCATCTTGCATTTCATACCACCCCATTGAGTGTTAAAAGTTTATCCTTAAATCCACAGAGAATTACTTTATGCATTTTGGTTTAGCCTTTAATGATATGTTATAGCTTTCTTATAGGAAAAGAAAGCCAAGTGTAAAAAAAAGTGCTATTAGATAAAAACAAAAGTAGGAGAACAAAACAGGAAATGATTAATGATTGCTCTACAGGAAATGATTATGATAAGGAGGGACATAAAGTGGGTAAATGGTACAGTTCACAATTACTCAAACTGTTCACGTCTTTCCTCTGGTGCTATAAATATGATGGTTCATTTGTGCTCTCTTTTGTCTGAAACAGCTGTAACTGAGCATTCACTGTGACTTTGTGCTATAAATACACCATTCAGTTAAAATATTACACTCATCAGCAGTGATATGATTTTAATCTACTTAAAAATGTCTATGAACAGCATCTGTGATATGTACTAAAAAACAAATACGCATATACAGACAGTACATATACTGTGTATATACACTCATACACTTTATTAGGTTTAACTGCTTGTTAACGCAAATTTCGAATTCTCCAATAAGCATGGCAGCAACTCAATGCATTTAGGCATGTCGACATGGGCTGCATCCGAAAACTGGAAAACGCTGCCTTCGGAGGACACACTTCAAGGTAAGATGAAATCAAGGCACGTCCGAATCCAATGTTAGCTTCAACTTCTCTAGATGTATCCTTCCCTGCCTTTGATATCCCACAATCCTGTGCGTTCCATTCTGTGACAGTTGAGCTAGAAAAAGAAAGATGGTGTCTGAAAGTCGCGGTTGCTGGTCAGTTTGTGTGTAAATGTACGCAAACGCTGCCTGCAGAGTCATTGCATAATGAGACAGCAAGGCAAGAAGTCAGCTGTCTACGTTTTCGGATGCAGCCATGGGCATCTTTAGCGATCTGCTGAAGTTCAAACTGAGCATCAGAATGGGGACGAGAGATCATTTTGAACGTAGTACTGACGTTGGTGCCAAACGGGCTGGTGTGAGTATTTCAGAAACTGCTGATCTACTGGGATTTTCACGCACAACCCTCTCTCTTTACAGAGAATGGTCAGAAAAAGAGAAAATATTTAGTGAGCGGCCGTTCTGTGGGAGAAAATGCCTTGTTGATGCCAGAGCTCAGAGGAGAATGGCCAGTCAGCTGATAGGAAGGCAACAGTAACTCAGATAAGCACTTGTTACAACCGAGGTCTGCAGAAGAGCGTCGTCTGAACGCACAACACGTCCAACCTTGAAGCAGATCATGGGCTACAGCAGCAGAAGACACACCAGAGCTACTCCTGTCGGCTGAGAACAGGAAACTGAGGCTACAATTCACAATGGCTTAGCAAAATCCTACAATAGATTGGAAAAACTATGTCTGCATTGATGAGTCTCAATTTCTGCTGAAACATTCAGATGTTAGAGTCAGAATTTGGCATAAACATCAGGAAAGCATGGATCCATCCTGGCTAGTATCAATGGTTCAGGATAGTCCTGGTGTGTGGGATATTATTTTCTTGGAACACTTTGTGCCCCTTAGTACCAATGTATGACCACTGTGTTCACATCTTATGATGACTAATTCCAGCAGGATTACGTGCCATGTCACAAAGCTCAAATCACCTCAAACTGGTTTCTTGAACATGACAGTGAGTTCACTAAACCTAAATGGCCTCCAGAGTCACCAGATCTCAATCCAATAGAGCAGCTTTGGGATGTGCTGGAATGGGAGAATCGCATCATGGATGTGCAGCCGACAAATCTGATGCCATGTCAATATAGACCAAAATCTCTGAGGAATGTGTCCAGCACCTATTGAATCGGTGCCATGAAGAATTAAGGCAAAAGAGGGTCCAACACAGTACTAGCAAGGTGTACCCAACAAAGGGGCTGGATAAATATGCATGTTCCTGAAATTAGCTCATATGTGTTTGTAAGTAATTTGTATCCTTCAATTCATTGAATTCATTTCAAAGACTTAAAGGGTTAGTTCACCCAAAAATGAAAATTCTGTCATTAATTACTGACCCTCATGTCGTTGGACACCCGTCAGACCTCCGTTCATCTTCAGAACACAAATGAAGATATTTTAGTTGAAATCTGATGGCTCTGAAAGGCCTCCATTGGCACAATGGCACCATTCACTCTCAAGACCCTTAAAAGGTACTAAAGACGTCGTTACAAAGTCCATCTCACTACAGTGGTTCTAAAATAACTTTATGGAGTGACGAGAATAGTTTTTGTGCGCAAAAAAAAACCTTAAATTACGACTTGCATAGTGATGACGATTTCAAAACAAAGCATCATGAAGCTTCGAAGCGTTATGAATCAATGAGCTGAATGATGATTCGGATCGCGTGTCAAACCGCCAAACTGCTGAAATTTGGCGATTCAAACCGCTGAATCGACTCACTGATTCATAACGCTTCGAAGCTTCATGAGGCCGTGTTTTGAAATCGTCATCACTATGTAAGTCGTTATTTAGGGTTTTTTTGTGCACAAAAACTATTGTCGCCGATTCATAAAGTTATTGTAGAACCGCTGTAGTGAGATGGACTTTGTAACGACGTCTTTAGTGCCTTTTAAGGGTCTTGAGAGTGAACGGTGCCATTGAGCCAATGTAGGCCTTTCAGAGCCATCAGATTTCAACTAAAATATCTTAATTTCTGTTCCGAAGATGAACGGAGGTCTGACGGGTGTCGAACGACATGAGGGTAAGTAATTAATGACAGAATTTTCATTTTTGGGTGAACTAACCCTTTAATTAATTTCTGAATGACGCATAACTGGTCACACGGACATAACACGCACATATGATTGAAGCTGAACTCACCAGACAACCAACATATTGTCTGGCAAGTTTGATGAAGAGATGTATGTGTGACCTTGATACAGTCAACACACTGACACAGAGAAAGAAGAAAAGGTGATTCAGTTTACCTGACTGTCACTGCCATTCAGAGGCTAAAGCATTGAGTGAGAGACAAAACATTCAAAAAGGAAAAAGCATCCACAGAGGCTCAGCACTTCATTATTAACAAGCACCTGAGCTGGGCAGCGTTCAGTTCAACTGGCCCATGCTCACTTTTGTTCAGGCCTGGAGTAAATAATTAAACACAGCAAAGGTTCATATATCTGTTTCTGCAACAAAAAAAAGTATTTTTTTCAGGAAGAGGGGTGAATATTATAACTTGGTTCATTATTGCAGGTCTTATTCTTCACTCTCTTACTCTCTTTATGGAGTTGGAGAATAATACAAAATTATATTATATTTTCCAACATATTAGAGAAAAACATAAATGCAAGAGCACCAAACAGGAAATAACAGGAAAAAATGATTAAAGGGTTAGTTCACCCAAAAATGTAAAAAAGAAAAAATGTCAGTATTTCCTCACCCTCATGTCGTTCCAAACCCGTAAGACCTTTCATCTTCAGAAAACAAATTAAGATATTTTTGATGAAATCCGCGAGTTCTCTGACCTCCATAGACAGTAGGGGTGTAACAGTACACAAAATTGACGGTTCGGTACATACCTCGGTTTTGAAGTCACGGGTCGGTACGGGTTAGGTACAGCAGTTTTAAAAAATGGCTTTTTATTTATTTATTATTAAACAGTGGTTTACTGAAAAAATTGCGTCTGTCTGCGTCTGTTTCTTAAAGATAATGCTGTAAACTATATAGGGAGCCCTTACTTGCAGCATTATTACTATAATATTAAAGGTTAACAACAGAGCCCAAACTATAAGCCTATATACAGCTGATATTCTTGTTTAGTTATAGGATAATCAACACTCAAATAACACATTGTGTGCAAACATGTAAACTTCACATAAGGCAGTTTTTGCATTTGAGCAATTCATG
Organism: Gobio gobio; assembly: GCF_949357685.1. Lineage (NCBI taxonomy): Eukaryota > Metazoa > Chordata > Actinopteri > Cypriniformes > Gobionidae > Gobio > Gobio gobio. The sequence goes on from NC_137111.1 coordinate 8,984,011, forward strand.
CTCATCCATGCTCTCAGTTTCTTCCTAGTAAAATGGCAGAGATTTTTTTTTAGAAACGATATGGAATGAGGCAATACCGTTTACATCGAAATACAGTAGATTGATGCGAACACATCAGAAAAATAGCGGAGAATGAGCTGATGCAGGGAAAGTGCATGATACAATTTGTCCTCAACATGACACATGCTTTATATTAAGGGCTTCAAAATAACTGGTAAGATGCAGTTAACATGTATAGTTTAAAGCAGCTTGCCCTGTCAGATGCTCTGAGAGATAACGTTAGGCTACTTGTGCTGACAGACAGATAAATACCTGCGGTGTTTAATGCGTTTGAAATGTGGTGCTTTCCCCAGTGCATAACTTACATTTCACCGGTGTATTCTCCATCTGCAAATGTTAGAAAGTCATGCAAATGTGTCCATTTACTGTCAGGAGAGGACGAGCTTCTGCATGTGAATCTCCGCTAAAATTCAGGCTTCCGTGAATGAGCGCCACCGCGTCCAAACAGACGGAGCGCAATAGAATAGGAACGCAATAATTCTGACTAAAATATACATATTTCTAAAATATTGTTGTTGGAGAATAAATGTGCCATTTTTTAAACCTACAAGTGTATTTTTATGAAAGTGACCAATATTATGGGGTAATCAAATATAGGCTAATATGCTTTTGTTTTTATTTTCATTTTTAGTTTAGTGAATTTAAAAACAAAATTATCATTTTTTTTTAGATTGTAAACCCCCTTTTTGCACATAATATATTGCATAGCCTACATTACTTTCACTGTATTTCGTACACTGTTGTTTTTAGGACATCATTGGGCAGGATGCGAAAAAAAATTACCATTATAATAAATACAGATTTATTATTTTTATCCAGATAGAAAAATGTAGAAAATACCGGGATATATACAGTGTATCGCCATTCAACCACAAAACAGAGATATTTTGGCCATAATGCCCAGCCCTAGTATACATAAACTGGAGATTGCAACGTGCGAGAACTAGGGATGGGGCCGATCCGATCCAGTATCGGTATCGGGACCGATACCAGCGTAATTCAGGTATCGGATTTTCCCGATCCAACCTTCGGAGGAATCCGATATCCATGAGCCATGTCTGCGCTTTACCGTTGTCTGCTGAAATGACTCCAAAAGTGATTCCCGCCGGCTTGTCTGCTAACTGGCTGCAAACTATGGAATGGATTTCCTGAACGGAGGCGCGGCTCAATGAGACACAGATGCTGCGTCCCAATTCGCATACTATCTGTACTAAATAGTATTCGAAAAAAGAATTAGTATGTCCCAAATCTTAGTATGTTGAAAAAAGTATTCCAAAGATTCCCGGATGGTCTACTATTTCCGGTCAGAATCCGAAGTGCAGATCGATGCGCACTCTAACGGCTGATATTGCCCACAACCCATTGCGAGATGGACGAGGATTCGATTAGAACTACAAACGCGGATAAAAAGTGTTAAAAAACTACAAACATGACGGTTACGCCAACTTCTGCTACACACTCAAAAGTATGTACTTTTTCTTCACAAAAAGAGTACATACTTTTAGGACATAGTATAAGTAGGCGAATTGGGACGCAGCCAGAGTTATGAGACACGCCCCCGCTTAGGAAATCCATTCCGCAGTTTGCAGCCAGAAAGCAGGATAGCATTGAGCAGCATTGTGGCTAGCCAATGTCAGCGATGTGGAAATACTTCACACTGGAAACAACGCAGAGCAAGACAATGTTTGCAAAACCGTAATTCAGAGAGGCGGAAGCTCCCTCGCGTCGTACAACCCAACGAACGCATTTAAACATTTAAAAAAGCAGATAAATTCAAGACTAGGGTGACATTTAAGAGATTATAATCAGGGCTTGACATTAACAATCACCATCTGCGTGTATTTCGGCTGTGTAACACTCACACCAGCCACTTTGCACTTATGGTCTTCTCAAAAGCCATCTGTTATAATCGCGTTGCGCATTATAACCAACCACACGTTTTTCTATTGAGTTTATGCATATAATAATCAGAGGCGTTCAGATTAGCGTAGTTTTTTTCAGAGCGTGCGCCGCTCTCACTCGCTGAAATCTACACTCAAAGCAGAGATAAACGAGCGATGTACGCAGGAGATTCATTCATCATACAGCGATTGACAGTTTTTGTTCCATTTTAGCACCGAAAATAGTTTCAAACAAACACTACAGAACCACATCGCATCTGATATGACTGGCATAAAGTTGGCTTGACGTTCGCGAATTTAGGGACCGTCTCTAAAGTTACATACAACACTGGTATACACATTTCTTACTTAAATGGCATTTGAAGAGAATGACTTAGTCATAAAACTGACTGTAAAGTGTATAGGTGTCAGGTATGATACACACCTTTTGGATTTTTGATATTTAATAAATAAACTGTCAAATCATATGAAAATATATGCTTTATTTCACTAGGATATATGTGTCATAGCTGATAGAACACTGATGGGAATACTGCTTGAGAATATATTTACAGAGATAATATTAGAGATTTATGCGTTATGCGTTGCCATTGACAACGGCCATTATAAGGAAGGAAATCCCACAGAATCTAGCTTAAAGTGCTTAGAGCTGCTTGATTTATTTGTTGTTTGTTTATTTTCAAATATAAAACTTGTTGAAATTTATTAAATATGTGCATCTGTTCTTTTTGAACACTTTCATCTTATTTGAACAAAACCGTGATAATATTGATAACCGTGATAATTTGGGTTACTATTATCGTGATGTGAAATTTCCATCCCATTTCATCCCTAATATGTACATATCATACTTGCCTGTTGAGAGGAGTTCATTTCAGCATCATATAAAATAAACAATAATGATAATAATAATAATAATAATAATAATAATAATAATAATAATAATAATAATAATAATAATAATAATAAAGTAGGGCTGTCAAAAGATTAATCGCGATTAATCGCATCCAAAAAAAAAAATTTGTTTACCTAATATATGTGTGTGTACTCTGTTAATTATTATTTATATATAAATACACACACATTCATGTATATATTTAAGAAATATTTGCATGTATATACTGTATATACATTTATATAATCTATAATATATTTAAATAAAATAAAAAATAATTCTTAAATATATACATGCTTGTGTGTGTATTTATATATAAATAATAATTAACAGAGTACACACACATATATTATGTAAACACAAACTTTGATTTTGGATGCGATTAATCGCGATTAATCTTTTGACAGCCCTAAATTAAAGCAAACGCAGCTCTGGTATCGGAATAGTATCGGCCGATATCCAAATTCAGGTATCGGGATCGGATCGGAAATGAAAAAATGTTGATCGGTGCATCCCTAGCGAGAACACAAAAAAAGTTTCTCATGCGCATGCAAAAGTCATAATTAGAAATTTTGGTATTGTGACGACCCTGGTTTAAAATAGCCACTAGACCGATGATGATGTTCATGGCAAATTAGGATGAAACCCCATTGTTACTCTCAGAGAAAATGGCCACTTCATTATGCAAAAGATCCAATGTTAAAACACCTCAATGAGGAACACTACAAACTAGATGACAGGAATAAATCCCAGCTCATAAGAACAGACAAGAGCAAAAACCTGACCACTTATCAGCAGTTAATGTGCAGCATAGTAAGAGCTGGAGATAAGGTACAAATTATTGATTTCCAGGAAACTATCTGAATTCGTTACAGCTGTTCGGCAAGATCAGACCCAGTAAATGTGGCTACAGTGAGAATCAGAAGAGACACAAAGTTAGAGAACAGCATGATAATACCGCATGGCATCGCCCCTCACCTCAAGTGTGCATGCTGCATTCTCCAGAGTCATCGCCCCAAGTGGGTCCCTCCGGTCGCCAAGGAAACTCAATCTAGCGCACGTCTCGCTCCTCTTCCTCCCGCTCCTCCTCCCCCGTTCAGCATGTGAACCTCAGGGCTATCAATGACCTGAAACAAAAGCAGGTGGATGGAAAAACACGAGCGTCATTGGCGGCGGAGCAGCTCACTGCCAATCATCCAGGCCTGGGATTAAGTGTCAGCGAAGACGCGACAGGGCCAGAGGGACAGCTGGAGCGTGTCTCAAACCAACGTCTGCCTGACTGCTTTGCATTCACACTCACTGATTCGCTCACTACAACGCCGGCCACTCGTGGTCCCCACGGGCCGGGGCAGAGTCGCAGGCATAAAGCAGTTAGATGCTAATTAAGGTGTGCTCCATCAGGAGAAAGTGACTTGATTAATGGATGTGAGGGACAGCTCTGCGGAAAGCTGGATATTCCCCTGACACTGCACACCAAACAAACTGCCTGGCACATGACGAGACTCAATGAAGCTTGGGGGGGAAACAGCAAGAACAAGCAGAGAGTGAGAGCTTAAACGCATGTGATGGCGACTCGAGACCAATCTGAAAGTGTTTCTTTGCAGCAAGTTCTTGTCTAAGCAGATCTGCCATAAAGATTAACCTGCGGAGTTTGAGACACGGGCGAATTCCCCATCAAGATTGTATCAAAACTGAGATTATTTGATGGTTAAATTGTCTGTTTGAAATGTATTAATACATTTTTAAAAAGCCTGTATGTGTAAAATAAGCCTTAATTAAATATTTTCCTCAAAGTAAGCATCAAGCCCTGCATGGTCGTTTATTTTTTCCCCCAAGGAGCACAAAAAACGTCATATTAGCTGATTTATAAATTCCAAAAAGACAATCTACCACAAATTGCGATACACCATAAAGTAAACAGTGTCATAATTAGAAAGTGCAAAAAAGACTGTGAACGTGCAGCACTTTTCATTTAATTTAGGACCTCTTAAGATGATCATTAATCGCGTTTTATCATATCGCGATATTATCGCAAATTCAATTAATCGTTCAGCCCCATTTAAAAATCGCATAAACATTTTAATGATCATCTGTTGCGTTCACACCAGATGCGAATGAAGCGTTTCGCGCGAGTGATTTACATGTTAAGTCAATGCAAAGACGCAAATAGAAATTCTGCAGCGCGAACGACACGGCGCGAATTGACCGTTTGACGCATGATCGCGAGTTGAAAAATCTGAACTTTGGCGGATATTTGCGGCGCGTTAACCAATCAGGAGCTTGCTCTAGTAATGACAACAATGAGGACAAAAATCATATGTGGATACCCGGAACTTTACGTACTTTATAGAAACCGGAATAAAAAGGATCTTGCTTGGAAGAAAGTGAGTGAGGAGGTCGGACAATCGGGTAAGTTGTAGAAAACGTTCTTTACTCAATTTGAGCTATACATAGGGTGATTGGGACACTTTTGGGAATTCACCCTATTGAGACTACAAGCTAGTTAAAGCCCGGCAAATTGAGCTTATTCGCCGTATTTTAAAACAATCCATGTCAGCCATTTCTCAACGAGACGAGCCGGCTGGCAGAAGCCTCTCCCATGACGCGAATTTGCGTCTGTTGTGAAGTGAATGTCATTAAGGAACTCAAATCTGCCGCGCATGACAACTTGAAGTTTAGGTGTGTTTACAAAAACAGCTAGTACTATCTACAAAATTTACTTCCATGGTATGGAAAAAAAAAAAATATATATATATATATGGAAGTCAATGGGAACCAAAACTGTATGGTTACCCATATTCTTCAAAATATCTTCATTTGTGTTCAACAGAAGAAAGAAATTCATACATGAATACATTCATAAATGATGACAATTTTTATTTTTGGGTGAACTATCACCCAAAAGCCAGTATTAGTTTTCCTAAACCATTCATAGGCTTGCAGACTCCATGTTACAGCTAACGCTGTGAGATTGTGTTTGTTTTATCTTAAACATAAAATAACCTGATCCTGTTTGATCAAGGTATGCGACACTTCCGACTTTTTTTTTCTTTCAGTTTTTCATCAAAATTCGGTCTATTCATTGTATGCATTTGAAATATAGAGTTGGGTTCGGTTTTAATGTACCCAAGTGTACCTAAAATAAAAAGGTGTTCAATATACAGGTTTGTTAAATTTACATAATTTGTTTGATATACTTAATTTCTTTTTATGAATTAACCATTTGTAAACTTAGGTTCACTGTTCATTTTTATAAATATAGAATTTGTATTAAATCTATATTCATCGAGTCACATCGAATGGAGAATCGAAATCGATTCGAGAGCTTGAAAATCGATACCCAGCCCTAGATAGGGCGCATGTTAACTGACAGAGAAAACGTGCAGAGAGCTCCTCCCTCACACACACTCTCTCTCTCACTGTCTTCAAACTAACTAAGCACTATCTTTGCTCTCTGTCCCTTGCATATATTAATCTAAATCAACTGACAATAAAAAGATCGGAAGACTGAATCCATTCGGGTATTTATTTTTTCCTGAATTACCGCTGGGTGTGAATTGTGCTCAAAAAACGTCCCCTCTTCTCTAACAAGCATTCTGTACATGCAGTTGGCATAAACCACACTTCCAAAAAACGAAATGGAGTGATAAATTGTGTTGACACAAATCTTTTGCGATGTCCTAACAGCCAGGACAAGCACACAACGTGTCCACGTCCACTAATGTCCGATTTGCGACCTAATGACCCCATTGAACCCATTCTTTTTAATGAATGGTTAACTGATCTGTACAACACTGAAATCACAAGACGTCACTGTCTGAATCGATAACAAATCATTCACTCAGAACACCTCTGAAATGAGAACGGCAAGAGTGGTTAGTGAGATTTAGCCGTAATAATGTTATTTAGGCCCTATTTGACGATGTGTAGTAATTTAGAGGTGAAAACAAAAAAAGTACAAAGCTTTTGTTAGCAACCTGCCCATTTTATTCAATTGTATATTGTAGAAAATTAGACTTTTTTTGACTATTGGTATGATTAAATTAAATAATTACGGAGTGTGTATTTATACCCAGTGCAAATAGCGTGCCTTGTTGGCAAATGCTATTCACACTAGCTCTGCCTATTAATGCCTGTTTGGGAAAAACAAGATAAAAAAAATAAAGGGCTTATTTCAACATGTTCAGTGGTGTAGTCAGTAAAGCATAAGCATAAGGCTTAAAGAACTAGGGTTTGACGCAATCGACCAGGGTTCGAATCCGCCTTTTGCAGAGCTCGCTCTTCTCCCTTTTCCCATCACATATCACATCAGAAAGGCATTTACCTTTCAATAAAAATTAAGAAAATGTTCTAGAAATGGAAAAAAAGTGCCTAACGAAATGTTTAATAATAATAAAAGCATTTATTGGGTAGGGTTAGGGGTCGGTGTAGGGAGGGCTTTTATTGTCCCATTAAGGCGGCATCAATTTAAAAATTGTAATAAATATAAATCATTTGTGTTTTTATTGCATCCTGTTAATGAACAACAATACTGAGGTGCAAATAGTGTGTATCTGTCAAAATAAAGTATAAATAGCATGTAATTACTATTTACATATATTGCAAATAACTACTTTTACATGGTGTAAATAGAATATATCACTATTTCCACTTAGTAAATAGCATCTACAGCTTTTGCACTTACTTATAGTGTAAATATCATCCATCGCTAAAAAAATATGCTATTTTCACTGAGTGTAAATAGCTGCTGCCGAATAACTATCAGGTCTAAAGAATTGTTGGTCACACTATACAATGGTTTATTGCTGGTATATAATCTTATCTCCTGCATGAGCACAAATGCTTTACTGTTAGGCCACGGCTCAGACTTGACAAGTTTTAAAAGGTTCAATCTTTTAACTATGCATACAATTACAAAAACCAACAGTGAATTTAATCTAATCCACTTACTCTATTTCCAGAAGAGAAGCCAGCTGACCACATCGAACAAAAAAAACTGCAAGACCAATAAAACCCTAAGAAAATCAATTACATGGCTGTTTTAGCAAAGCAAGACTGCTGTTCTGTATTCCTGTATTGTTCCATTGGAAAACAAGATAAGGAGAAACACTAAACAGACGTCGCAAGAGAAAGTCTCAAAGACAACAGACGGTTTCCCAGGGCCATCACCGTGATTGATGTCAATGAAGACACGCAATGCTCACAGAGGTTCAACGCTGTAACCAAGAAGGCACAAATAAATAAAAGACCTAGATTTAGTCCATCAACACATTATTTAGCACTGGCTGAAGAAATCGTAAGTTACTCAGAGCTGTAAAAGCCGCTCAAAAGGCCTTTCAAAACTTTTCCCATTCTTCACATAAAGACCAGACGCCCATGCTGGGAAGGCTTGCACTTTGGCTAATGGTGTCTGGCTTTTGACTAGCATGAAAGCACTGGAATCAGATTAAGGCGTCAAACTTGCCATTATGTATAGAGGACCACTGCACAGCAGGATGTAACATGACGGGAACTTCTCTAGCAGTATTAGGGAATCGTACTGACAAACCAATGGAAATGCATTTTCTAGGGCTGTCAATTTAATGTGCTAATCACTTAGCGAAAGTAATGATGAAGTTATTCAATTAATCATGCAATCAATCGCCAGATCCAATTCAAGCTAGAAGCACCACCTTCATGTGAACTACCAGATAAGTGGATTAAAATGGATTGTACGTGTGTGATAGGCATTTGTTAAATGATATGGAAATATAACAAACAATATAGGATTTATGAAGCAACCTACTCAAGGATTTCTTCTGGCACAATAATGTACTACCAAGGGTTTTAGCAGCATATTTTCGTTAAATGTAGATTAATGAGCGTAGTTGCAATTCATTCGATTAATTAATTGGCATATCATTGTTAACCGATTCGTTAATTCAATTAACTTTAATCCACCAGCAGCCCTAGCATTTTGTTAATCAAGAGCTCAAATTGTAGAGACAGCCGAGAACAGCACGTGTAAATGGTGCTCTTGGCAGCTGCGGATGAGGCTAGCTTTGAAAGCCTTGCTAGAGATGTGTTTGATTACATGAACAATGAACGCAGAGCTACTGACGGCACGACACTCGGGCGGCGGATAAAGGGAACATTTAATAACACTGCATTGAGAGGTGGACGTATTGTGATTGTGTCACGCCTCTGCATCATCAGCCACCACGTCATTTTACATCAAAAAGCCCATATGGAAATTGAATGGATCAGTTGCGATTCAAGGTTGTTTCAAGATGGGCATGCAGCATCATGCAAAAAGCACAACGCCCAGAGAGTAAATTCAGAAATACATTCTTCATCCTGCATTATGATGCCAAGCGTTCAACCATTTCATCTCTCAGCTTTTCTTTTTTGTTGACGGCCCTTAGCTAATGTGCTGGAGAGTCAGAGAGAAACAAGCAAGCAATCTCACTTGCCAAAACCCGCAATCTCACCGTAATGAAGTGGAGCGGTAAGTGAATCTTTGACCAATCAAATTTGCAGTACTAATATGATGTAATGGTCAAAGGTGACATATTATCGGGAAAGTGATCAGGTGGGAGACTTTTTTAAAGCTACACTGTGTACATTTTTTAGTTTATTCTTAGCTAAAACACTTAGTTCTTTCAAAAATATATGTGCTCATTAATGTATATTTACTTCTTTCAAGTAATGAAGTATTCTCGTAAATTTATAATATGCCATTGAAAATACATACGGGTAATGGGTTCGAATGCGGGTCGCCATGTTGCACATCCATCTTGAAAGTACATTAGTCAAAGAGGGACATACCCGTAAATTCAAGCTTCGCCTTTCGCGTTTTAACACTCGATGGCACCGTGTCGAATGTGGACGAGGTCGAACTGGAAGCCATATTTATCTTGGACTAAATCGGCCACTGTAGGAGTTAAAACGAAATCGGAATTGAGAGGAAGAGAAACTAATATTCACTGGATGGTAGGGCTGTCAACGAATATTCTAAATTCGAATATATATTCGAATAGCTTTTAAAAAACGAATTTCGAAGGTGAAAATTAATATTCGAATAAATAAAAAAATGTTGGGGAAAAACGCCGGCGGTAGTAGAGGCGTGGATGTCTGCTTTGCTAGTGGGCGCTAGCGCGCCTGAAGCCTTGTGTACTGTGGCCTGTCTCCGCAGCGCGAGCCTCCGCTGACTGCGCAGTGCGCGCGCTCCTCCACAAACGGACGAGGCGTTTATATTTGACACGCTCGCTGTTGTGCTTTTCTTTGAAACGACAGATGGCGACTCGGAGTAATTGTTCTATAAACCATCAGGAAAAAGCGTCGAGAAGAAGTGGGCTAATGTACACAGGTGACGATATTTATTTTAGTACACTTCACCGAAAACCACACTACAAAAGAATCATGTAAAACAGATCAAAATAAACCTTGATATTACTTGTGACATGAGAACAAAATGTATGTAGAAATGTAGCGTTAACTTATCCAACTCAATTTATGATATCTAAATGTTTCCTAATTTCACTAAACACTTTAGTGAGTTTTCACTTAGTTTCGTGAACTTTTCTTTATTAAACGGGCTTTTTTATGCTTTTGTAGGCTCGTTTTGTAAATATAAGCAACTAATTTGTATGTGCAAACTGGACCACCCTTACTCTGCATCGCCCGCCACAAGCTCTGTCTGCAACACGCGAGGCCATAACGGAGAAATTAATTTTGTTCATTTGTAAGGACATGAGAGCGATCAGTGTCGTGGATGGGGCTTCAGGGAGTTCTGTCAAGCAATGGAACAGGTACTGACTGAATAGATATTGCATGAATAAAGGATAAATGCACGGCTTCCACTGGTTTGATTATTTACCGTTTCATGTCAAGGAAAAGTTCCATGTTTACCACAGCACAGCTCGCTCGGAGCGTTCAATAATATGCTGTAAAACTTATATTAATATTTTTTTCAATCACTGAATGAAGCCAGCTATATTTGGGACAAGAGTCACAACCTTAAATTGCTTGCACAAAACTCTTGATCAGCCTCAAAATGTGTGTGTTCATTTAAACCGTTATGCGCAGAGGGTGAGGGCGAGAGAGAGAGTGAGGTCTGCGGTCTTAGCCATTAGTTGATTTACTTGTTTTTGTGTAGGTAATACGTTGTCAAATATGTTTAAACTTAAATAGACTACCTATATAAGTAGTTATGTCTCTTTGTATTCACTTGTCCTGTTATTGACGTAATGCGCGTCATTGATAAAATGCGTAACCAGATGTTCGAATAGTTCGAATATTTGTGCTTTTTTTAGAGGGAATATTCAAACGTCATTTTTGAGCAATTTTGACAGCCCTACTGGATGGTCATATACCTTTTAAACGCTAGATGGGGGAAAATATCACACAATGTAGCTTTAACTTGCAAGAACAAAACGAAGAGGTCTGAACATCAACCTGGGATCACAATTGCACATTTGAGGCGGAATTATTATTTACATTTTCGCTCTCCGGTGTTTCTAGTCAAATATTTTCAAATATTGTAATGTTAAACCTATGAAAACAGTTTTAAAAAGCACATGGCTCCATAGCACCATCACTTTACAGGGTCCCTCGCAATGTCCATCTTTTGTCAGTGCGTCCCCCGTCACAGTTTAATAAGTGCGTAGATGACGAAGCTAGTTACATAGAAAATAGTTGGGCGCTCATATCCTACATACAGCTCCTGAATTCGGGGTGTTTTGCCCTCAAAATGATAAGAGCGCACATAGGCCCTATACCTTTTATGGGGAGTATTTATGCTGTAAGCCATGCTTGTTTTCTCTTGTCAGTCTCTTACATAAAATGCAAGGCATTTGGTGGCATATAAGGACACTATACTTTCCAGGAATTTCTTCAGTTTATTTATGTTGTTGTGGCAGCTTAACCCGGTGCTAATTTAAATGTTTAATTTACCATAGTGTTTTAATAATGTTCAAAAAGTGTCTGTTTAATTAATTCAGCTGCTCTTTTTGTGGAGACCAGAACAGGACAGCATCCAAACGGAAGTTGGAATCCATCATGGGAGAACTCATCGTTTTCTCAGGGAAAAGCTGGTTACAAATAGGCATGCACCAAAATGAAAACTCTGGGCCGAAACCAAAAATGCTTTTTAAATTTCTTTTGTACAATTGTATTAATATTATACTTTTTAATCAAAAATACAAGCAAATAAAATAACCACACATTTATTGAAAGTAACACTAAAATTGGACAAAAAAGTAACATGCTGAGGCGCACAGTGAGCAGAAATCGCCAACTTTCTGCAGAGTCAATAGCTACAGACCTCCAAACTTCATGTGGCCTTCAGATGAGCTCAAGAACAGTGTGTAGAGCTTCATGGAATGGGTTTCTATGGCTGAGCAGCTCATCCAAGCCTTACATCACCAAGTGCAATGCAAAGCGTGGGATGCAGTGGGGTAAAGCATGCCGCCACTGGACTCTAGAGCAGAGGAGACGTGTTCTCTGGAGTGACCAATCACGCTTCTCTATCCAATGGATGAGTCTGGGTTTAGCAGTTGCCTGACTGCATTATGCCAAGTGTAAAGTTTGGTGGAGGGTGGATTATGGTGCGTTTTCTCAGGGGTTGGGCTTGGCACCTTAGTTCCAGAGAAAGGAACTCTTAATGCTTCAGCATACCAGGACATTTTGGACCGTTTTATGCTCCCAACATTGTGGGAACAGTTTTGGCCCCTTCCTGTCCCAACATGACTGCGCACCAGTGCACAAAGCAAGGTCCATAAAGACATGGATGAGCGAGTTTGGTGTGGAGGAACTTGACTGGCCTGCACAGAATCCTGACCTCAACCCGATAGGACAAGCCAGACCTTCTCGTCCAACATCAGTGCCTGACCTCACAAATGCGCTTCTAGAAGAACGGTCAAAAATTCCCATAAACACACTCCTAAACCTTGTGGAAAGCCTTCCCAGAAGAGTTGAAGCGGTTAGAGCTGCAAAGGGTGGGCCAACTCCATATTAAACCCTACTGATTAACAATGGGATGTCAGACGACTTTTGGCAATATAGTGTATTTTCGACAGTTTTTCTCTTTCGGCCAAAAGCTGAAAATACCATTTTCAGGCTGTTCAGGTAAATGTGGGCCAAATCAGAATTTATTTTTTATTTGACTCTGAGATCTGTTTTTGTCATGACAATGTGAACAGCACAAACCATATTTAAGGAATCTGATCTTTTTTATTCAAAATCCGATATAGGTCAGATGTTTTGCGATGCGACCGCAGTCTTAACAGTCATACTGTATCAGAATTCATGTGACTTTTTACATCACTCTAGACTAAAGCAACATTCGTCACAATTCTGCGCTCAAGGGAGTCACTTCAAAGCTTTTACATATCCAGTGTTATCAAGACAGTTGCGAAAGGTAGTCAGTGAGGGACAGTGATGTGTCAGAGGTCACAAGTATTACACATCACAGCTCTATATACAAGCAAAACATAAATGTTTTTAATATTGCCTGCGCATAAATTCGCTGGCTTCTGCGGCAGATCATAATATAAATAAACATGTAATCACTTACTTTAATTTAACTTTGGCAAATCAAAAGCATTCATTGTATGCACCTTACTATGCAACGCGCAAGTAAGCCGTTTTCTGTGAATGTGTGAGACTTCTGATTCATTAGCCGCTATAGGCAAATAACTAGAAGAATAACAGTGCGGTAAAGTGTAAAATGATTTGTGCAACAACAACAAAAAAATGTTTATGATTACGACAAACCAATATGGTAAAAAATACCAGTTTGCAATATCAAGCAGCATTTTTTACAGCTAAAAAACCTGGTGGGCTGGTGCACCCTAATGGCGGAAATTGCAAAAAAATCAGGTTGGAACTGGTGGATTTTGGAAAGCACTTCACAGATTTCAGTGCAATACGCATCGGACAGTCAGTAAAAAAAAAAAAACTACATTGATAATCTCTGATCAACAGTTGTCATTTTCATTCTGTCTTCTGTGAGTCTGTGCGGATTGTCTACACCAATACCGCTTCCCACACAAAGGCCTAAATCCTGCTCTGTTGATCACCACATAATCCCATCAGCCCCTCTTTTCCTCGGACGCTGGCAAACATTGCACCGGTCACATGGGCTCAGGGTCAGAGATGAACGGAGTTCACACAAACAGACAGAGCAGGGGAAGGGAAGGGATGGGCAGAGTCACGGAGGATTCTGTCGTTTGTGTGACAGATTGAGTTGAGTCAGTGGTTGGGTCTGGAAGCTGTCAGCTCAATGTGTAGCAGACGTTTGATCCTAAGGTCGCTCTTGCTGGCCTGCACACGGAGCATGTGGCAACGGGCAGCTGTCTCCGAACAGCATCTGCCAAACACCGTTAGGACTGACGTGAAATGAATTTAGTCATCGTGGCGTTTCCAGCACGGCTCATGTGACCTCAACTCCCACTTCTTGCAGCTTCATGCCTTTAATGTTGTGGCCCATTTTTCTTCCAGAGATCCTGGACATCTTGTTCAGACACATGGCATCATGGATTCTATTAAAGGGCACCTATTATGCAAAATCCACTTTTACGTGATGTTTGAACATAAATGTGTGTTGACAGAGTGCTTAAACAACCACCCAATAACGATAAAAATCCAACGAGCATTTTTTTTTTTATCCCCAAAAATCATAAGCAGTGTTTCAGAACAAGCTGTTCTCAGATTCTCTGCAGTGTGACATCAAGGTTTGACTGACACTGCCATTTTAACATAGACCCGCCCTGTGAGACCTGTATGCAATCCGCCATAGAGACAGAGCGACACGCGTCATAATCTGAATCCACTTTTGTCTCCTTAAACTCTCGTTTTTTTGGGTCGACAGCTTATAAAAACGTATTTTTGTGTTTTTTAGCTTGTTTGCTGTACACTTTGTCACATATCAGCTTTTAGACATTGTTCTGTTTTTTGTTATAAGTCCGAGATGACAAGGATGCAGCCTCACTCAATGCAAAGTCAATGGAGAGCATTGGATTGTTTTCCCCCCCGGTGTGGGCGTGGCCTAAATATTCTCTGTCTGTTGAGAGATGTATATGCTACACCCTCTTCTAAAGACGGGGCGGGGATATGCAGCTCATTTACATTTAAAGCGGTACACACCAAAACAGCGCTTTTTATAGACAGGCCTCAAAATGACATTTTCAACACGTTATAATAAATTATCTGTGGGGTATTTTGTGCTGAAACTTCACAGACACATTTTGGGGACACCCAAGACCAATATGACATCTTGTAAAAAGGGACATAATAGGTGCCCTTTAAATACCAACAGATTAGGGCTGCACAATATATCGAATTATCGCAAAAAAAATACATATTGAAACGGCACGCAATATATGAATGATTTTAATAGGCTACTTCAACATTATGAAAACGTTTTTTGTACGTTTTAGGTCGACGCATATAGCAGAGAATAGACTGGGCACACGACTGTTACTAATGTGACTTGCTTGACGTTAAAAAGAGTTATTAAACGCAATAACTTGAGAAAAACAACTCCTTGCAGTCTCTTTTTGTTTGTTTATATTGATGTTAAAATTAGATTGTCAGATTTGTGACATTCATTTTTGCTAAAACACTGCTGGTCACTTTCAGAAGTTGTAGCGATGCTTTCTTTTCCCAGAAAGAATGTGAAACACATAAATGGTATAATTCTCAGGTTTAAAAAAAAATAAAAATTTATAATTTAAATAGATTTCACACACTTAAAGCAATATCGCATTATTTAACAAGGTATTGTATTTCGCATTTTTCTTCAATATCGCACAGCCTTACAACAGATAAAACAATTTTATTTAAAAAATTTAAACAGTGAATCACTGAGCACAACACCACGCTTCTGCCATGGCCATCCTAGTTCCCTGACCTGAACCCTATAGAAAATGAGTGGCTGAACTCAAGAGAAGAAGCACCAACATGGAGGTGGGAATTTGAAGGATCTGGAGACATTCTGTATGGAGGAATGGTCTATGATTACTGTGTAAACCCTGCCCAATCTGTCAGCGATTTGCGGGAACCAATCACAAACCGGCTTATCCACCTGGCGGCGGGTTTAAAGGGTTAGTTCACTCAAATGAAAATTCTATCATTAATTACTCACCCTTATGTCGTTCGACACCTGTAAGACCTCCGTTCATCTTCAGACACAAATGAAGATATTTTTGTTGAAAGCTGATGGCTGAGAAAGGCTTCAGATAGGCCTCCATTGGCATTCAGTACATTTACACTCCCAAGACCCATAAAAGGCACTTAAAACGTCATTACAAAGTCCATCTCACCACAGTGACTCTACAATAATTTTACGATGCGACGACAAAAGTTTTTGTCAAATAAAAGCAGAGACTTCTTTCAAAAACAATCAAAATAGTAAAGTTTACAAACTTTTTACTGGTAGTGTATGTGTGTGTGTATGTGTATGTGTATGTGTATGTGTGTGTGTGTGTGTGTGTGTGTGTGTGTGTGTGTGTGTGTGTGTGTGTGTGTGTGTGTGTGTGTGTGTGTGTGTGTGTGTGTGTGTGTGTGTGTGTGTGTGTGTGTGTGTGTGTGTGTGTGTGTGTATATATATATATATATACAGGGAGTGCAGAATTATTAGGCACGTTGATTTTCTGATCATATTTTTTTTCCAGGCACATTTGACCAATTCCAAACCACAGTAATCCTAATAACTACTATTAATTTAGTATTTAATAATGTATAAGTGATATATCATTGTTCATGAAGGCTGGAAATGAAAAACACCTTATATTCAGGTGTGCAGAATTATTAGGCATGTTTTCTTTTACAGATAAATTGAGCCAAAAAAGAGATTTAACTCAGACTGAAAAGTCAAAAAGTATTAAATGCCCATGAGAAGGATGCAATACTAATGCAATACTAGACATTGCAGTTAAGGCGTGACCATTGGACAGTGAAATGCTCGTTGGGTCAGCAGGATCTGACAAAAACAGGTGGCGGAGAAAAGACACCTGTTAACTGCAAAAGAATTAAGAATTAAGGTGAAGAATTAAGGGTGAAACCATCAGGAACCCTTTAGTCTCCAGCGCCACCATTTTCCAGAGCTGCAACCTACCTGGAGTCTCCAGAAGTGAAGGTGTCAGGATCTCAGAGACTTCAGTTAGGTAAAGAATCCTAAAAAATGACCCCCACTAGATAAGAATCACAAGCTGAAGTGTTGTAAAATACATGAAGCCTGCTTTTTTATAGGCTTTATAGGTTTTATAGGTTGAGAATGACTCTTGAAGGACCAGCACCACATCCTCTAGTACCACTGTTTGAAGAATTCATCTTCCAGAATCTGGCAGTACGTTTTGGGAGTTCATTTTAGTCCATCCTGAAGTCCGTTTTGCAGAGATGGACTAAAATGAACTCCCAAAACGTACTGCCAGATTCTGGAAGATGAATTCTTCAAACAGTGGTACTAGAGGATGTGGTGCTGGTCCTTCAAGAGTCATTCTCAATCTATCTGTCCATAAAGCCTATAAAAAAACCTTCTTCATGTATTTTACAACACTTCAGCTTGTGATTCTTATCTAGTGGGGGTCATTTTTTAGGATTCTTTACCTAACTGAAGTCTCTGAGATCCTGACACCTTGCACTTCTGGAGACTCCAGGTAGGTTGCAGCTCTGGAAAATGGTGGCGCTGGAGACTAAAGGGTTCCTGATGGTTTCACCCTTAATTCTTCACCTTAATTCTTAATTCTTTTGCAGTTAACAGGTGTCTTTTCTTCACCACCTGTTTTTGTCAGATCCTGCTGACCCAACGAGCATTTCACTGTCCAATGGTCACGCCTTAACTGCAATGTCTAGTATTGCATTAGTATTGCATCCTTCTCATGGGCATTTAATACTTTTTGACTTTTCAGTCTGAGTTAAATCTCTTTTTTGGCTCAATTTATCTGTAAAAGAAAACATGCCTAATAATTCTGCACACCTGAATATAAGGTGATTTTCATTTCCAGCCTTCATGAACAATTATATATCACTTATACATTATTAAATAATAAATCAATAGTAGTTATTAGGATTACTATGGTTTGGAATTGGTCAAATATGCCTGGAAAAAAAATATGATCAGAAAATCAACGTGCCTAATAATTCTGCACTCCCTGTATATATATATATATATATATATATATATATATATATTAGGGGTGTAACGATTCGTTTTAACAACGATTCGATTCGTATCACGATTTGAGGTTGTCGATACGATTCAAGGACGATTTTGGTTCATTTAGGACGATACGATCCGAAACGATTCAGTGACCTGAAATCGATTCAGTAACTTTTTAGCCAAAAATTGTGTGACTGAAATAAATATCTGGATACTGGTCAGTGCAGGTGAAGTTTCCTAGATTCCTGTTGTTTCTTGTAAGGGAATCAGGTATCAATTAATTATGGATATAAACAAACAAGTAAACAACAATTAATGGCAAATGCATTCAAATTTTATTTGAATAAAGTGCAACCAACAGTTTAGGTTGAATTAACAGGAAGTTAACCTTTTCTGCTCTCATTTTCAAAATTCAATACATTTTCAATAAAAGCACAGTAAGTGCAACCAACATTTCAACAGTAGGTTAACCTGCTACTTCTGCTTTTGTTATCCAACATAATAATATTAATATCAAAAATAAAGTGCAACTAACTTCTCTTCAGGTTTAATTAATAGTAGGTGTACCTGTTACTTTTGCTGTTGTTTTTCAACATTAAAATAATACAAATACAATATTAATATCAAAAATAAAGTGCAACCAACATTTCTTCAGTTTGAATAAACTGGCTGAACCTGCTACTACTCTCAGTTTAATAAACAAACAATATTTAACAAAAGATAAAATGTAACCAACTACTCTTCAATGACTCTACATATTTCTTTTTCAAAAATATCAACATGATCTGACCGCAGAACACTTCTCTGTGCGTTCACTATGTTGCCAGCAGTATTAAAGCTGCCTTCACGTGCCATCGGAATTATCGTAAGTACGAGTTTCTAAGGTAAAAATTGCACATGAACGCCCTCACATTTTGAAATTTGAATGCAATGAGCTCGTAATCACGACATCAGAAATCGGAATTATCAAATGTTCGATAGCACGTGAAGGCAGCATAAAAACTCGCTCTGCTGGCACACTGGTGCCAGGAATGCACAGGTAACATTTAGCAAGGGTTGAAAGTACAGGTAACACGTTACTAACTTAGCTCTTTCTCCTGGTGACTTGATAATTTCTCGCTGGTTGGCTTCTCCTCTGCCATACGCCATGCTGTTTTGTTTTCTTAGCGCTGCTGCTGGTGCGTGCGTTGCGATGATGTCACAGATAGGCAGACTGAATCGAGTAACGTTTAACGCCTTTATCATTAAAAGTGCTAAGAAAAAACATCCATTTAAAGTCTGACGTGCTTAAATCCAATGCGTTATTTCCTATGATCGATACAATCGATTGATTACCTTTTAAAACGATGTTAGATCGATATATGTCGTCTGGAAGGCCAACTTGCCGAGCACAGATCGATGTAGTTAGATCATAGGAAAATAAATCGATACATCGATGTAGTAGATGAATCGTTACACCCCTAATATATATATATATATATGTATAAAGGTTTAATAAACTATTACATGTTCTTTTTTTTTAAGATTTTTTCAACTATTATGTCATATGTCAGCAGGCATTACAGGGTTTGAGAAAGGCATCTAACATTCCAACCAACAACAAAAAAATTGCCAAAAAGTACCACAGTACTACCCTGTTTTTTGGAGATGGTACTACTGTGGAGAACCATGTAAATAACATGGTGCATGAATACGGAAATCATTCTGAATCAGTACCATGGTATATGCACCTTAACAGTACCCAGCCATGAGTGGATGAAAACCTCCAACACTTGTGTATGCGTGTCAGCTTTAGCAGTTTCACAGCACTTAATAGTTGGTTTTCCTGTAAATGGCAAAAGTCCCAAACCAAAATCCCAAAAAAATAGAAACTGTTACTAATACTTTCACACTCAAATCTAGTGTTTGTCATGTTGAAATGAAAAACTAGTCTGAATGGCACAAATATATATATATTGGAGCAATGAATCAAAAACCGATTCCCATGGAAACTATTACCACGGAGACAGGTGTATTTAATTACTCCTGACTGATTAATTTTGTTTGTGGAGGAAATTGAAAAATAAATGAAACTTTAAAGCAGTTTGCAGTTCACAGAAGCATTGTGATAAGTGTTTCGTGCATTTACTTTCTAATGCAATTATTTTCTTCGTGTTGTTCATCTGATTGAGCTCCAGTCTCATAATTGCACAAGATGACAGCAGTTTAATTGTTTAATGAATGATTTGAAGCAGAACATTTCTAGCTATTGCATGTGCAAGTTTTCACATTCTAAGACAAAACTGTCAATCCCCAGCAGGTGTGAAATGGTTTGCGTTTCTGCTGTATCCTCACTTTGCATTGAAAAAAACCCACTTGATTCCTTGAAATAACAAATTGCTTTCATAAAACATTATAGTTATTATTAAAGAACATCTCAATTCTCAATATTATGGGTATCGACAACCGGTTCCATATTAGAACCAGTTCTAAATTTCCAAGATTTGATAATACAGTCATTTCCATAATGATTAACGGTTTATGTGTTTAACCATTCAAGCGAAAGAAGAAGTTTTCTGTGCTGCACACACATCCAAAGCGTGCACAGAAAAAGTGATTTTAATGTGATTTGAACCATTCAAGCGTAAGAAGACGCGCACACTGATTTCTGTGCTGCACACACATCCAAAAACGACGTGCGCACAGAAAGCCACCTTTCATACTAAATAGTGCGCAATGCTGAACTGAGTTCTCTTCTTGAACAGACAAATTCTCACAAAAATTACAAAATATCCCCTTAAACACAGTCGGTTATGTCTTAAAGTTAGTGCTGGGCGGTATGACCAAAAATTTATATCGCAGTATTTTTCTAAATTGTACCGGTTTTGCGGTATATGACGGTATTTTTCCCCCTATGGATGACAGGTGTTCACAACACTTTCTACTGATTGAGAGAAGAAATACAGATCAACTAGAATGCCCTATTTCTGTCATGATGAGTGAATATTCAAGAAAAATTCCACACTGGAACTAATACAGGTTTGCAAAGTCCCACAAAATGATGCTGTGCGGAGACAACAACCAATTAAACACACTCATTACAGACACATGCATATTAAAATATGACAACGGAGAGAAAAAAAATGGAGTTGAGGGCACCTTAAGCATTTTAAAAATCTAACCCTAAACTGACAAAACGAGGGGGAAACGCAGAAGAACATTTAAAAGGTCTAAGGATATTTTCAATACATTTAAGAGCACTACAGTCTAATGACACACGTCAGTTTAACACAGAAAGAATAAAGCGGTTACTTTTCTGCCCATTCTTCTATTTATTATCTTACATCATTGTCTTCGGTGTACCAGAATAATCTATCGTGTCATCGTGGTCGTGATCAGACGTACGGCTGTATGATGTCCTTGATTGCACATATATTTCATTTGAAGAAGGTGTGATGAAATATGTGCACATACACGCTGCTGGTTCATGTTAACAGCACTAAAGTATATGAAATAGGTCCATAAAAAAACGTAAACGTGCTCGCTCCGGTCTGTATATCTGATATGATCCATGTGGGGAGCGTTGTTGCCGCAGAAACCGCTCTCTTTCGCACGCTGCGTGTAAATCGACCCCTAAACCCTCATTCCAGTCCCTCCAGAAAAATGCAATTATGCGATCGCATGATTTAACGCATAATCAGCCAAAGTCCGCATTTTTTCAAATATGCAGCACTTTCGCCACATAAATTGTCTATTTCCACGTGCAAAATATGCGGGGCTAGCATGATTTCATAATCCCCGCCTTTCGTTGCTAAAAAGTCATATATATTAGCAGAAAGTTGAAAAATGTTTGTTTACTTCACACAAGAGCCGCCATTTCCCCCTATTGTCATGCGAACGTTTTGAAGTGACGTAATTACCCGACGTGAACGTCATCGAAAAGCTGCAAACCCCGTGGAGAAACCATAGAGATATCGGTGAAACCATGATGAAGCACGCAAATTCCCATTTGCCAACAAAAATAACAGCAAAAGACCGCGCAAAGCAGTTTCCTGGTGTGTTGACTGATTTCAAAAAACAGCATCATGAAGCTTCGAAGCGTTATGAATCAGTGAGTCGATTCAGCAGTTTGGATCGCCAAAGTCACGTATTTCAGCAGTTTGACTCAATGCAATCGACTCGCTGATTCATAACGCTTCATGATGCTGTTTTTTGAAATCGGTCATCACTATGTAAGTCGTTATTTAGGTTTTAGCACAAAAACTAATTCTCGTCGCTTCATAAAGTTATTGTAGAACCACTGTAGTGAGATGGACTTTGTAACGACGTCTTTAGTACCTTTTAAGGGTCTTGAGAGTGTAAAGTGCATTGTGCCAATGGAGGCCTTTCTGAGCCATCGGATTTACACTAAAATATCTTCATTTGTGTCCGAAGATGAACGGAGGTCTGACGGGTGTCCAACGACATGAGGGGAAGTAATTAATGACAGAATTTACATTTTGGGTGAACTAACCCTTTAAGAGATTGCACTTTGTGCATTGGAAGCACTCAAATGTCAGTTTTGTAAAGCTACCTCTGTAAAACAGGAAGTTATTTATTATTTTTTTCAGAAGTTGTAGCATATTCCTTTCTTAAAGCTACAGAACTTGTTTGACTCAATGTTTTGTAAATTTGAGCCATGTGTTTATTAAGGTCTTCAATAAAACAAGATGAGAACTTAAATATTCCAGCACTTTCTGTGATGTAGTGCTTTTTTTCTCTTTTTCAGCAAACCGCAGTATTTGCAAGTTCCCGCGATTTTAATTGCATAAAATTGCATAAACATCCCGCATTATCCATCGCATTATTTAAGAAAACGTGCCGCATAATCAAGGATTTTTGCCCGCAACAATCACAAAAAAGCCGCATTTTTCTGGAAGGACTGTCATTCACTATTCCCTATGTTAGTCCAATAATACAGTTCACTTGAAGGAGTGCGTTAAGTAAATATTGGGCCAGAACACCCACCACACACCAGCTTATGGTGGAGAAGAGACCGAGTGATGAAGCCAATCAGTATATGGGGATGATTAGGAGGCCATGATGGAGAGAGGCCAATGGGCAAATTTAGCCAGGATGCTGGGATTTTTAATGACCACAGAGAGTCAGGACCTTGGTTTAACATCTCATCCGAAGGACGGTGCTTATTACAGTATAGTGTCCCCATCACTACACTGGGCTGTTAGGACCCACACAAACCACAGGGTGAGCGCCCCCTGCTGGACTCACTAACACCTCTACCAGCAGCAACCTAGATTTCCCAGGAGGTCTCCCATCCAGGTACTGACCAGGCTCGGCTTAGCTTCAGTGGGAAACCAGTCTTGGGCTACAGGGTGGTATTAGTTAGGCTAGTTGTTTTTGCAATAGTATTTTTAAACCATAGGCAAAAGTTCCTTGTGTAAGTGTTCTTTAGCCTGTTCATTTTTGTTCATGTCATTCAGCTACAAGGAAATGTTTTGCAAAAAGACTTAGAATAAATCTGAATTATATATATATATATATATATATATATATATATATATATATATATATATATATATATATATATATATATATATATATATATATATATATATATATATATATATATATATATATATATATATATATATATATATATATTGGATACCTTATTGGAATCAAAATTGGGAATCGATAAGAATCAGAATCGCTAAGCAGAATCGTAATCGTTAAAATTCAAACAATACCCAACCCTAGCAATATGTTCCCTATAAAAAAAGTTTTATAACCTGAATGTGAATCTATTGTGTTCAAAACCCACACAGGTCACACTAGCATATAGCCAAATGTCACATGTGATGATCAAAGTGTTGTAGGTTTTTTACGGCCTGTTGTGCTTCACATCTGTACAGTTTTCAGTTGGAAAAGCACCATACGGCCGCCATAGTTTTGCATCAGCAGGATGTTTCCTTTATACAATATGGCACACGTGAAGAGTCACTGACAATGTTTTCTCTTTTTTGTTACGGACCATGGTAAATAATCAAGGGATATGTGTACATGAATATTCATATGCGTTTCACATATTCACCTTTGAATAGTAGTGTACAATTGTCTGAAGGGTTACGCACATCAGTGGCCGGACGCAATCAGTGTAATTTGTATGTCGCAGACACCCAAACCCCAATTTAGTCATTAGTCATAAGACTAAATGGCATAGCCACTGAACCACTGTTAAAGACAACTGAAGAAAAACAAATCCTTAGATAGTGCTCAAATTTTGCTCTCATGGACTAGGTTTTGCTGCTCATATTACATGGCACAATCAGAAAAAAGAAAATCCAAAGTAACTATACATGTACGGATCTGCTGTTAAAGGTGTGAAAGTGGGATTAAATTGCACCTTGTGAAGCCGGCATCAGAATGGCTGTTGTTTACAGGTAACACTTAAAAGTACTTGAAGATCGTTGTGGCAGGGGCTTCATTTTGTGCAACGAACTGAAAATGTGCTTTTAGTTTACTGGATGGAGTCTGCACTGTCTACAGTCACAGGCTGCATACATTAAACCTTATTCACCAACAGGGTACCAGAGCAGGCTTCTATGCCAATCACCCAATCTGGCCTAGTTTAAGCATACCCAGCGAAAATAAAGCAGTCCTCAGTAAGAAAAAAAAAAATGCACCACCCTTTTTTAAAGGGGTCATATATGATGCTTATAAATGTAAAATCTTATACAAAGAAACTAATTACAAGCAAAAGAACAACAAAACTACAATAGAACAAAGATATGAAATTAAATATGAAAAAGACTTCATTGCCTCGAACCTCAAACACGAAAATGAACCTCATTGGTTCTGGCGGAAGCTCAAACGTGCCGCGTAAAACGAGAATGAACCTCATTGGTTCTTGAGGAAGCTCAAACGTGCCGCGTAACACGAGAATTAACCTCATTGGTTCTTGAGAAAGCTCAAACGTGCTGCGTAACACGAGAATGAACCTCATTGGTTCTTGAGAAAGCTCAAACGTGCTGCGTAACACGAGAATGAACCTCATTGGTTCTTGAGGAAGCTCAAACGTGCTGCGTAACACGAAAATTAACCTCATTGGTTCTTGAGGAAGCTCAAACGTGCTGCGTAACACGAGAATGAACCTCATTGGTTCTTGAGGAAGCTCAAACGTGCCGCGTTACACGAGAATGAACCTCATTGGTTCTTGAGGAAGCTCAAACGTGCCGCGTAACACGAGAATTAACCTCATTGGTTCTTGAGAAAGCTCAAACGTGCCGCGTAACACGAAAATTAACCTCATTGGTTCTTGAGGAAGCTCAAACGTGCTGCATAACACGAAAATGAACCTCATTGGTTCTTGAGGAAGCTCAAACGTGCCGTGTAACACGAGAATGAACCTCATTGGTTCTTGAGGAAGCTCAAACGTGCTGCGTAACACGAGAATGAACCTCATTGGTTCTTGAGGAAGCTCAAACGTGCCGCGTAACACGAGAATTAACGTCATTGGTTCTTGAGAAAGCTCAAACGTGCCGCGTAACACGAAAATTAACCTCATTGGTTCTTGAGGAAGCTCAAACGTGCCGCGTAACACGAAAATTAACCTCATTGGTTCTTGAGAAAGCTCAAACGTGCTGCATAACACGAAAATGAACCTCATTGGTTCTTGAGGAAGCTCAAACATGCCGTGTAACACGAGAATGAACCTCATTGGTTCTTGCTGAAGCTCAAACGTGCCGCGTAACACGAGAATGAACCTCATTGGTTCTTGAGGAAGCTCAAACGTGCCGCATTACACGAGAATGAACCTCATTGGTTCTTGCTGAAGCTCAAACGTGCTGCGTAACACGAGAATGAACCTCATTGGTTCTTGAGGAAGCTCAAACGTGCCGTGTAACACGAGAATGAACCTCATTGGTTCTTGAGGAAGCTCAAACGTGCCGTGTAACACGAGAATGAACCTCATTGGTTCTTGAGGAAGCTCAAACGTGCCGTGTAACACGAGAATGAACCTCATTGGTTCTTGAGGAAGCTCAAACGTGCCGCATTACACGAGAATGAACCTCATTGGTTCTTGCTGAAGCTCAAACGTGCTGCATAACACGAAAATGAACCTCATTGGTTCTTGCTGAAGCTCAAACGTGCTGCGTAACATGAGAATGAACCTCATTGGTTCTTGAGGAAGCTCAAACGTGCCGTGTAACACGAGAATGAACCTCATTGGTTCTTGAGGAAGCTCAAACGTGCCGCGGAACACGAGAATGAACCTCATTGGTTCTTGCTGAAGCTCAAACGTGCTGCGTAACACGAGAATTAACCTCATTGGTTCTTGAGGAAGCTCAAACGTGCTGCGTAACACGAGAATGAACCTCATTGGTTCTTGAGGAAGCTCAAACGTGCTGCGTAACACGAGAATTAACCTCATTGGTTCTTGCTGAAGCTCAAACGTGCTGTGTAACACGAGAATTAACCTCATTGGTTCTTGCTGAAGCTCAAACGTGCTGCGTAACACGAGAATTAACCTCATTGGTTCTTGAGAAAGCTCAAACGTGCTGCGTAACACGAGAATGAATCTCATTGGTTCTTGAGGAAGCTCAAACGTGCTGCGTAACACGAGAATTAACCTCATTGGTTCTTGCTGAAGCTCAAACGTGCTGTGTAACACGAGAATTAACCTCATTGGTTCTTGCTGAAGCTCAAACGTGCTGTGTAACACGAGAATTAACCTCATTGGTTCTTATGGAAGCTCAAACGTGCTGCGCAACACGAGAATGAACCTCATTGGTTCTTGCGGAAGCTCAAACGTGCTTTGAATGAGAAAGTAGTTCCTAGCCATATAGGTGTAGAAAATCGCAACTTTTAATTTTCAGTTGGTCTTAGCACACGATGTAACTGTAGAAGAGTCAAGTTTAAAATAGGAAAAATATTGAAAGTGTCTTTGGTCATTTTTTGAATGAGATGCTAATGGACTGATCAGAATCAATGATGTATGCTAAGCTATGCTAAAAGTGCTACCGCCAGATACAAAGATCGGCTGAATGGATTCAAAAATGGTAAAACTCAACTATTTAACTCTAGGGGACTTGAAAAATGAGCCTATTTTCAAAAAAAGTGGAGTGTTCCTTTAATGCGGAACCAAAAGTCCATTCAGAGACCAACTCCTTTCAAATCATGTTACCCAGAACCTGCAGAGCACAGAACAATCATGCATTATCAGCACTTGACCTTGGCATTATCATTTATTCTATTAGTAAATCAAACCTTGAATAAAGAATGTCTGCATAATTCACAATTTTCCTTTTAAAGGTCATTGAAAGTCTGACAACCAAACCCATTGTCATCACCAACTTAATTTCAGAGAGATGTTTTCCTGCACTCTCTCTTTATTGAGCTAGGCTATATGCATGCAAATTTAAGAGAGTAGCTGAAAGATTGAGTGAACAAAACACAGGGACTTGTTTGAGTTTCCTATTTTTTCTACTAAAAACGGTGTGAAGTATATTGTCTATTATCATGAATTTCCCCTCACTGTAGGAAATCTCACAATTGTTTCATTATGGATTAGTTCTGCATTTCTATCAAAACAGTAATGCGTGTTTGGGTGAATCTCACCAAGACATTCAACTCATATTTCACCTTAGTGTCAAAAGGAAAAATCTTTTTTTTAGATTTTGAAAAAAAGCTAATGAAAATAACCTTACCCCCAATTCCCTTTACCTCTCTTTGTCTCAAATGTGCTGTAGCTGTTAGTAAAGCACAGTACTCTGCAGTTTAACTGAGATCCAGCATTGTTGTGTCTATGAAAGCGTGTCTGTGTGTGGCGACTCTCAGGTTTGCGCCAGCTAATGAAACTGAAGGGGTCTAATTAAATGAGTAACACCCTCTATTAATTTTGATCTTGCTCTTCACACTCACCTGAACAATACAAAGCACTTTAACAGAGCTCTCATCCCCTCTCCAAGCGCTCTCACAACGGTGCTTTATAAGAGCAAAAAAGCCGCACTTCACAAAAACAACACATTCAATGACACGTGTCCCCACATCAACCCAAAAGCACAAATTACATGTTAGAAAAAACTAAACACACACTCTTGAGGGAAAAAAGCAAAAATAGTGAATGCCTTTATTAAAAACGATATTATATTATACTATACAGTGGGATCCTGTTTACACCCAGTATAACTCTTTCCCTGCCAAACACAGAATCAGTTTTTTCTGTTATACGGTAGGGGGCGCTATGACAATGTAACACGCACATAAGCCGCGTTTCCACCGAAATTACCCAGAACAATTTGTACAAGGAACTTTTTTTACAGGAACTTTCCCCCCAGACCTGCTACTGTCTGCGTTTCCACTGCGGTCTAAAGTACCGTAAAGATTAGGCAAATTAGTCCGGTGATGAAGGACTGCGCGCGGCTGCTCCTCCCAGTCAGCGACAGACAGTAATCATTTTTGCGCGACACTATCTGCAACAATAACAAGTATGGAGGAGATACAAGCAGCGCTGCTTTTGCTAGTTATGTATTGGTTTACTAAAGAGGTCATTAACAAAACTGCGGAAAAGAGACGAGCACTGATAATAAAGCGTATTCTGAAAGCTCGTAAAGCTAGATTTAAAATAAGACAACGTGTGTTATTATCAGCTATTACGGACATTGACTGTGCGATTGCTGGGACGAACGTGCGCCATCGGACAGAAAGAGCCGGATTGATATTTACTGAATGCAGAACGAACCTCGCAAAAGACTTTAAAAATGCCGGTTGTCAATAAATGCTGCGTTAGCTCAACCAATCAGCATGTTCAGCACCCAAGTCCCACCCCTGAAAGTTCCCGAACTTTGAAAAAGTACTACCTCGGGAGCAGGGCCATTTGGAGGGGGAAATATTTACCCGGAACTTCATTTAGACCCTGGTTCCTGCGGTCGAAACACATTGAGTACCACCCCAAAGTTCCTAGTTCCTGGGGAAAGTTCCTGCGGTGGAAACGCGGCTATAATGTAATCATATGCATAACGCAATCATCAACATTAAACAGCATATAAATCAAAACTGCCTAGTGTTACTGAATGAAATGTCGACCCAGGACGAGCTATAGGACTGTGACGCATTAGGGGTGTTGATGGACTCTATCCACTCCATCTGTGTTTTGATCATCGTTCTGGATCCGATCCAGATGTAGTCTTTGACAAAAACATGATTTTCTCAGCTTTTTGGTCAAAATGTAGCTTTTGTTTTTTTCAAGCTGAATCTTTTATTGAACATTGGTCTGGGGAGTCTGCTCTGTATTTTTACTGCACAAGAGGTGTGATCAACGGGCATAGTTCAAATGACTCGATGTACGAAATTGGATAGTCCTTCAACCAATCAGACCAACGATCCATCGCATCTCTATCCGGCATTGTGTTAAACCCGCCATAAGCATGCCAGGTGGATAAGCCGGTTTGTGATTGGTCCCCACAAATTTTTAACAGAAGCAGGATAGTACAGAAATATGTACAGGTTTCCAGCCTGAGCTGCAGAGCGAAATCAAATCACCGGCAGATCGGGCTGGGTTTACCCAGTGTAGCTTTTTTTGTGAACCTCACTTATATTCAAGTGTTAATAAAAAAAAGCATGCTTTTCATATAGGCCTACTGCACGTTCAGATATTCAATAAATGCTGTTCTCCATATGTTTTTACGTTGACTCCAGACCGTAGACTGTAAAAAAAGATGAACGACGCACATTCACTCTCTTCCATTGAAGTAAGTGAAGCCACCAGTGTGTAAATATTGGCGCTGACATCTCGAGTCAGCGCAGTAGTGAGCGTGAAGTGGAGCCGCAACATCAAGGTCCCGCCCATAGACTGTTTAATCAATCACACCCTCCTGAACTTTTTGTGAAATAAACAGTTATGTAAATGTAGAAATTAAAGTTAAAGCTCCAACATCTCTCGAGGTTCCCGAAAAAAGTCACTCAGAAAAACTGTCAATCTCAGCTGTCAATCATGACGTCACACCCCCATTTTTATAGCATCAAATAACTCACTAAAACTTATTTGAAGAATGAACACTTGAACTAACATAAGCGTGATAAAAACGACTTCAAATGACAAACCATCTTTGGGAAAAATTAATTTGAAATGTAATTTGATTGTAACAGTTTGTCTATGTCCTATTACATTTCATGGAGAGGGCGGGGTTTATGACCTATACTGGGTCCAGCCACCTGGGGGCGATCGATACACTTACTGTGCGTTCACACCGCAGCCGGCGAGAGCGTCAATATTCGCTCTGGCCGCCCTGCCATCAACGCTGTAGAAAGATTCGTGGACTCGCTGCCGCTCTGACGTAGATCGAATGCTTGGTCTTTTTTAAAACTGTATTTAAAGGGGCTGCAAAGCAAACAATCATGTTGATCTGCATTTGCGCAGACTGAGCACAGGTAGGGTATAACCGTATAAGATAACCTCATGAAATCATTTAAATGTGAAAGTAAAAAAAAAAAAAAAAGGAAAAAAAAAAAAAGATTGATTGAAAGAATTTAACGTGTTTGCTAACGAAATTAACAAATGAAAAGCCATTTGTGTGGTGTGGCTTTTGTGTTCATGGTTAAGTGCTAGTATAATTTCAACACAACGTTACAGTTTATAGGAGACATTTGCTAGCCGTGGTCTTTAATTAACATTAATCTGTGTACACCCTACATTACAATAACTGTCCTGGGTGATGTGGTCAAATCGGTGTTGTTTTGAGCAAATTATTTGCATTCCCGCTGAAAAACAAGCGTTCTGGAGCGAAAATGTCACCCATAAATAATGTTGCGCACCTTCTTATCAAACCCGCCACAGCAACGATCAACCCATCTTCCATTTTTTGCTTGGGAATTAATGTGGTCGGAACCAAAGATTACTGCACTGCGTTCTCTGGAATCATCTCGAACGGAGCACTACTACATTCCCATTGGTTGCCGCCAAACCGTGTCATAGCTCATTACCATAAAGTTGACCAGATTTCAACTCTCCTCGACACCCAAATCGTCCAAGATGCGCCGCGTCTCGCCGGAGCTCGGTGTGAACGCACAGTTAGGCTTCACTTTTCAGGACTCATGTGGTACGCTTGCTCCAGATGCGTTCATGTGTCATTTTCGTAAGCTTTTTTCATCCATCCAAAAGATCTGAAAAGGCCTGTACATTTACCCTCCCCTCAAAGAGATCAGGACAGAAGTGGTTGAAAACGGACAAAAGAGACGTATTAAAACACCAGGTGTAAACGGGTATGTGTCTCCCTCGTCTACTTGTGATCCGATCAAGTGTACACAGGGCCCTAAAGTCTATACACACACTAATGCCAAGTTCAGACTGCACGATTTTCAAACTTGTCGGATCACTCCTCTTTTCACACTGCATGACTATCTGGGCCAGCATTCAGTTGCTGCTGTGTTCACACTGCACGATGGATCGGCTACAGGGGGTTTCACACTGTATGACTGTACAAGAGGAATAATCGGCGAGAGCTCTGTCCCGTCCGCAAATTACGTTTCACAACAAAGCACACGCGAGAAGTGAGAAGGAAACAACGCAAGATCACACGTGCATCAGACAGTTCTCGCGCGAGACTGGAATTTTTATTAAAAATATAGACTGCAGTGCAGAAACTTGCGGTCCAAATTGTCTGTGCGCTGATTTGCAGCAAAAGGGAGAAAAGGAAAAAAGATTATGGAGGAGGAAATGGTTGGGGAGACACAGGGAGCAAGTATTGTGTTCTGCAAAGAGAGTTGGAGGTACATAAATAGTTTTGCAATGTGCTACTGTTGCGGCTGATCAAGCAAATGTTTGTGCTTTGTTTCTGTTTGATATAATTGTAAATATATCTATTAAAATACTGATATTCTGGTCTATAACTCCTCCCCGAACCTCCCGCTGCCCTGTATCTTGCTCTCTCATTGGCTGTCGGTCATCGCCGATGTATTTTTCAGTCAGGAAACAGTTCACACAGCAGGAGTTTGAATCGCAGACAGGCGAGTCTCTCTGATCGCGTCTTTGATCATTCACACTGAGTGATTGTCACTCACGTGCACGAGCATCGATTTGCCTATGATTTCGGGCATTTGTCGGCGATTTCGCAAAACCTGTCGGCGAGTCAAAATCGAGGCTAAAATCGGGCAGTCTGAACTAGGCATAAACCTCCACCACAGTCAGTCGACTGGCAACAGGCATTCCCCGTCTTTAACCATACCTCTGCTTACACGGACTCATCTCAAAGGCTGTTTGCGTTGCACCTCTAACAATTCTCTCCTATTTGAGCCAGCAGGGCTCATGAGTGGGCCGTGCAATTACACAGCAGGGGAAGACATCATAAATAGCTGAGAGACATGGAGCCAATAAGAAAAGAAAAAAATCACTTTCATCAGCTCCAGACCAAACTGCTATTGCATGTGTTGTCTTTATCCATGCCTCAGGAAACAAAGCAGAGGCCGGGAACCAACGGCAACAAAGAGATGGATTCAGATCCAGGGACTAGCGAATGTACTAAATCAGTAGGACTAAAGGTTTTCTAGTTGACTAGTCGTCGTTCTTTTATGCCATTGGTCGACTAGTCGCACGCTTATATTAATTTAACTATTTAAATATATACGGACTCTCATCTCTGCAATATAGTGGATGTGTCAAAATGCATATAAAAGTTAAACATGTCACAAGGTACGGCCAGTATTTAATTTCCACAGTCCTCATGAACACTTGGATATCATAAGCGCCTAATAATTATCTAGGTTAACATTAACGTTAGAGAGAGCGGCCATGTAAAGTGGCTAACATTAAGCTACTAATTACATGTTTCAAATGATAAGCCATAATTGAGGTCGATGAATGATGGGAGAACGTTTCGATTTCTTGCCCGACAATCACCACATGGACCAGCCATGTAATGATCTGTCCGTCGACTGAATGTTTTTTTTTCCTGCGACAAACCGCTTAATTAAAACTTGGTCGACTACACCTCTTCTCGTCGACTAACGTTTAGTCGACTATTTGGGAGCGGCCCTATAAATCAGTGAGCTGATACAGCCTTGCGTCTGAAAGACATGAGAAAAACCGTGTGCATTTGTGTGTGACGTCTTCGATTTGACATCCACGGCACTAACCCTGGCTCCATGAGCCTCAAGTGACATTTCAAGTCCAGTGCTGAGACCTTATAAACGGTGAGGGTAAATCATTGCTCACCAGCTCCTTAACTTATACTGACATTCCACATCTCAAAGTGAGCTTTTCGTTATTCATATTATTCTCAGG
The DNA here is from genome assembly GCF_949357685.1 of Gobio gobio. Lineage (NCBI taxonomy): Eukaryota > Metazoa > Chordata > Actinopteri > Cypriniformes > Gobionidae > Gobio > Gobio gobio. The sequence goes on from NC_137111.1 coordinate 9,017,265, forward strand.
GGAGAAAATGATGGGTAAAGAGGGAGGGAGGGAGGGTATGGGAGGCATCTCGAGGAGTAAGTTGCAGCAGTTTTTCGGGTTATAACTACGCAAGGAAAATGAAACGAGGATATAGGCAAAGAAAATCATACACCATCAAACTTCCAAAGGGGCCGCAATTATTTAAAATCAAATAAATAATTACTATATTAAAATAAACTTAAATTGAAATGCTAAAAAAAAAAAAACACTAAATCGCCCAAAACAAAGCAGCTTTGTTATAATTCTTCAAAAGCTGTATAAATTAACAGCAATATATTATGAACCACTTATGAATTAGCCTAGATTAATAAATATCAATAAATAAAAAAACTAGATTAATAAATACAAAACGTATGAATTGTCGAATTGTTTTTTTTTACAGACTCAAAGGCTCAACTGTCAGTACATGATGTTAATGAATACTATACAGTAAAGAGAAGCTACTTTTTTTGCACACATTCACATTAGGGCTTAGACGACAATTTTTATACTACAATAATCATTTTTAGTAGTTGACCAATCACCAGGCCGTGTTTTAGTCTTTATTTTAGATTTATGAATATTTCGAAGTGTTGTCAAAAGTACCAACATCGGTACTGATATTTAAAAAATGTGACACTGAGCTCTGTTGAGCTGAAACGTAAACACCTCTGACTGCCCATTGAGCTCACGCGCTCATCAAATATGCCTGTGATTGGCTACAATGATCAGCGCATCAAAAACACATTGTAAATATACATCATTGACGCTCTTCACAGAGATGCTTGTGTGTGTTGATCATTGTAGCCAATCACAGACATATCCGGTGAGCGCGCGTGAGCACAATGGCCAATCAGAGGTGTTTACGATTCCGCTCAACAGCGCTTAAAAAAGTCACGTTTTTTATATTTCAGTACTTTCAGTAGTTTTTGTCATATTGTTTGTAATTTACATTTTGGCTCATTTAAAAAAAAAAAAAATCTATATGGTAATTATAAAATTACATTTTAAAAAATATGAAATTACTCATTTCATGAAATAAGATTTTGGTCATCCCAACCTGTTCAGAATAGTGGTTAGTGTTAACATGATTGATAATAATGTGATTGTTGCAAACATCTCGAAGTCATTATTTTGGTATCGTGACAACACTATTCTATATAAAAAGTATTTGCTGATATTCTCTTTTTTTTTGTTAGGTTGGTTTACAAATTTGTACCTTTTTACTCTTTTAGTTTTACATTTTGTCAAGGGATTGTTTACATTTATACTTTTTTATAGTACACTACTGAAGGCCAACGTTGCAGGTAAAATTAAATATTTTTAAGTAAAATTGTTGTGATAAATTAGTCGATAGATTAATCAATATAAAAATAGTCGTTAGTGGCAGCCCTATTTTATTTTTTTCAGTTTTAGTTTATTCATTTCCAGTTAATCATTTAAGTGTGCTGTATTCCTCAATTGTAAGTAGCTTTGGATAAAAGTGTCTGCTAAATGAATAAATGTACATGTAATGTAAACGTAAACTGTTTCAACTTAAAATTTCAGTACATCGCCACGGTTACATTTATCATTTTCATTTAGATTAAGTTTTTCAACTAATATTTATATTGTATTTTATTTCAGCTTTATTTCAATTAACAGAAATGTTTTAATAGTTTTAATAACCCTGTAACCAAGTTGATGTACATGACTGAGTTCACACATGGGTTTTTTTCGGTAACTCTTTATTTTAAGGTTGCTTATTAGCATGCATATTACTAGGATATTGGCTGTTTATTAGTACTTATAAAGCACATATTAATGCCTTATTCTGCATGACCATATTCTACATCCCTTAATCCAACACCATACCTAAACTTAAACGCCACAAAATCTTACTAACTATTAATAAGCAGTAAATTAGGAGTTTATTGAGGCAAAAGTCATGGTAAAAGTCATATAGTGAATATGTGTGGCTCATACTAAAGTGACATTTTTTTCTAGTTGACACACCAAACACATTGACTAGCTCTCCTTGACATAGTTATCCCATGTAAAAAAAAAAAAAAAACAACAGGTAGAAATGTGGTATCTGTTCTGTTTGAAAGAACCATATGAGTAATCCGTTATGAAGTGAAAGTGCTCTGCAGTTACAACAGGAAAAATATAGAGCTCTTAAATGTCAAAGTCAGAACTTTGTCTAATTAACATAGCCCACCTGTAATTACATGAGTGACTTTAAAGCTCTGCAGATATGAAAAGGCTTAGAAAGCCAATAAATAGGATTAAAATATATGGATGTCAGAGACATTTGACTATAACACAACAGTTGACATTCTACGTCCCAGCGCCGCCTGATTAACCTGTCTACATGCCAGAGCGCCCGTCATCGGACTTAATCGTTGCACTATATTGCGGTCTGCTGATACATTATAAATGTCAGTTTCGATACCAGACCGCTGACTTTCCAAATTATGCTAATGAGAGATTGAGTATAATGCAGTTTCGATGACTCCTTGTCAAATGACGTGTTCATCGATCGAATATCAAGAACTTTTTACGTTCGTTGTGTGTTCAGATGACCACAACACCTCCTCCACGAGTATATAAAGTAACCACACACAAAGAACACAGCACTCAACCCTGGGAGTTTTTCAGACTTTAGTTTAGGGGAATTTCCAACAAAAAATAGTGGCCTTAATGTAGTAAACCATTTGATATACTTATATTATACATATATGTTGGTGCTTTGTAATTACATTTAAAGTACTTGCATTTAACTGACATTTGTGGTTACATTTAACATTTGTAGTTGCATCCCTAATCATAAAACAACCCCTATATTAGAGTAAATGTGTGAACATGTAGTTACACAGTAGTCTTGTAGATATTTCATGTTAGTACATAGTAGTTAAGGTCACCTAACATAAAGTGTGACCAATAACATTATCTTATATCTTAACCAACAAAACAAAATAATATAACTCTAATGACTCTATATTGGGGGATTATGAAACGGGATCAGGGCTCCAGACTAACTTTTTTCACTAGGAGCACAGTGGCCCCCAACTGAAAATTTTAGGGGCACAACCAGAAATTTTAGGGGCGCACACCGTAAATCAACATGCTAACCAAATCTACTAATGTCCACTGTATTACTAATAGGAGTCGGTATCGTTAAGGTTTTAATGGTATTACTACTCTTACCCATACTGCTTATCGATCCGGTACTTTAACAGTATTCTTAACGGTTCTTTTTATTATACTTTATATATTTTTTTTATTTAAAAAAAAACAAACATTAAAAACATAATTAACATGGCTTTATAATCTGAAAAGTAAAATATCTATAGCAAAAGAAACCGCAAACCGCATCTATTTGTAAATGGACCAGTGTGCAGGCATTCGGAAGGTCTGCTAACATTATTACAGTAAAGAACAAACCTACAAAGAAATCTAATAAAGTAATGAAATGTAAAATAACACTGCATAGTATAAAATCTAAAGTTATTAATTCAAGAGATGTGAATATTTTCTATTTGCCTTTTGTTCGAATCGAATCAATGGCTCAATCGTCAGCAGGTTTATTAGACGCTGCCCCTTTAAGACCGATAGAACTAATAATATCATATTCTCCTATTTCTCCAAACTATTTACGCCCATTTAAGATATAAACTGTTAAAATAACTACTCTCCAATCCGGTCATTTTGACACCGGCTATTTGTTGTTTATTTGATGGTTTAGACGCGCACACAACGCCTAAAATATTAAGTGCCAGTCGGTCCATTTCGCAGCACACACACATAAACCGCCTTGAAGTTGGAAACAGCGTCTCTTGCGCGGATTATTGTGCATTTAATAGCTCTTTTTTATCAAACACATCCCGCAGTTTAGCAACAGTAGAGACTGCAGTTTACAACAATCACTGAATCTGACGTTTAGTTTAGGTTTAGGGAGAAATGACAGCGCAAGGCTGTGAAGGGAAGGATGAGCTCGACGAACACGGCTATAGGAATAGTTTTACCTCATATCATCTTTTTATAATTCTTGGAAGCCAAAATCGAAAATAAAATTAGATTAATATCACAGCACATCCCTAAAGTAAGCAGACTAAACTTTAGTGTAGTTCTCTTGGCCGTCACTCATTAAGCTGACTGTGGTGTGTTCGCTGGAGCTCAACGTGAGAGAGCTCGCTCGATTCTCTTCTGGATTGCGAAGAAGAGCAAAACAATGGTTTAATATTATCTCATATAGAAACGGCTGGCAAAGATAGAATTTGCCAGACATAACGTCTATCAATTATAATTAGTAAGTGTATTTTCTTAATTTCTCCAGTATGACAGCAGGCAAATTTACTGGTCGCACATGTGCGACTGGACGTAAAATTCAGTCGCACACTCTCAAATTTTAGTCGCAAAATGCGACCATTTAGTCGCACTCTGGAGCCCTGGGGATACACTGATATTCTGATTTTGATCATTTTGAAAAAGCCGATAATTATTGTCATGTTATAGCTGATAACATATTAAAAATATTTTGTTTGAATAAATACGTGACACACACCGCCTCCTCTCACTCACTCGTTTCATTCGCTCTGGTTAAATAGTGCTTGTATAGCGCATCATTTTACTAATTCCCGCAGGTTTCGTGCTCGCACCTAAAGCTATATAAGTGGCACACACATTAGGCCGCCTCGCAAACAGCTTGTGAGTTGCAAGTACCAGAATGAGTGGCTTACTGCGCTTAATAGAGCTGGGTATCGTTCAAAAATGTTCGATATCAATACCGATACCAGTTCCTGAACTATACTTTTTTCGATACCATCATTTCTGTTTTAACAAGATTACATTACCTAAAAAAAACCTTTGGTTTTATTTTTTCAGTTTGTTGACTTTTTTTTTTTTTTTTTTTTTTTTTTTAACAGACTCAAAGATTCATATATAGGGTACTGGGGCGGAAAATATGCCACGCGCTCAAGCGCACACTTAAAGCTTGCCGCAAAGCACTGGCAAAGGTAGCCTAATGTTTATAAATGTAAAAATAGCAATGAGACATTAATTTGAATTGTTTATTAATAAACTAGTGTTTTCTGAGTCCGTGTTGGCTGCAAAGATGAAGTTGGCGATGCAGACTCGTCATCTCTGCAGTAGTGAACGCACGCGCACCTATATGCACCTTTCATTAATCAAAGCATTTGTTTTAGATTTGAATTGATTTGTTTAAACGTAGATATTTCGCAATTTCTATAGGTCTACTTCTCATGTCTGTGAGGAAAGTATATGCTGAGTTTCGTTTCATTTATGCGACGCGCTGCAGTTCTTCTTGCAGTTGAATACAGAGAAACTTTCTGCTCTTTAGTTTATTCCATGCTCTGTCAAATGCTTCAGATTTGTTGTGTTTTCGGTCAATTATCTTGTCATGAATTGCATTGCACGCTATTGGCATCGAGCCTGTTGAAATATAGCCACAATTTTTGATCTTTTCCACATCTTTTCCATATATCGCCAGTTCTATCCTTGTGCCGCGCGCGGCTGGTATAAACAGAAGCCTTGACTAGAGTGGATGCGATCAGCTCCGGTTGCGGAGCCGTAAAGCCTTGTTTATACTTTTGTCTGGCTCCGCTGACCGCATTTGCGCCTCGTCCGTTTGGGGAGATGGCCAATAGACTCGAGCACCCACGGAAATGGTCGAGATATATTCATTTTAACCAATAAAAATAAAAGATTGCAGCTTTCAGACATGACTTTCTTCTCATTTTATAGTTAATTTGAAGCCGTTTCTATGGCGTTAAATGTCGGCAGCGCATTATTGTAACGCAAGAGTGTAGCGAATCTCTCCGCTCCCAGGCGGATTTCTTTCACTCTAGCACAAAACTTATTGGACGCATGCCTTCAAATATGGCTCAGCTCTCGCTCAGATTTTACACGTGCACTCAATTTTTGCTCTCACGAATATCTGCTTGCTCTTTCTCTAGAATTGTATACAAAGATAATTTACTAAGCACGCCCAGCACCTACAATGCAATGCATAAATAATGCATACCTGCAATGGGACTTGCCTCATCGTCATGGCAACAGTTCATGGCCAGGTCAGATTACATTTGTTGTCGCTTATTGGAAAATCATACCGCACTTCTCAGACATTCCACAACCCAACAAACGCAGATTGAACATGTTCAATCGGGTGAAAAACTCCCGACCAATGGCAAAAGAGGCTGACAGGGGTAAACGAACCGATTCAACAAACTCCGACAGACTTGTTTGTTGGCGTTTGTCTGTGCGGTGTGAATCGGCCATTACAAAAAAAGGAAAATTGCAATTGGTGCATCTCTAATCCCTAGCCAACCCGAGGGGGTATAAACAGTGAAATAATTAACGGAGTATGGACAAGCGTGAAACAAGGAACAAAATAACCCGGGATTAAGTTAACCAAAATGGATTGGATTAACAATTTTAAGAGTTGAGTCTCGAGTCCTGTTTAAGCCAGATAGAGAGCTCATTACAGCATGCGTTTTGTACACAGCAATTCCAGGGAGTCCAGAGCAGAGCAGGGGAACGTGCGCCGAGATCCCGCAAGGGAGAATGCGAGCGAGAATGAACCGAACTGCCTCGCAAGAGTAGCATAGTGATGCTGATATAACTGCGTGAAGTGCAGAGATGAGCCAAGAATGACAACAGATGGAGACTCCCATGCATGTGTGAAGTCACGTCTCTCTTATATTAGCCTGTCTAACATACAAACCTCAGCGCTTTCCCTCTTCATCTGTCTCTCTGCACCGCTGGGCTCTTCGAAGGAGAAACGATGAGGCAGACACAATCGGTTTCCAGGAGCTACTCAACAGATGTTCCCACAGTCTGCATCTCAAAGACACTGCGAGCAATGAGAGGCGACACAGGACAAGCCATTAGCCTACTAGTTTAATTAGAAAGAGCGCTCAGTGAGCTCTAAGCAAGGCACGGACATATTGAGAATTATTATTCTGAAAGGTAGAAAAGAAAGAGTGTGACGAAAAGGAACGCAAAAGAGAAGACGTGGAATAAACAATAACTCAAACTGTTTTCCAGGTTGACGCACCGGCAGTCAGGAACAAGACAGCTGCAGTATGGTTTGTAAAAAAAAATAGAGTTTCAGGAAAAACTACAGCATACGGTAGCTAGAGACACCGAGGTACATGAAGCGAAGCTGAAAAGAGACCACATCCATTGAAAGGTCCGTTCTAGCTTATCCACTGCAGCTCTCCTCAAGCTAGAAGCCCACTATGTGATTTTCTCCACAGATTTGCAGTTGTTAGCTTCATTTACTTAAACATGCAAAGAACAACAGCGAACATGAAACAAAAAAGTCAACATTAGCAGTCCAATCAACTGAATTACTTGCATTAGGTCAAAGTTAATTAAAAACAACAAATTATCATTATTTACTCGACCACGTCACTCCAAGTCCAAACACATTATTTTTTGTCTGTGGAAAACAAAAAAAAGAAATTTGAAAAGATTCTTTCCCCATTTAAAAAAAAAAACAAAATAAATGCGATTCCTCCACTAAAAACTAGGGCTGAGAAAAAAAGAAAAAAAAATTCTTGAAGAAGATTTGATATTTGGCCATGCTTTATGGAGCTCTGATTCATCATGCGGTTTTACAACCGTTATTATTACGGTATTTATCATTTACGGTAAAGAGCAGATTTAGGTAGTAGGGCTGTAACGTTTTGACCAAAAATAAAAACCTCGATTAATTGAACATTTGACCACGATTACGAATAATGAACTATTATTTTGATTTTTTTTGCCCTCATAAGGTTTTTGAGTAAGTTCCCTGATAAGGTTTGTACTGTAAATATTTTCTACTATTAAAGGTGGATTTTTTTTTCTAATGAAAAAGTGCATTGTGATTTTAAAATACTTGAAGGAAACTTTCAGCAGTTATTGTCTATGGAGCAGATTTCTGTTTGTTGTACATCAGATACAGATAAATTAACACTGTAGGCCTACATTACATTTATTTGAATGCATTAATGAGAGAGTGATTGTGTGTGTGAATTACTCATACTGTCTCTATTCATTATGAAGCTGTGGTTTGTACTTACTTCAAAGGTATTAAAATGTATGCCTATAACGGTTGAGTTTCTAAGCTACTTTAGTGCCTTTACTTTAGTCACAGCTTCTGTCTGAGTGTTCGTTTGTCAAAATATATCAGGCATTAGTTCAACATAATACACATCTGATGGTCGAAACTCGCTTTAATGTTCAAACTGGCAGGGCTTAAACCACATACAAATGACAAAGCTTTGTGAGGACGCAGGTGAAAGATCTGCCTTCAGGGCGCGCGCGTTTGTGTCACAGAAAAAAGCTGAGCACTGAACGGAGAGGTTTTCCGTATTGTTGTTTTTGAATAGTTAACAATCGCTTTAAATGTTGAAACTGCCAAGCCTTTAAACGCATTTACTTGACAAACTTTATGAGCACGAAAGTGAAAGCGGCTTCGGGGCTTGCGCGCGCCGTCTGTGTGTGTGTGTGTGTGTGTGTGTGTGTGTGTGTGTGTGTGTGTGTGTGTGTGTGTGTGTGTGTGTGTGTGTGTGTGTGTGTGTGTGTGTGTGTGTGTGTGTGTGTGTGTGTGTCAGCGCGTAGGCTATAAGAACAGCAATTAACTGACCTGTATAAACTGTGTAAAACATGCAGTTACTATAGTGATTCTGGGCATCTATAAACACAGATAACCGCTCCTGCATCTCTGTGTGCCTTCAAACTGCACTTGATGTGACTGACGGGGCGGAGTCACGTGAAAACCGAAATAATTTGGTTATTTTTCGATTAATCATACAGCCCTGGTAGTTCAACTACATTGGTATATTTACACTATATCACTTGAAATATACAGTAATACACTTTAAAACACACAGTCGGGCACTAATACACTATTCAGTAATAGCAGAAACATTTTTTTAATTAAAATTTAACATGCATTTTTACATTTCAAATTTAGCAGGATATTTTTTACAACTTATGTATGGCATGGACCAAAATTTAGTTTTTTTTCTTCATACAAAATAAGGTGCTCATGCAATATGTGACAGGAAATCTGTAAGGTTAAAACAGACAAGGTGTTGTTATTAGGAGATACCAACCTTCACGGTTCTACCATTGGAGGCATAATGGTCAACTTAAATCAGTGTTTCCCAAGCACTAGTGTGCCGTTGAAAATTGTCAAACTCCAAAACAGAAGTACAAATAAATGCTACAAATAAGAATATATCACTGATGTCTAGCCAAAACTTTGCATCTCTATATTTAGTTATTTTTGTTTTATAAAGATTAATGCTATTGGTCATCCTTTACGTCCGATAAAAAGAATTTAAAAGAGGTTGAGACTAAACCTCGTAACTCCATTGGCTCCTCAAACTGTCAAATAAACCTCAAAACTCCACACCGCCTCCAATTTGAATGTGCTGCACACACGCACAGTCTGGAGATTGCTTGTTTGCAATTTGCTCAAGAAACACTATATCCATAAAGGCTAATGTTTTTTGTATTTGAAGAGTGGAGAAGTCTATACCGTTTTAAATATCCTGTGCATAGCGCTTCATCTTTTATATCATGAGATTTTGATCAAGAGATATCAACTACAAGAAAAACAGAGCCCTGGTCAGTCCTAAAATCCCTGGTCATAACACCAATTACACATCAGGTGTTTTTCACCAACGGTTAACCAAACATTCATACAAGACGTTAACAGGTAATGTTTGCGTGAATACGTGAAGACATTTTCACTTGTTTTGCCTGTAGCTCGTACTCAGCCCGTGTGCATTCCGACTCATTTTGCCACCATGGGTCACATATATCGGTCATTCGCTGGTCAACAAAATGTTAATATTATAATGACACGTACAAGTGTCTGACCATAGCTATATAAAGCCACAATACCAACTTTGACAACACTGTTTTAATTAAAAACGAGGTTTACGCCCAACAGCATCAGTAAGTAGTAGTGGTTTTATCATCATTACCAACATCATATAACTAGTAACTACCTGTATAACCTTAGTGTGTTCCTACCTGACGCAAGCTCAAGTTTCACATTAAATTGAAGTACTACTTTTAATATAATATCTAGTTTTATAATGCCATTTTTAGCAATGCATGTTTGTGCACTTTTGTTATATTTTTATATAGTGGTGTGCAGTGGAATTTTTTTACTTTGGAAAACAAAGTACAAGTTTGGAAAACACTGACTTAAATCATGTGTGCCTTGATAAGCAATTACATTATATCCTTGGCATCGTTTAATTTCTGTGAGAGTTGTGCAACAATGAATCACTGTTTGTGGATACCAAAGAAAACTGAATCATACCCGTCTCAAAATTGAATGAGTTCTCTTATGAAACCGCAATATTTGTCAGTGTAAACTCTAAAAATAGATCAATACAAATCAAATGTTTAATGGCAAACATCGATCGTCGATTCATTCAATGATCAGATGTTTCCCCACAAAAGCAGTTCATTCAACATAGTGAAGCTTCTCCTTCCCGGACATCCATTCAAATAAACGGCCTTGTATTTATCCTCGTGTACCAGAGCATTACGCTTTCTTTGCCAACCTTGGAGGCTCGCCTTAAAGGGACTTTTGTTGAAACTAAACAGAGTTTGTGTTGGCTAAGCTAACAACACAAAATAAGCATTAAAAAGCACACAATCATTGGGTAGAAGAGTATATTTTAATGACCACTAGGATGGATAGAGCATTTCACGTTGCATTCTAGGATTGCTTTCTATGTCAAGGATACATGCAATCTTGAGATTTTGGTCACCTCAGAAATGAGCTTCCTTAGTGAATGGAAAACATGTCTGCATTTCCCTGAAGGTTTATTGCTACAAAGCCTTTCGGAGTGTGTGATCAGTACAGAAGACATGCTTCAAGGATGATGGAAAGTGTTCAACCTTTTCAAGCCAAAGATCCCTGACCTCAGCCTTGATGAAAGGCAAGATCTACCAATAGATTTTTCATGACCGATTCAGGGTTTATTTTTTATTTCCGACACCATCTGTCGATTTTATTTCTTTGTTTAAAGGGTAACTAAACCCTAAACCAACTTTTTTTAGTTAATGATCTGTAATACTGGGGCTTTATTAATGCTGTTCATTGATTCGAGTAAATGTTTTGACATTTGAGTATAAAGTGTTTTAATTCTATAAAATATGGTGTAAAACCGCCAAAGTGCTGCCCTCTTAAGGTTGAACGCTGGCTACTGCAGTTGAATTTTCCTATTGGACGTTGTGGTACATCGTGACGTAGGATGGTACCTCCAACGGCTCACTATCCGCGCCCCTGGCGCGAGCTCACCACGCCCTCAGAAATGTTTCCCCCAATCACATGATGAGAACGGCTTCACTCCAGTATGAGCTGTCATATTACATGAAGTAAACATTATGAATGAAACTCACTTGACACTTGCTTTAACATTGTATTGAAGAAAATACGGTTGAATAATGCAGTTGTCAGTACACGTCAGGCTTTTCTTGCGATATTATTGCCGTCCGTCATGTGTACAGATCATTTTCATACATGAGACGCGCTTTCAAACCCTGACACGCAAGTGGTTGCCGCGGACGCAGATAGATTAGGTCAGTTCTCTTGCGCGGCTGCTTCACTAGCATCGTCGGCATCGGGAGTTAACGCAGTTTGAGCAGCGGCTCGCATTGATAAGGCTCCGGGTTTGTGTCTGTTACAGACAATCCACCCTCCTCCACTTCAGGTGAAGGTAGGAGAAATGACCGCTCTGTTGCAAAGCTGGCGTCACTCCAGTCATTCTCCATCTTTGCGACTCGCGAGTCTGACAGCTGTCAATCAATCCGTCACTGCGGGTCTCAGGTGCACGCCCTCCGCTCAGCCCCGCCCTCGGTTTGTCCCCTCTGTGTCCGCCGGGCTCTGCCCACTTTTCCAGCATTTTTTGAAAATTGCCAGTGGGTGGAGTTAAGCTCTGAGCAGGGGTTTAGTTACCCTTTAAGCAAATTTCTTTGTTGTTTATTTTATTAGAAAAATCGCAATTTTAGATTTTCCGACGGTTTTAGTACACAATGTAACTATACACAACACAACATGTAAATAGGTTGCCGTTATTTTGTCACTTATTGAGCAGTAGGCTAGCTGGAGCCGTTTACCTCCAGTCTTTGTGCTAAGCTAGGCTAGCGGTGGGTGTGTCAGACAGAGTTATGGCACGCACGGAGATGAGAATGGTATGTGTGGACTTATCCAACTCTGGGGGATACGGTGAATAAGCAAAAGTCCCAAAAAGTCGGCGTGTTTCTTTGCCTACCTTTCTGGGCCTTGAAAGTGTTATTTATAGCGCAGTCTATGGAGGGGTCAGAGAGCTCTCGGATTTCATAAAAAATATCTTAATTTGTGTTCTGAAGATGAACGAAGGTCTTAGGGGTTGGGAACGACATGAGGGCTAGGATTTAATGATAGAACATTCATTTTTTGGGTGAACCAACCTTTTAAATTGCAGTCCCAAACTCGTTTTTGTTAATACAATCAAGTTGGTATAAGCCACCAGTCATTTAAAAATATACAAAATAACACAAAGTGGTGAATCCACAATATGTACCAACTAACTGTTAATGAAACATGGAAACTGCACCTGTATAGAATGAACATCATCCCTGCATGCATATCCAGTACGACGTACCAGTTATGTGATTTATTGGTACTTTACTTTTATTTCATGACTTACTAATTGACAATATAACTACAACGTTGCATGCTCGTAGTTTCTATAGCCATGAAGTAGCGACGCTGGGAGCCGGAAAAAAAAATCTATTTAGAAAGCTTTATTTTATTACGCAATTAAAATAACAATATTTGGCGCCAACGTATTGATTGTCATATCGCACGGAGAAGGATAACGATATATTGCCGTATCGATATTTTGTTCTACCCCTACTTAGTTCCAGCAGTAATAAATGAGTGTCCATTTTACAATATCCAAAACATTTTCTCATGGAAGGAAGCAGATGAAGTGTGTAATTTATGTGCCAGTCACAGAACCAAGCGGAAATGCAATCTGTTTGTTTGAGCGAACCAACTGTGCCGGACATAACAGCATTAGAAGTTAACATTAGCAAGCAATATTAACATTTACAGCTGAAGATTAGTATGAAGAAATGCACATGCCAATTTTAAACACCCAGAAATCAAATCAAACATGCTTCTTCCTACAGTCTTGTGCATGACGTTTCTTACATCAATCCCTGTCACTGCTGTGACTCCTCATGATGGAAAACGGCAGAAGCAGCAGGACACTGGCAAATCTGGACAGTCTCAGCCATGTCATGTTAGAGCTGAATGCAAGTAAGTCCCAGAGGAGCTCCATGTATGAATGCAGACAGAGCTCAGGGGCAAGTGTGAGTGGTTTCCTGTGTCTGAATCAAGCTCCTTCCGAAATGGGAGGGGGATTCAGTCTCAAAGCAACTCTCTCACACTCTGGGAGGCTCAGTGGGCTTCTGTGCTGAGGCATGTAAATACAAATCCCATGCCGGGAGCCGCAGTTCTGACTACACTGACCCCCTTTCATCAGCGCTACAATACTGCCAACCAACTCCAGGAGTCATGGGGGGGAATTTAATTTATCATTGCTTCATATAGAAATCACCTCTGAAAATACCTGAGAGACGCCAGAGAATATTGGACATGGACACTTCTAATCCGGAATGGGGCTCCTTCATTTATTGCTTTTAGATGGTTTTCGTTTATTTCCATACCTGCAGGCCAAAGCCAGCACATTACCATACCTCAATATTCCGTCACGAATTCAATGGGATTTCGACTGCTCAGAGCATAGAGAAAATGGCAAGAAATCACACACAAGTCACATATATTATTGATGCACATGCTGACTCCGTATCAAGGGATTGAGAGAAATCCAGCTTTAGGAGGCAGGAAGGTCTCATCCTCTTCTATGCACAAGACTAGCACAAAACTTATGATCCTGCAGAGTTTCTGAAGTCAAAGTTTTATTAAAACTTTCATCTGACAAGTCTGAGCAAACTGAAATCTTGCTCCAAACAGAATCAATGCATTTGCACCAGAAAGAAACCAACAATAAAACTGTGAACACTTGAACTAAATCCAGTATCCAGCCTAATTGTTATATCATTCGGATGGTCTACAGGTTATATTTATGGCAAGTGTTTATTTTTAAAAGTCATTGTTGGTACATTTTACCATCATTTACCATACTTTCAGTACAAATGTTAAAATATGTAAAATATGCAATATCAAAAAAAAAGCATTTTATCAAAAAGCATTTTTTTCAAAAGGTACATCGTGAAAAAGACGGAGGGGGTTTCATCTTATAATCAGGGTCATATATTCGGAACAATACGGTAACAAAAAACTTAAAACAGTTGTTTTTTTTTAGAAGGGCAATAGTAATGTATGTTGCTCGCATTAGAAACCAGCAGTAATTGCTATGCATTGTAGTAATGGGACCTCCAGCTGCTAGCACTGGGTTGGTCAGAGGACAGATTATAGCTGAGGTGGCGCTTTCAGTTCCTCTGAGTGATTTCATTTTCTACTGCTGCAGGGTGGGGGTGTGTCCACACAGGCGTAATATCCAATCAGCACAACTGCCAGGAACCACTCAAGCCTGAACCAACCTTGGAAACGCTCCTAATAATCTTCAGCCAACAGGCAAAATAGGCTAAAAGTCATCATTTGCTCACCTTCATGTAGTTCAGAATATATAAAAAGATTTGCTTTCATTAAACATATGAGAAATTTTAAAAGTTTAATTCTGAATGACATGCACTGCATCTTATTTATGCTTCTATTTACTATATATTAACAATCTTTAAATTTTTTTATCCTTTTTATGTAAAACACTTTGAATTCCCATTACGTATGAAATATTAATAAATATAACTAATAAATATAATATTAATAAACTTGCCTTGCCAAATGTTCTAGCTCATGTTCTCTTTCAGTGAAAGTAGATAGCTTTTTTTTTTTTTACTATCAAGCTCCAAAAGTACCATTGAACACTATACAATGTACAGTACATTTTAAGTCGTCCGAAATGTTTCAATATTAAGAAGTAAAAACATTGTTGTTTTGTTTTTTCTTAAATATGTTTAAGTGAACTATTCCTTTCCCAGAGTTCTGACACAGATCTGAACTCCATCCACTGACGCAACTCCAGATACTTTATTTAGTGCAAGTGTCAACTACAGGTCAACTTCATGTTTCTTCATAAGGAGAGAGACCGGAAAACTGTCATACTAATGGAAATGCCAATACTCAACTGTGTCAGCTGGATAACTTAAGACGTCTGCCGCACCTGTAACATAAGCTCCAGCGCAACACTGACAGAAATAGGCCATTCTGTCCATGCATGTGAACTAAACACGATCTCATATAAAAAGGTATCCAAACCACCATGACCTTTCAGTGAATGACAAGGCTTACAAAACCCAACTCCTAAAGGGTAATTTGTAGTACTCAGGAACAAGAGATATTAATTATAGCTCCATGAAAATGTCCATTGGGGACAAAAATAGTAAAAGTGCTGACGTCTGGAGGAAAAAACAAGTGAGATATTGAAGAAAGGACAGGAAGAGGAAATGCAGGGATGAGTCAATGAACAGTCTGCTGTGAGCTGGCAGCTTCTTGAAGTGACGTTTCACAATGACGCAAAAGCAATCGACATAACGAACTGGGTTCTTTACATGCTACAGCTGAAATTTTGCGTCATTTTGTTCTGAAAGTAACAGTCCCCCCGTCATCATTCACTTACATGTCACTTTACATTTCCATAATCGATCGTTGTTAAAATTAACTTAACAACAATGATAATGCGCAGAGCCTGAAAATAGTCTTACTTCCGTCAATATAACCAACGTGACAACCTGCTTAAACAGGGAGCGTGCTGGGGACTATTTTCAGGCGCTGCGTAATGCAGAATGAGAGTATAGTTCCTAGCCATATCAGTTTAGAAAATCGCGAATTTTTCGTCGGTCTTAGTACACGATGTAACTACAGAAGAGTCAAATTTTAAATAGGAAAAATATCAAAACTCTTTGGTCATTTTTTGAGCGATATACTAACGTTCTAATCAGATTCAATAATCTATGCCAAGCTATGCTAGGACTGGGCGATAGATCGATTTTATCGATTAACTCTAGGCCTGTCGCGATTGGTCGATACAATCGACTGCGTTGATGCAGTTAATTAGTCGACGTCAATATTTTTAGTTGACCGGGTAAGTTGGGTACCATATGAAATTGTATTAGTACTGGTATTTTGACAGCAGTCTAATAAGAGCAGTATTTCTTAATTTGCGTCGATGTGTGACAGCAGGAGTGAGGACGTGTGCGTGAGCTCGGTTTCCACCGTTCACTAAACAATGGAAGCAGAACAGTCAAATATATACGCACAGCTCAGGAAAAAAAGAAAGCAACAGAAAAGTGCTCGAGCGCATGGCAGACTCTGACCTGAAGCGCGTGCACTCCGCGCAGCCACACACGCCTTTCACTCAGAGAGATCGCGACGGCAGTTTCGCGGATTATTGGGTTTAAATGGTCAAAAATATGTAAAAATGCACGTCCTGGCGAGTATTCGAGTAAAGGCAGTCGGATTTGTCTTTAGTGAACGTATACAGAGTTGAATGAGAAATCGGGTGTTACAATGAATTTGGTCCGTGCAGCTCTTAAAGGGCCGGACCTAATATTCTGTGTGAAGCAGGGCAGGAACATGCCGGGCAAGTGAGTTTTTAGGGGGTTTTTTAACCCTAAAACAATGAATAGTAAGTTCTGTCATATTCAATTACTTTTACTGTTTTTTGCCATGGTATCGATTCGGTATCTGTATTTTAGTCTGCTCTGGTATCGTATCGAATTCATAATTTTGGTACCGTGACAACACTATTCTATATAAAAAGTATTTGCTGATATTACATTTTCACTCTTTTAGTTTCACATTCTGTCAAGGGCTTGTATACTTTTTTATAGTACACTACTGAAGGCCAACGGTGCATGTTAAATTAAATGTTTTTAAGTAAAATTGTTGAAAATTATTGTGATAAATTAGTCGCTAGATTAATCGATTAACCGATAAACTAGTCGATAGATTAATCGATATAAAAATAGTTGTTAGTGGCAGCCCTAATTAACTTGAATGTGTAGTTTACATTGACTTGTTTGAATGAAAATCGGTTTTCTCTTTAACATCCGTCGACGCTCCCCTCTGGGCTCCCGTAGTTCTGCATGGGCTCAGCCCTCCCCCTGTGTGTTTGCCATAGAGATACACAAACAACAAATACGGTGTCATTCATAATTGGTTCGGTTTTCGGCATCAGTCGCAGAACAAACAATACCCCGCTGCAAAGTGTGTTTGAAGTCTGAACGGAAACGCGCTACTCGTTTGAGCTGCGCTGCGTGGACCGTTTATCAGCGTGAGCTCATACACGGGCTGATCACACCGCTGGGAGATCCAGTGAGAAAGTGTTTGAATTCACCACAGAATTAATAACATCGCTACTGCGAGATCTAGTGGAAGCGTTAGGCGCAGAATTCTGTTATAAACCACAGATATCAGATCAAACAGCGATGACGTGGAGACCAGGGGAAACCATTGAGCAATGGGGTTTCAGTCAACAAATTATAAACATTCACCATGGATTTAATGTAGTAAATGGTAAATGGACTGCATTTATACGGTTTGTAGACAACCTAAATGAACCACTGAGCTACTGCCGCCTCACATGGTAACACCACATGGTATTGTGTAAGAAATAGTGGACTGTTTTTTTTTTTTTATGCATGTGGTCATTATTCATCTCAGGGTTCGTACAACCTTTTGAAATTGAAATTCAAGCACTTTTCAGGGGTTTTCAAGTGCTTCACATTTTTTAAAGCACTTCAAAGCTCTAAATATTATCCAATTTTAATGTTTTTTTTAATAGGAGCACTTATTGACTTATTAGACATTTCCACTCCCTATGGACAAAAGTAGAAAAGTAGTTGTCTTCAAATTGTGACCAAATTACCCAGAAACCAAGTAAGAGCGCTCTTTAATAGTCACTGAAGCTGTAGGTCAGTTCAGTGTGATGCTATAAAATAACCTATATTTAATAAGAGCAGAATATTTACATTTTCCCTATACTTTTTTGCACATTACTGTTGTTAATACAAGTTAATTTTATCTGCATATCAATTCATTAACATTTGACTAGTTTATTCACATGCTGAAAGTTTTGGACCCCGGGTTTGTGCTACCAAGCTGCAAATATTTTACAAAAACAAAATAAAGTTAACTTGTTTTGAATAATTTCTGTCATCTGCAGATTGACGTTAAGTTTAAATGATTATAAGATCGATTTAAATCGGAAATCGGAATTTTGAAAAAAAAAAAATTAAATCTGGGGGGTTTTTTTAGGCCATATCGCCCAGCCCTAAGCTATGCTAAAAGTGCTACCGGCAGACCCGGAGATCGGCTGAATGGATTCGAAAACGGTAAAACTCAACTGTTTAACTCTAAGGGAGTTGGAAAATGAGCATATTTAAAAAAAAAAAAAGTGGAGTGTTCCTTTAACCAACACAAAATAGGTGTCATTTTAAAGCTTAGAAGCTTGAATTTACAGTGAATATAGGGAATATGACCATAACTTAAAGTGCTTTTAAATATGCTGACATATTAGAAATGCTCAGTTTAAATCAGAAATGCCTAATGTTACTGAACAAAATGTCGCCCCAGGACAAGCTACAGGACTGTGAAGCTTTGGGGGTGTTGATGGACTCCATCTGAGTTTTGATCATCGCTCTGAATCTGGTCCAAGAAGACCAGAAAATGTGACATAATGGACAATATTCGTCTGTATTTGCAATACACGAGCCACGGTTCAGCTGCGCGAGACAAACGATGCACTTTTGTGATGGATGGATGCACTTTTATGATGCACTTTTATGATGGATAGATGCACTTTTATGATGGATAGATGCACTTTTATGATGGATGAATGAATGCACTTATGATGGATAGATGCACTTTTATGATGGATGAATGAATGCACTTATGATGGATAGATGAACTTTTATGATGGTTAGATGCACTTTTATGATGGTTAGATGCACTTTTATGATGGTTAGATGCACTTTTATGATGGATAGATGCACTTTTATGATGGATGGAGGCACTTGTATGGATAGATGCACTTTTAGGATGGATGGATGCACTTTCATGATGGATAGATGCACTTTTATGATGGATGGATGCACTTTTATGATGGATAGATGCACTTTTATGATGGATGGAGGCACTTTTATGATGGATGGATGCACTTGTATGGATAGATGCACTTTTAGGATGGATGGATGCACTTTCATGATGGATAGATGCACTTTTATGATGGATGGATGCACTTTTATGATGGATGATGGATGGATGCACTTTTATGATGGATGGATGCACTTTTATGATGGTTAGATGCACTTTTATGATGGATGGAGGCACTTTTATGATGGTTAGATGCACTTTTATGATGGATGGATGCACTTTTATGATGGTTAGATGCACTTTTATGATGGATGGATGCACTTTTATGATGGTTAGATGCACTTTTATGATGGTTAGATGCACTTTTATGATGGATGGATGCACTTTTATGATGGTTAGATGCACTTTTATGATGGATGGATGCACTTTTATGATGGATAGATGCACTTTTATGATGGATGGAGGCACTTTTATGATGGATGGATGCACTTGTATGGATAGATGCACTTTTAGGATGGATGGATGCACTTTTATGATGGATGGATGCACTTTTATGATGGATAGATGCACTTTTATGATGGATTGAGGCACTTTTATGATGGATGGATGCACTTGTATGGATATATGCACTTTTAGGATGGATGGATGCACTTTCATGATGGATAGATGCACTTTTATGATGGATGGATGCACTTTTATGATGGATGATGGATGGATGCACTTTTATGATGGATGGATGCACTTTTATGATGGTTAGATGCACTTTTATGATGGATGGAGGCACTTTTATGATGGTTAGATGCACTTTTATGATGGATGGATGCACTTTTATGATGGTTAGATGCACTTTTATGATGGATGGAGGCACTTTTATGATGGTTAGATGCACTTTTATGATGGATGGATGCACTTTTATGATGGATGGATGCACTTTTATGATGGTTAGATGCACTTTTATGATGGATGGAGGCACTTTTATGATGGTTAGATGCACTTTCATGATGGTTAGATGCACTTTTATGATGGATGGATGCACTTTTATGATGGTTAGATGCACTTTTATGATGGATGGAGGCACTTTTATGATGGTTAGATGCACTTTTATGATGGATGGATGCACTTTTATGATGGATGGATGCACTTTTATGATGGTTAGATGCACTTTTATGATGGTTAGATGCACTTTTATGATGGATGGATGCACTTTTATGATGGATGGATGCACTTTTATGATGATGGATGCACTTTTATGATGATGGATGCACTTTTATGATGGTTAGATGCACTTTTATGATGGATGGATGCACTTTTATGATGGATGGATGCACTTTTATGATGTTAGATGCACTTTTAGGATGGATGGATGCACTTTTATGATGGATGGATGCACTTTTATAATGGTTAGATGCACTTTTATGATGAATGGATGCACTGGTCTTTGACAAAAATGCTATTCAGCTTTCTGCTCAAAATGAAAAAATTAGCTTCTTTTGTTTTTTATTTGCTTTATAAAACTACGACGTTTTCAAGTATTGGTTAAAAAAAAAAGACTGCATGAAGCTGGAATAAAACAGTTTTTTTGTTTGTTGTTTAAAACCAGAGGGTCTGTTCATGTTCAGATACTCATACAAAAAAATATGAACTTGAAAATGAAACTTTTGTGAAAATGATCTAAATTGCTGGTGGTGGCTGGCAACTTTTTTCAAAGTTCTTTTTTCTGCGGCGCGATAGACGTGTTTGGCGCTGTGGATGCAAATTGAGCGTCTTAGCCGAGTGGTGCTTTTTGTGCATTCATACGTTTGAACTTTAGCATCAATCTGTGTCGCGTTATCCAATCGGGAGCCTGCTTGCTGCTGTCACGTGGTGATAAACGAATGGCAAGTCAATAGCGGATGAGAAACCCCGGCGTAATTTAAAAATACTACTGTTATTGTGTAACAAAAAATGTAGTTTTAAGTCTTTTTCAGGCGAGAATGTAGTTGTTTAAAGCTCAAATCTGGGGTATATTGGAAAATTTGATCTTGCGTTTTCAGAGTTTTGTGATCCAGTCGATCAGCGGCGCTCCGCACTCATTAACCCCGGCGAGAGCAGCCTTTCCTCGGCCAGTCCTTCTGACGTTTGCCACTGGCTCGGATGTCTCTGTAGTGGTTAAACATGAGATAATTCGTCTTGTGTAGATCTAACGGGCGATCTTTGGACTCATGAATCTATAATTTGTTGCTTGCCAAATCGTTTTGACTGAGGGCAAAGTGAAGTTTCATAACTTTATATTTTTAGGCTATTTAACTTTACCGTTAGCCTACTAGCACTGACTTTTTTCGACTTATTTATAGCTTCTTATACCTTTTACTTATACTTTCATAACGGCTATTATTGATCACACATAAACTGACATTTAACAAAAAGAGACTGGGTTGTGTCATATTTAATTTTATTACAGTGATAATCATATATATGCACACTTATTGTCTGAACCCCATATTAATGTGTTAAATAAAAATTTAAAAATGTAAACGAAGAGAGGCATGGTTGTGTTTTATAAACAGCTGAAAGCGGCTGTCATCCAGGCGCAGCTCCTGGAGCACCTTGAACGCTTTTCGCTCGATTTATACTCGCGTCCAATTTCACTGTGCGAATGGATTCAAAATGTTCAAGCATCCAACTAGACACGAATTTGACGCTCTATTCGCGTTTGGTCTGAATGCAGCATTAAGAAAAATGGACATGTATTATACCTGATATATATCCAAAATAATCAAATCGAATTAAGAGCTTGTGAATCACGATCATATAGATTTGTGAAAAGTGTGTCAATACTCAGCCCTACTAAACAACAGAATTGTCGTTTTGTTTTTTTGTGAACTGTCCCTTTAACAATGCATACTAATCAAGCTGGAAGGCATGTAATGCAGTACACACGCAAGCAGAACTGCTGAAATATGGAGCGTTATGAAATGTCCTTGATGACCAGCAGCACTCTTCAGATGAAATGACAGCAGGATGTTCCAAAGGAAGTGCAGGAAAAGACAATTATAATAAGTAGATCAGCTTGGACCTGATGTTGTCTGAAGGTCTACGGGACTCTTTATGACCCAAGTGGTGAAGCAGTGGGCTACAGCCACCTGCCATTGTGAAATCTAGAGCGCTAAGCTCTTTCTAGCAGCTGGTGTGTGTGTAGCCCAATGTGCGGCGAGGATTACCGCTCCCGGCTTCTCTTAACACCGCGGGCAAAAACAAGTGCAGGTAAGAGAAGAAACAAGAGAAGAAGAACAGGAACATGGTGGAGACTTGAGCTCCCTGGAAAGCCAGTTGTCCTCATAAAGAACAGTCGGACTTCTTGGATACTCTATATTGGGATTCCACGTGACTTCTGAGAGCTGCAGAAATGATATAGTTGTGAAATAGAAATGAAATAGAAATGTTTTAGTTTGACAACAAAGTTATTAGAAACATGTGTTCTTTCTAATGTCTGAAAAAACATTTCCGGTTAGGAGCAATAATACTCTTAATGACCTAATAGGGGTGTAAATGTTTTAAATGTTTTACCTCTGGTGCTCATTACATTTTGGTTTTTTTTACTTTATCAGAATGGTATGAAACTTTTGGCACTTGCTGTGTGAACAAAAAAAAATGGCCGCATTGGAAATGAATAGGAAACTAATGTCATCTAGTGGAAAGAGGGCTGGGTATTGACACAAATTTAACAGTTCGATTCGATTTCGATTTACAAACTTGCAATTCGATTCGATTTCGATTCAATATCGATTATTTTGGATATATATCAGGTACAGTACATGGCAAATTTTCTCAAGGAAAACAAATCTCTAAACTAATGCTGTAAACTATGGGTCAGTTGTAGCCTAGACTACATTAGCCTACAATAATATTGAAGGTAAAAATGAACTGATTTGTAAACAAATACTTAAATTACACTCAATGATGGGTTTTTTAAAATAATACATTTATAATATTAACTTTAAAATTACAATCATATTTCTACTCCAATTAGTTTTTTGAAATATAAACATTTAAATGGTGGCTGTCATAAAAACTTGACAGATTTATTCCTACATGCATTAAATATCAAAGAACATTACAAATTATATTAAATAGCCTATGTAATATGGTGCATATATTTAGCTAAATGTTTCTAGCTGACTATGATCCGCTTCTCGAGCTGAGCCAGAGCGATCTCACGCCAAAACGGTATTTATGTTTTTGAATTTCGTAATAAAATGGACGTAATTTGAAATCTGAGACTGTTTCATATCAATAGTAACAAAGCACAAAGATTATTGCGATTTATTGGATGGGAGGAGCGCAACAATGTTCCTTTCTTTCATCAACTGAATAAAGGATGACTAATCCATTCTTGAGATTTAAGAATCTATATTGTTTCGCAAAAATGAGAATCGATTAAAATCAATTTTTTTTTACCCAGACCTAAGTGGAAATGTTTGGTACTGCACCCCAAACAAAATCTTACTGAAAGCTATTTTTTTTTGGATATCAAAATTTGGAACAAAACTTGTTTAGATTTATGGCTCTGATTTCCTCTTGCAGTTTTAGAGGTTTAAAATGTGTTTTAGAAAATATATTAGTTCATTTAAAATTTGTGCATTTTCCATAATTTATATGCACTTCACTTCATGAATAATCTGCCAAAAGTTGTCTTTCAAAAAGCTTCAAAGCATTCAAAATGTATGACAGTTTACGTTGGAAAGTGAATAAATGGATTATAACTACTGCATAAATATAATGTAGCACCATAAAATACCCTACAAATACAAAATATTAAATAAACATTATCGAATTAAAATATAGTACATTCATTTCACTGAAATAAAAAAATTGTCAGTCATTTTTGACTGCCACACGAAGCTCAGCAAAGGGTTAATAAATTATGCAAAGCATCGTGAAATCAAAAATTGTGTCATGCGTGTTCAGAAATGTACAGTTCTAAGACAATTCAGTGCACTTAGCAAACGTCATGTTTTAATTTAAGCAGAAACAATGAACCTGTTAAAGCAACGATTACATGTAGAATGATTTGACATCATAAACACCAACACTGAGAAATAAATCATTCTTTCAGGTTCAGCAGGTACAGAAAAAGCCAATTTAAGACAGAGGAATTTCATTTCAGGGTGAATTTCGGATTTGAAAACATGTACACGCTGCTCTCCCTTCTCTGAAGTACTGACCTTTACGAGACATTTCAGCTGCTGACTTGGTCATTATGGGCAAATAGCTGATTTCATTACCTTTAAACGCGATTCTCCAAGCACTGTTTGAAAACTGATGAAGGTAGAGAACAGAGAGTTCAATGAAAGAATTAGTAACCGGTGTCTGTCGCACTGAGAAAAGGTGCAGGCTATGTTGCAGGTCATGGATAATTGGATTCAAGCAACAAACATAAAAACAGACTTGACAGGCTGACAATGGGAGCAAGCGAGCGGAGGGTAAATTTGCACAAGAACTGAGGAACGCTCCACCAGCATGGGAGCTCGGCCAAGCAAAGGAATGTTTCCACACAATCCTCACGACTCCCGCTCAAAAAAACATGAGCGAATTCCAGAGGAGCTTCCAAAACACTGCAACATGTAGGTCGTTTCTCAGCACAAAAAGTCCTTGTGGTCTATTCAGCGATAGCAAAATGTCAAATCTTACAAATATTTTGCAGAAAGAACTTGCATTCAAGGCCATCGGAGCCTCACATCTTGTACCAACCGATAATGATCCAATGAATCCAAATTACAAAGAACATGTAACTATACATACATACACGAACCCCTTTTTGTTTTTGAACTTTGACGAAAGATCATTCATGCAGGTTTGGATGAGATTACAGTGAATACCAAAACCAGCTAAGAATTTGTGCAACCTAATGTACAAACGCAAAAGCAAAATCACAGGTGCATCTTTCCAATTAGGGATGCCTCGATACCACAATCTAATACCAAAGTACAGTAATTAAATCGATATCATACAGGGTCTGAATTTTGCCGCAGGTATTGCGCATAATTTTGCTCACTCTCACAAGTCTCCCTTTCTCTAGCTCTCAAAATTTGCAAAAGACATCGCACCTTCACTATAAAAGCAATCTGCACACTACGATTCAACACTTTCGTTGTCGTTTCGGGAGAGCTGACAAAAATGCCCACATCTTTTTAAACCTTGCCAATTTGAACATGCAAGCGATTTTATAGCATTTCGTAAAACATGGGATGGGAGCTCTTTGAGAGAGAGTTTTCTTTGCGCTCATACCAACAACAAACAAACAAGCCTAAAGAGCTCGCGTATTCCAAATTAAGTTGTTTTTCCTTATGGTGCGTTCACACCAGACGCAAATGAAGCGTTAAAGGGTTAGTTCACCCAAAAATGAAAATTCTGTCATTAATTACTCACCCTTATGTCGTTCGACACCCGTAAGACCTCCGTTCATATTCGGAACACAAATGAAGATATTTTTGTTGAAAGCTGATGCTGAGAAAGGCTTCAGATAGGCCTCCATTGGCATTCAGTACATTTACACTCCCAAGACCCATAAAAGGCACTTAAAACGTTGTTACAAAGTCAATCTCACCACAGTGACTCTACAATAATCTTACGATGCGACGACAATAGTTTTTGTGCGCAAAAAAAAATCAAAATAACACCTTTATCCAACTTGTTCTCGACTTCCGTGTGTGCCTCCACGACGCATGCGCGAGAATATGACGCAGATCCGGCGTTCGGACACATGACCCAGAAGCAATTTGTTTACGAGCAGAGGAAGACGCGCGTGTCTAAGCTGTTGGATTCTACATTGATTGTGCTTTAGGTCTCGGCGTAGTTCTCAAAATGGGGCTTAAGTGTGTATTTCATGGATTCCCGAACGCCGGCGCTGCGTCATATTCTCGCGCATGCGTCGTGGAGGCACACACGGAAGGCAATAACAAGCTGGATAAAGGTGTTATTTTGATTTTTTTTTGCGCACAAAAACTATTGTAAAAAGCGCGCTCTACTCAATTGGAGCTATACATATACATATTGAGACTACATGCTAGCAAAAGCCAGCAAATTGAGCTTATTCGCTGTAATTTAAAACAATCTATGTCAGCCATTTCGCAACGAGACTGGAGCTGCCTGGCAGAAGCCCCTCCCATGACGCGAATTCGCGTCTGTTGTGAAGTGAATGTCACGCGCGAATGAAGAGAGTAAACTCAAAATGTTAAAGCGTCCAACTACGCCCGAATAACGTGACTTATTCGCACAAGTCACGTCTGGTGTGAATGCACAGTAAGTCCAAATACACACAAAATGATGTCAAAAATGTCCATCTTTAATGAGTAGTCACATAAACACAGATGGTTATGTCTTTCGCGAATGTAAATAGTGCAATAGTATGCGTGCAAATATTATGAAATCTAAACGTCACTGGTTGAAATCGAACGCTGGAGATTTCGTTATTTAAAACGTATTAAACGATACGATCTTATGTATGTGTGCTGATCAGTGCTAAAAGAAAATAAATAAATAAATGTCTAATTAGAAGCAAAGTAATTCCAAATTTAATTTCTACTTCTCTCTTTATTAATTAGTTTTGGGCATGTTGAGTGAGATTCAACTGTATTCATTTTGTTCTATGTTGCCACATTTGCCAGTTTGTTTGCTTTAAAAATGACTGTCTGGTAGCTTTTCTGAGAGAAAGGCTGCAGTGTGTGGGCAAACGCTGATGAATAGAGTGTATCTGAAATTCTAAACCAATTTTGACTGCCAAGGTCATCTTCAACAGCCCTGCTTTGTACCGTTTTAAAGCAATAGCAAGGGGAAAAAAACTGAAGATTCCTGCCCTGATTGGAGTATGTGTGTTGAAGGTGACAATCTGTAACAAGGATGTAAGATACAGTCCAAAAAAAATCATATTGTTATTCTTTTGACAAATATTGGTGATTTGAACTGCAATATTTGTCATATTGCTGCTGCTTAGTTATGAGGGCAAAAAAGGCATAAAATCCCATTGTTAGAGTGGGTTTATTCATCTCCACTTTAATTTGCGCCCATTTTTGGAGCTGGGTTTAGCTGATAATTAAAAATGTGTCATTATCTTATACTTTGGCCTTTTACACTAACAACAGATTTCTGTAATTAGGGCTGCACAATTTGGGTAAAATCTAATTGTGATTGCAATTTAAACTGCCCTTATCATGCTCATTTAAACTTTCCTAGTTTAGTTTTGGAATCTCCTACAACAAGTTTACATGCATCAAAGGTCAAAAAAACAAATTCTCTCATAATATACATTACACATCACCACATTTTCAATGATTCTCAAACGACTCTGATTATTCAGTCTCTCTAAATCCCTCCTTTCCGCGAGCTTGCTCTGCTCTGATTGGCCAGATGGCCCAGTCTGTTGTGATTGGTCTACCGCTTACAGCGCATGTTGAAAGCTAAACGCCCATTACCATAAACTTCAGCTTTGCTTCCTATGGCTCAGCGATTGTACACACTGTAAAGACCATAACGATAGCGTTGATTTTACCATACCAATCCGAACGCGAGTCCGATGATGAAACATAGGAAGAACTAGTTATTCAACCCGAACCTCCGACTTGAGCAGCTACATTATGAGATGTTGCAGCTGTAATTCCTCACCATCAGCATTAACAAGTGTACATCCATCAACAAACCCATGTGTATATTTATGATTTATTGCGGTGCACATGCGGGAACTGTATCAATAACAGAACATACGTTAGCCCAGCACTAACATGAATGACTGATGTGACATTAAAGTTTGTAAAACAAATCTTGTTCCATCCTTTACCTTTACTCAAAGTAGAAAGAACGACAGACAATCTGCATTAATAGACACAATTTTAGGGAATAGCGGCCCACAGATGATGTGCATATAAGACGTAATAACGCGAGTTAACCGGATACAATATAAAACGACATTTTGAACGGTAGCAAATATATACATCAATAATTATTCATACTTGCAGGTTGTGATTCTGAGGAGCTGGTCCAAATAATCTGAGTACTGACCCATCTTTCAAGAGCAAGCCTTTTGTGAATCCGACGTTAAACTCGGACGTTAAACTTCAGACCCGAAGTGGTCGTCAGTAAAATGGAGCAAGTTGTTCGCGGGCAGACAACATACAACATAGTTGGGCATTCTGCAAATGTATTTTCTAGCGAAGTTGAACCGTAATGCATTGATTCGAATACAGGCGACTTGTTTATGCGGTCGATTCTTTCTTTTAGGAGAAAATAACTATTTATCGTGCACTTACGATTTTATAACTTTGCAGAGCGTTTACATTCATGATAGGGAGCATGATAGGGAGTATTCAGAGAACCATAATAGAGGTTGATTCTTTTTCACTTGATCTTTTTTATAAACAATGTTATCTTTTAAACAGCATACAGCCTTTGAATGTTTGTATTATTTACTTACAATGATTATTATCGTAAATAATAAACTTAATACATTTAATAATTTTTTTAAATAGTAAAAAACTAAAATTGGTACAGAGTAACGTAAAATTTGTATGGTATTGGTTAGGGGTGTGCATTGGCACTGCCCTCACAATTCGATTCGATTACGATTCACCAGGTAACGATTCGATTCAATTCGATTCTACGATGCATCAAAATTCTACTGCACACAACAAGACACATTTTTAATCAGTCATGAGGCAATACAAGCCGTCAGATATTGAACAACAGATTTTATTGGCTGCTATGTGTGTATTATCACTCTCCTGTATCTTTGACATAAATGTCATTAAATAAAATAAAATTGAATGGTACAGGGTATTGGATATGGCATTTTCAAACCTGAAAAAGAAAACATACATCACTGCTTTCAGTGCTTTGAATGAGAAATGTTTCTCTTCTCTCTGCTTTAGAACCATTTGAAATTATATAGAGCAATAATAACCAACTAAGCCAACTTTTTCCAGCAGTGAACATAAGTGTTTTTTTTTTTTACACACAGTAAAAAGCTC
This sequence comes from Gobio gobio, assembly GCF_949357685.1. Lineage (NCBI taxonomy): Eukaryota > Metazoa > Chordata > Actinopteri > Cypriniformes > Gobionidae > Gobio > Gobio gobio. The sequence continues at coordinate 9,046,509 of NC_137111.1, forward strand.
TAAGACAGGGCACTTCATGAACTCCTGTGCAAATATTAATCCGTAATTACAGTCACACTATTGTAACAACAACCACCACCCAGGCACCCAACAATAAAAATATTCAGTGCAACACACACAGTAACGTTGACACTAGGGACTCGTCAATTCTCGTGCTTGATTTTAGTGTGGCAGGCGCGTTAGCAGGGCATGTTTTTTTCGGCGCCCATGTTAACAGATTAGAGCATTCACATCGCACGCAGAGGCGGCGCGGCAGCGCATCGCAGAAGCAGAAGCAGCAGTGCCGCGATCGTTTCGGCGCCGAGTCTATTTTTGCCGCGCTGCTCACGCTGATTTAAAGCCACAGTGGATTGTTCTTGATCAAAACTGACCAGATTAACATGGAAAATAACAAAATTTCACCATGAAATCATGTAGTGAAGTGCCCCGTGTGTTTCACAATCACCATATGACATCCAGAGCTGTTAAAAAAATTTAAAACACAACACTGCCAGAAGTTTTTGCCCAAACTTCAAAAGCCTGTTTAAATGATTAAAACTAGAAGCATATATTTACTTTAATGTTAACTTACATTTATCATGTGAACTTCTTATATACAACAAGTTATATGCATGTGTGTTTGGGACAGAGGAGAACACGGTCGCATTTGCAGCATTTGCTGCCAATCATAAATCAAAGAAGCACGAGACAGACGGGGCTCGGAGGAGAAGACCGGAAAATGTGACATAATGTACAATATTTGTCTGTATTTGCAATATCTGCGCGAGACAAACGCTGCCAGTGTGAATCCACAATGGGGGCGCGGGCTCCGGCTCTCCATACCCACCGCTCAGCGTGCGGTGTGAAGCCGGCGTCAGAATCCGAAATGTGCCCAGATGTCCGCTTTCCAAGCTTTGGGTGCGTTTTTAATTACCCGTCTATCGCGGTCATCTCCCTCCGCCTCAGCCATCTTGATTGTTGTTGTTATGACCCTGGAAGTAATTGAAACTTCACAACTTTGTCCAACTTAAGGCCAGAAAATAAACGGTGACATAATCGATTATGGCACTTTGCCGCATCGATGCTGAATCGTGCATGCCCCGCATTGCGATGCATCGCTGAATCGATTATTGTTGACACCACTTGTATTGGTACCGACTACTGGAATTTTGGTACCGTGACATCCCTAGTAGCTAGCGTTACGGACTGTGTGTGCACACTAGGGCGAAGAAGTATAACAAATAAGCAAATATTTTCAGTTCATTGCACGCGCCGTCAAACAGAAGCATTGTTTACATTGACTCATTCAAATCGGAGGTGTGGCGGCATTTTTGACTTTCCGAAGACTAATAATCACCACAGTGAGAGGCTCCAGTCACATCCGTCTGCATGTAAAAAGATAATAGGCCAAACCACACTGACCGGCGGATTTGCAGCCCAACTCGGAGATCACAAGGTGCATCAGTGTTTTCACAGCAAAAGATACAAGGCTGTTTTCAGCTGCAGTAAATGGATTCCAGGCTCTTCCTCATCAAGAGAAAGACCAGCGCTAGGATGGGTTACACAGACTGAAGGAGAAATCTGTGCTGTTGCACAACCAGGTGTTGTATTTATCTTACTATCTCTTTCTCTAAATGTGTACATGGATTTTTTTTCAATAATTTGTTGATTATTATGGGTGCTATACATGTAATGATTCAAATTATAATTAAAATCTTGCCTTTATAACAATGAAACCCCTGTCACTGTTGTACTTTTGACATAGTCTTTTGATTTTTGCTCTTCCTCAAACAACCTCCTCCCAAGAAGATCTCCTTAAAGGGACTTTTTGAGGATTTGTTTTAAAATTTCAAATGAGTTAATATGACAAAGTATATATATATAATTAATTTTACAAAGTAATATGCAGAATTAATAAAAGGAGAAATAAAAGGACACTTTCATTTTATAATTTTATCCCATTTTGTTAAAAGAAATTGTATAGTGAAATTAGTATTGTGAATTGTATCGCATCGTGAGTTGAGTGAATCGTTACTTCCCTAACCAATATGGCCATAAAATCAATATCGCCATATCATGATTTCGGATGAATTTTCGATAAAATTGTGTAGCCCTATCGGTCATCATCTGCAAATAAAAAAAATTTAAAAAGCATATATTAGGGATGCACGATATTATCGGCACGACATCGGAATCGGCCGATAAACGCTTAAAATATAAAAATCGGCAGATTTGAAAAAATTATGCCGATATTATAACGTGTTGATACGAGCCTGTAATAACTCGCGTGTGCAAGGAGTGCTATAGCAATAAGATCATGTCAGCGCAGCAGTCCGGCCATTCTTGAAGTGAAAACTTGAAAAATGCAATGCATGTATGGTGATTTACATTGAAAGTTTTTAATTGCTGCCTTGAATTTGGGAATCAACAGGTTTTCACAACAAAACTAGCCCAAAACAAGCACAATTGCGTCTCCCCACTCTCTAGCGCGCAGCAGCCTCCGCAGCAGCTGAAGCTGCTCAAGGTCCTAGTGCCCGCCCGCTAGAATGTTTATAGCCTATTTAGTGGGGGCGCTGTTGTTATAGTAAAAAAATGAAAAGTAGAATACACAAATAAATAGAAGTTACTTCTTTTTCTGATTAAATAAAGCAGTAATAATGTCAAAGCACAAGCATGACACTTAAATACTTTTATATACAGTTTATTAATCTGTAATAACATTTTATGAAATGGATGATGAAAAATAATCCAAGGAGCACTAAAATAATTGTATATTTTTTTATTTGAAGCTCAAGACAGCATCAACTGATGCCATGACACAAACATTAAATCCAAAAATAAAATATTTAGGTTACAACTGCATCTGTCTGGGGTGAAAAATCACTGACTTTATTATTGTTATAATAGTTTTAATATACTCTTATTATAAAAATAACCTCATTAACATTTATTTATCTTTAACAAGTATCCTTTTAGTAAGGAGACCTCAGAAATCTGTAGGGCTGTAATCAACCAAAGAAAATCTTGGTCGACTGAAGTCCTGAAATTTTCGACTAAAAATCGACTAAAAATGACGTTAGGGAAAAAAACGTTAAATTAATTAGCTGCGCACTGTGCGCAGTACTTGGTAGCCTTGTTGTCTGCATAAATGAATTATAAATAAACATAAAAAACTAGTAGGCTATTTGCAGTATATTAAATAGTTTTTGAGCTGATTATTTTGCACTGAAATGAGTCTGACACACGAGTCTGTGTCAGCTCTGACAGCGTTGCATCACGTGCACCTGCGCAATATCATAGCCTATGATTTCCCAAAATATAGTACTATTGTCAGCTAGATATCATCACAATAACTTTTGAGGAATATGCAACATAATTTAGACAATTGTTTTTGTCATATGTATTATAATAACTGACAGACAGTACAATTTCAGCCGCACTGTGCAGCTCGAACAGGAGCTGAGCTCAGCTTCGCGGCTGAGACACGAATAGACTATTAACTTAAAGTTTTTACTCTTAAACACAAAAGGCACGTCCACTTTAATAAAAAAATGAATATTTATTAAACAAGCCAGATCAAGAGCAGAAAAAACGCTCTCACAATTAAATAAATAATATAAGTTACAGAAAACTAGCCTTCTTCAATCTGTCTCTCTTCTCCAGTGGGTTGGGCTAATCCAAAAGTGAAAACAATGGGGGTGTTTTGAAGACAGACTGTTACCTGTGAAACAGGGGTGCTCTGAAAACACCCTCATTAGCAATTAGTGCTTTCCACCTGATGAAATGAACGCGGCGCGGCAAAACTGATGAAATGAACGCGGCAAAACTGATGAAATGAACGCTGCAAAACGGACAGTACAGATCCACTTTTGCGGCACGACTGAAGCGTGGTGTTGTGACGCTGTATGTTGATGGGCGTTCCTCAAGTTTACCGCTATTGGCGTGCGTTTGAGCCAGCGGGGAATGAAAAACAAAGGACGGGCGAGAGACTTCTCTTCCCCAGTTGGTTGGGCTAATCCAAAAGAAGTGAAAACAATGGGGGTGTTCTGAAGGCAGACTGATACCAGTGAAACCAGCTCTGAAAACACCCCCATTAGCAATTAGTGCTTTCCACCTGATTAAATGAACGCGGCGCAGCAAAACTGATTAAATGAACGCGGCAAAAACTAATTAAATGAACGCTGCAAAAAAATCGACCAATCAAAATTTTGGTCGAGCCAGAACGTATCGACCAATAATCGACTAATCGACTGGGAGATTACAGCCCTAGAAATCTGAAACCAGAATGGAAAAAAAAAGTTTTTGCTCAAAATGGTGTCGTTTCCAAACAAAGGGAAAAAATAAACACATATCGGTATCGATATCGGCATCGCCCAAAATATCGGCATATCGGATATCGGCAAAAATCTAATATCGTGCAACCCTAGCACATATTAAAAGAAAATTATAAATTGTAACAAAATACTATCAAATTTCAAATGTGACCAATGTATGCATTTTAGTAAAGAACTGTAATCAAAGTTATTTAACCCATTATGACGGTCACTGCCTGTACACTTTTTCCCCAAACAGTAAGAAAACCTCAGAGAAACAGCAGAAAGCCTCTGATCATTACGGCTTACTTAATGAAAGAAGACTCTACGGCATCAATCGTCCAACAATTAAATTAAACACTCCAGACTGCTATCTCTTCAGCTAAGCCGAGCTACACGCAGCGGTACTTGACAGAGTAATCTTTCAACAAATCCCTCCCCAAACATTTTCACACTGGCTGTTTCCTAATTGATAAACCTCCATGGGGGGGCTGCGTTATCATACGACCACAGCTAGCACAAATCCGCCAGCCACCGGCTGCCTTAAAGAGTCCACACTCTCCAGCGGTGTGTGTGTGTGAGGTGCTGACAGAGCCCACACGTCCAGTGTTTGGAGCCGGATGAGAGAGAATGCAGAATGCTCCTGAGGCCCAGAGGAAGTTTTTAAGTGTGCCAACAACACACGTGGGAGATGAGGTCACTGACTTTTCACCCCTGTATTTACTGCATCAGCACAGTTGAGTTTATTGAAAAGCCCATGATAGATCAATCAGACATCAATAAGCACCTTCAGCCAACATCAGCTGCTGGAACTAATTCACAGAAATTTCAGCATCTAAATCTATTTGGCACAAACAGCAAAAAAAACTAAACGTTTTGGCCGAAATAGTTCTGGAGAGCCAAACTCATTGACCGAAACCATTAGAGCTTCTCTGACGACGAGTGTTGAGCGTATCAGTGTCTATTTCATGCACACAACAGAGAGAAACTACAAAAAGTAGAACACATCAGCAGTGTGGACGCACATCACAGTGAACAAAACCCTAGAGCAATACGCAGGGCTCGAAATTTACTTTTTTACTTGGTAGCACCAGCAAAGTTAGGAGCACCACAACTAAAATGTTTATATATATATTATATACTGTTTACATGTGCGTGTCATGTGCAAGTAAATCGGTCATTCAATTGTCAGAATAAAAAAAAATAAAAGTTGCTTATTGAAATATATGAATTTTGTGTTGTAAATATAATTTATTCTGAAGGAATATTCTCAAAAGTGTTCTATCAATTCTTTCATATTTAAATCTGCGTATTTGTGAGATTTACCCCGAAGGTATTTTTTTATGGCATTTTTTCCCTAATCTAATTAAATGTATGCTTCATCTTTCATTTTAAATGGTAAATGGTAAAAAAAAAATCAAAGCAGATGCATGTTGACTAAATTCAAGCATTAAAGAGAAAACTGTCTTCACTTTTATCTTTTTACTAGGGCTGTCAAAAGATTAATCGCGATTAATCTCATCTAAAATAAAAATTTGTGTTTACATAATATATGTGTGTGTACTGTGTATAATTATTATTTATATATATAAACACACACAAGCATGTATATATTTAAGAAAAATGTATTATATTTATATTTAAAATATTTATATTTATATATAATATAAATTATATAAATGTATATACAGTATATACATGCAAATATTTCTTAAATATATACATGAATGTGTTTGTATTTATATATACATAATAATTATACAGAGTACAAACACATATATTATGTAAACACAAACTTTTATTTTGGATGTGATTAATCGCGATTCATCTCTTTGACAGCCCTACTTTTTACACATTCATTTCCCACATATAATTGAATGAGGAAAGGAAAAACAAAAGAAAACAGCAACAACAGACTAGCATGTTGACTACTTGAACTTAAATTTTTCTCTCCTTTCTTTCTGGCCAGCAAATTTCTCAATGACTCTGATTAAAGTCAGTCATCTCAGTTGTGTCATGACGTTTGCATTGTTCAGTCAGATATTTGAGGTCTCTTACCCCCGTTGTTATCCACAAAACTTCAGTATCGACACTTTGAAATAAAAGACAATAAGCAATAAAGGGCATTGCTAACAACACATCCAGCCAGCCACCTACGTTTCTCATAACAAGCACATGAAGCTCCGAGTGCAGCTTCATCCTCTGTCACTGGTGCTGCTGGATTTGTAAATCGTGTTGGTCCGGTTCGGTATCTTCCAACGAACGCCTTGTGAAAGAATTTGGTTTAACCGCTGCCATCTCTACGAAACTGATCATCCTAGCAAGGTTTTGGCGGAGTCGGAGTGACTGTGTCGCCCGCGCACTTTTGCTTTAGTGGCCAAGAGCGTAAAGTTGAATGACAGGTGACGAGAACCAATCAGATTGGATAAAATAACACGCATCCAATTCTGATTCGCCAGGGATGCAGCGACCTGCGTCTGGAGGAGGATCTTTAAGAACCAATTAGAGACCAGCTTCAGGTCTATTTTTAGACTCAGATAGACATCCATTTGTCCGGCGTCCCTCACGCATGAAACATATTGAAGAACATATAAAATAGTAAACCCATCAAAGCCAGTTTTTATTAAATGCTGAGGCTCTTACTAACAGCCAGCACATCGTATGAGTAAACTATTTTATTTTTATTAAATTTTTATATAATTTTTGTATACATGTATATTTCTGGAATTTTGATGGGGGCGGCGCCCCACACCTATTGGCAAGCCGCCGCTGGTAGGGGTGTAACGGTATTCAAACCGAACCGGAAAACCGCGATACACCACCCACGGTACGAACCGCGATACACCACCCACGGTACGAACCGCGATACACCACCCACGGTACGAACCGCGATACGCTCATGTCGAACCGAACCGAACTGAAGTATTGTGTATTCGCCATGGTAACTGTTGTTTCCATAACCCCAAAATGCCACTTTATTTTCACTTTATGTTATTTTAAATTAGTGTGGTGGCTACTTTAGTATTAACAAAAACTGCTATTTAATATCTTTAACTTATCTGCCTATTTATTCATCAGTATTAGTCATATTAGGCTACAGTGGGACAATACTTGTGCGTGTCATCCATTTTTATTACATAAATTTGCTTGTTTTTTGGGGTTTTACTTTTTACATTATGGTAAATGATCAAATGAGTAGATTATTTCTGACTAGTCTACAGTGCAGATATTTATTTCATTTTAGTTTACTCAGGTATGCTAACTGCTCTAAAGAAGCCAATGTATAAACCCATGGCAATAATACTTTTGTTATACATGTTATGTGTGATAATATTTTATATTTATGCTTGTTGGAAGCAATGTTCAGATTCCAATATATTGCAAATATCAATCTTTTAGTCCCGTCAATCTTTACATCAATCCAGCATATAAATCAAGAGAACGACTCATCAACATGCAAGGTCATTATGATTAATAAATATTTAAAAAAAAGGGTGCGACCAGTGGGGAGAATGGGTCTAGAGCCCTGTAACACCGACATTTAATCTTTTGGAGCCATAACACCAATAATCAATAACCCGGGATTGACCAGCTGAAATTTGCAATAACCAGAATTACTTGTTTATATTGAATTAGTTAGTTGTACAATCCCAATAAAGACCAAACATTTAGCCCTAATCAGCAACATGTTCAGCTCTTAACAAGCAGCACTTTGCTAATTGTTTATCGACATAACCCATCTGTAAGTAACGGCTGAGGCATGTATGACTTATCAACTCACTTTAAGTGCACTCAATAAAAAAGGGAGGAGGTATGGGAGCAGCTAGGCTGTCATATCAAGCAAGCATTACACACTGAAACACTGCGGTTCATTCGACCTCCCCTGAGAGGCATCCAACACAGAGTCTTCGTCTCACACTATGAGCTGCCTACACTAACAAAAAGAGGACCAACACTAGCATGGTAGCACTTGAAGTAGTGTCTTGCCCATTCACTTCTGTGCACAGTATACACAGCAATTAACACAACCCTACACTGCCCAATACATGCTGTCTAGGTAGGCAGCTCACCAGGTTGGAGACGGCGCCAGAGAAGTCAATGACATTAGGATGCTGATCTACTTTAAACAGAGCTGGATTAGTGATGCCCCGGCCTTATATCAACACTACAGCTACTGAAATAGGCCTGTGCATTATGTTGCAAACTGTAAAACTGAACATTATTGCATACAGATGAACTCTTCCTTTACTGGAGATCCAGTTGTAAGATGCATTTAACTGCATATAAATTCAAGATGCTCGTACAACTCGACCAAATAAACCATTTTTGATTACTTAAAGTAGATATATACTTTAATTGGATTTCTTTAATGCCACAGATCATTACACATTTTTATAATATCTAAAGATTGATAATATTGCTCACAAAAAGTACATTGATTAAAAACCGACAGTTTGCGTTACACTGCTATATAGGTCATTAGGTATTTGTGATAACGATTTGTGATTTTTCATGATTTTTGTGCACTCACATATTGATAATATTCACATATTGTCAATTGTGTTTCCATGTGTAAATATGCTACGGACGTACATTCGCCATAAAATAAAATGATGTCACTCCGTGTTTTTGAACACAATAATGTACACGGCGGTTAACATTACAAGCTGAAGTGTCAACAAGTCCATGTGTGAACGCAAAGCGCTCTGGTTTCACTTCATTTTAATGTTTATGTAAATTGGAAAATGGTTTTTGACCGTTATACACTGTGAAAAATGCTGGGTTAAAAACAACCCAAGTTGGGTATAAAATGGACAAACCCAGAGATTGGGTTGTTTTAAATGTATGCTTAAAACAACCCAATCGCTGGGTTTGTCCATTTTCAACCCAACTTGGGTTGTTTTTAACCCAGCATTTTTTACAGTGTAGGTCAAACTACCTTAAAGGATCACACCATTATTTTGGGAAATAGGCTCATTTTCCAGCTCCCCTAGAGTTAAACAGTTGAGTTTTACCGTTTTCGAACTCCATTCAGTCGATCTCCGGGTCTGGCGGTAGCACTTTTAGCATAGCTTAGCATAGATCATTGAATCTGATTAGACCGCTAGCATCTCGCTCCAAAATGACCAGAGTTTCAATATTTTTCCTATTTAGTGGCATTTTGGGGTTATTTACTTGACTCTTCTGTAGTTACATCATGTACTAAGACAGACGGAAAATTAAAAGTTGTGATTATATAAACTGATAAGGCTATATGCTCTCATTCCTGCGTAATAATCAAGGAACTTTGCTGTCGTGCCATGGGCGCAGCGGCACAATGATATTACGCAGCGCTTGAAAATAGTCCCAGCACGCTCCCTGTGCAAGCAAGTTGTCATGTTGGTTATGCTGACGGAAGTTATTTTCAGGTTCAACTACAATACATTTTTGGGTGCACTGTCCCTTTAAAATTACATGTGAAAGTAAACCATAAAGTAGAAATATGTTTCTAATAAAATATAATATTTAGGTTTGGCGGTGTTGCAAATGATATATACAAATGAATTAAATGATGAACACTAGTAGGGCTGCAATCTCCCAGTCGATTAGTCGATTATTGGTCGATACGTTCTGGCTCGACCAAAATTCTGATTGGTCGATTTTTTGCCGCGTTCATTTAATCAGTTTTGCTGCGTTCATTTAATCAGTTTTGCCGCGCCGCGTTCATTTCGTCAGGTGGAAAGCACTAATTGCTAATGGGGGTGTTTTGAGAGCACGCCTGTTTCACAGGTAACAGTCTGCCTTCAGAACACCCCCATTGTTTTCACTTCTTTTGGATTAGCCCAACCCACTGGCGAAGAGAAGTCTCTCACTGGTCCTTTGTGTTTCATTCCCCGCTGGCTCAAACGTACACCCAAAGTGGTAAACTTGAGGAACGCCCATCAACATACACATGAGGGGAAGCGTCACAACACCGCGCTATTAGTGGATCTGTACTGTCAGTTTTGCCGCGTTCATTTCATCAGTTTTGCCGAGCCACGTTAATTTCATTAGTTTTGCCGCGCCGCGTTCATTTCATCAGGTGGAAAGCACTAATTGCTAATGGGGGTGTTTTCAGAGCACCCCTGTTTCACAGGTAACAGTCTGCCTTCAGAACACCCCCATTGTTTCACTTATTTTGGATTAGCCCAACCCGCTGGCGAGAGAGACAGATTGAAGAAGGCTAGTATATTAGGTAGGTAGATAGGTATATTATTTATTTAATTGTGAGAGCGTTTTTTCTGCTCTTGATCTGGCTTGTTTAATAAATATTCCTTTTTTATTAAAGAGGACGTGCCTTTTGTGTTTAAGAGTAAAAGCTTTAAGTTAATAGTCTATTCGTGTCTCAGCCGCGAAGCTGAGCTCATATGTTTGAGCTGCACAGAGCGGCTGAAATGAGTGTCTGTCAGTTATTATAATACATATGACAAAAACAATTGTCTAAATTATGTTGCATATTCCTCAAAAGTTCTTGTGATGATATCTAGTTGACAACACATAGTGCCATATTTTCGGAAGTCATAGTCTATGATATTGCGCAGGTGCATGCGATGCGACGCTGTCAGAGCCGACAGACTCGTGTGTCAGACTCATTTCAGTGCAAAATAATCAGCTCAAAAACTATTTAATATACAGCAAATAGCCTACTAGTTTTTTATGTTTATTTATAATTAATTTAGGGAGACAACAAGGCTACCAAGTACTGCGCACAGTGTGCAGCTTATTCATTTAAGTTTTTTTTTTCCTAACGTTATTTTAGTCGATTTTTAGTCGAAAATTTCAGGACTTCAGTCGACCAAGATTTTCTTTGGTTGATTACAGCCCTAAACACTAGTAGATGCAAAGGAGAAATATTGTTAACTGTTAGACCTTAAAATATGAGTCTTTATGAAGTGAAGTGCCTTGAAACATTATTCAATGTGTTGACGTAATTTCCACTGAAACAGGAAGAGAGGGCGGGACATATTCAACAGCTCCTCCCCTTTTTTTAAATAGCCAATAGCGTTTCGTTTATATCTCATTTTGTTCAGAGCTGTTGAGCTCGGTAAAGCCGCAGTTTCCTCTTAATCTCTAACCGTTTCTCCTCCTAATCTCCTCCATATCACTTTAAAATACAGCATTCTCTGCAGAATTTAAATGTGTCTGATACATTTTCTGGTCTGCACCGACTCGCTCATATGATCCACTCTGAGCTCTGGACTGGACCACACTAAACCAGACTTCATTCACCTCAATGGAAAGTATAATTACACTGTCTGAACCCCCTAGAGTGCACTATGTGCCATTCATCATGTAGAAAACAGTAAATAAGTGAACAAGTGACCGGTTTCAGCCGCAGCTTCAGTGTAGGGGGGCGGGGCTTCAGATTCTAGAGAGCATTTGATTGGACAGAAAATCTGATGAGAAGCTGATGTCATCAAAATCATTGATCATATTGGCGGAAGTGAGAGACTAAGTATTGAATGCGTATATCTTCTAACAGTTAATTGTGTCATTGTTTTGGCTCACACTAGCTTAACAGTAAGGCTATCATATTCATAGTAAAACTCACCCCCAAAAAAACTCTACTTTGATTTCATGGGGACTTTAATGAAATCATTGAATTTTAATGTGAATAAATGACTTCTTCCTAAAGGTGTATGTGTGTTAAGCGAAATTAGCAAGCAAGCCACACAATTAAATCGTTAATCGCAATTATTTGTATGACAATTAATCGTCAAGCAAGATCCCAGGCTCGTGACAGCCGGAGGGTTGATACATAACCGCAGGTTACCTGTGTGTGTGTGTGTGTGTGTGTGTGTGTGTGTGTGTGTGTGTGTGTGTGTGTGTGTGTGTGTGTGTGTGTGTGTGTGTGTGTGTGTGTGTGTGTGTGTGTGTGTGTGTGTGTGTGTGTGTGTGTGTGTGTGTCCATGATAGACGAGTTATTTCAGCATAAACTCAGAGTATGCGTCGAAATATCGCATCGTTTTTATTCCCCAAAAGCATTCCACGAAGTTATACTATTTCATGCTAGGACACGTGAATAAAACGTTAATCCCCATCGCTTTAGGACATAATCATCATCATAGATCAAGCCGCTAAACGGTCGAGTATTAAAGAAGACCGCGTAACAGGATCGGTTGCACAACCGGATCTGGTAGTATTAATACGAGTATGTATATATCTGTGATCAGAAGGACAAAACGGCATTAAGGAATTAAATATGTATATTTAAATCACGAACCATGTGAATGGAGAACACAGATTTCATTGCCGAAGGGTTTATTTTCGCCTGTCCGTGGCCATGACTGAATAAATCCGCGTAAAACACCTGACATCCACACTTTTAAGATTAGTAACCTTCTCTAATCTGCTATTCGATCGGTGCCTTGAGGATATGTTTATCGAGAAGCATTTCACAGGTGTGATTTGATGTTGACATTAAACACAGCACGACAGGGTGTGTTTATCAGTTCATCTCAACGGTGACTGCCCGCGTATATCAACAATATATGAAAATAAGATTTGATAGTACATGAGCGAAATTAACTAGTGTTACGAAGGTATATATTCGTGAACTTCTTACCTGCTGCCACTAGTGAATTTCCCGCAGTTAAACGCGGAGTTCGGCGTAGCTCGGTCTCGACTCTTGCTCAAACTGAATAAACTTTGCCCGCTTTTCCTTCTTCTTCTCCTCGCTGGCTAACACTCTTGCTAACGGCCGCTCAAGTGCCTCCGCTCGCGCCGTCAAAAGCGATCGTCGATCCTGCGCCCTCTCGCCGGTGTCCCTCGTTGAGGAGTTGAAGTGTTACCGCGGATCGCAGGTGTGGATAACCGCTCTTTCAGGTTTCAGATAAAGTTTATCTCCATCTTCTCCCGTTCAGCGCCATCTTTCCCGCGGGGCACGCCGGGTAATCCTCAGGAATCCCGACGCGACGCGACGCGTTCGCTGCTCGTCCCGGAGTGCTGGAATGCTGCTGGGAATGGGATCAGGGAGACGGCAGAGGAGGAGAGCAACTCATCTCTGGCATTAGACACCTCGGGTCTATATGATGATCTAGTTTTCAGAAGTTGATTCTGGCAATGGTAAAATAATGGTAGCCTACCCATTTTTAGCCTGCTTAATACTTTTATTTTCATAACGTCGTTGGTAAAATATTAGGCTAATATATCATAGTAGCCTATTTACATTACTCAAGTGTATCAAAGGTCCAAAAAAGCCTGATAGGCGTACCATAACAATCAAGCAGTTAAATGGGCTGCATTAAGGGATAGTTCACCCAAAAATGAAAATTATATAGATATATTATATATATGTAGCTATATGACACTATGAGTTATATAAAAAATATTCTGGCTAATCCAAGCATTATAATAGCAGTAATAGTTGCTCTGTTTTTGAAAAAATGCGTCTGTCCGTCAAATAACTGCTCCACGCGGCTCCGGGGGGTTAATAAAGGCCTTCTGAAGCGAATCGATGCGTTTGTGTAAGAAAAATATCCATATTTAAAAATGTATTACATTTTTTTTCTATGGCTCTGCATCAGCCGTTCCCGCACCAAAACTTCCGGCGAATAAGGTCAAAATACCGGCGCGATCATAGATATATACATAGATTCCTCAGTAGTGCCTGCGCGGATCAGTCGAATAAGGCATCTAGGTATATATATCTTTGATTGCGCCAGTATTTTGACCTTATTCGCTGGAAGTTATGGCGCAGGGAATACTAGATGACATTCGTCTGATAAGAGGTCAAAAAAATAACATAAATACTGTTCGGTTTCTTGCAGAAACCGATCGTTTCGTGTCTTAAGACATCAATGTGTCGCCACGAGCCGCATGGTTTAATATGGATTCGTATGTCTATGTGTTTTTACTCTCATTGCTCTCATACTCTAAAATATCCCCATTGACATGCATTATCCGACTATACGACAGGTCTACATTTTTATCATCATAGTAACACAGCCTGTTTTATTAAGTTAGGAGCTATAAATATGATTGTGTGATATTTTTATATTAATAGTAGTGCTTTAAAATATCCTTGGTTACATATAATTTTTTGTGAGTGCTTGTGGAATGTAAAATTGTTGGCATAGGCCTATGATATATCACCTTGGCTACATATTGCATATTCACGAGTTTGTGTGCCCATATAATCTTAGTGAAAGTGGTAAACAGACTTGTCTTGCTGTCTGCTATTGAGGGGCTCGGAGAGGATATTATACCCGAGCTCCGATTGCCCCCCTATAACAGGCACAATTGTATAAAAAAGGAGGAGCAGGAGAGGAGGAGGGATTCTGCAAGAACTAACAACGGAAAGAGGTAAGCTGCTGTTTTTATACCCATTGGAAGATTAGATGGGCGTACTCCTCCCAGAAATTAAGTTTAATAACTTCACTTACATCAGTTGCGTCAAATGATGATAGACCCTTTTCACATTTCCGGGTTTCTCAGAGCGGAAGTCGTCATAGTTGGGTTAACTATTATTGCTGGGAATGAGAGAATACATTACATTTTTGTGTGTGTACCCATATGCTCAAATAGCAAAAGAAAGACGCCACAATAGTGATTTCACAACTTTCAAAAAGAGGGAAAAAATGGAGTGAGATTGATAACGGCAGTTAAAAGAGAGAAAAATAGAAACACTCACAGCAGCGGTAACTTGTTTTTTGTAATTTGATGCGAAAGTAATAAAATACAAAATATTAGTGTTATAAATGAAAGTGTGAAAAACAAGGTTTTCCTGTAGCTCAAACAATAGAGCAATGGCGCTAGCAATGCCAAGGTCATGGGTTCCATTCCCAGGGAAAGCAAGAACTGACATTGTCAGTCTGACAAAATGTAAAACATGTGTACCTAGAATGCAATGTAAGTCACTTTGGAGAAAAGCGTCTGCCAAATGTAAAATGTGCTTTTTTTGTGTGTGGAAAATACCAAAAACGTTGCAGTATATACGATATTGATAACGGTTAAAAAGTGTCATCACAGTCTGTGAAAAGGGTCTATTATTTATATATATTGATAATTATCCAAAAGGGAAGAACTAAACAAATGGCATTCAAACAGAGGCCTGAACACAATATGTCATGGAGAGAAACTCAGCAGCAGATGGCAGTCAAGGGTGCCGTACGCCTCGATGCCAAGGGGGCTTCAGCATGCAGAATGTTTGCGTAGTTAATTGTGGCATCAATAAGAGTGTACTGAGACCTGGCCAACAGTCATTGAGAAACACGGACTCGTTGGTTCCTGTGTGCAGATTATGTTGACAGTTAATCAACAGAAAATGAAATGTTCTAATTTCTCTGCCTGTTCCCCCCATTTTAGAGTCGCATCAGTAAATCAGATCATGTCACTGCACCTTAAGAGGAGTGGTGAACCGAGCAGATAAATAAAAGAAACTTTTTTTCCCACACTGTTTGGGTCTAACAGAGCATTTAAAGGAAAAATCGATTCACTGAGGAAACACATCCCTCCACGAGGTGCCGTTGTCTTAGTTGTTTTCCCCAGATGTGAGGCCCTTCATCTGACAGGTAGCGTCAGCGCTCAGGTGAATACTAATGCTGAACCGGTCTGTCACCAAAGCAGACGGCTGACCTCAGAACAGCCGGCACAAAGCATGTGCTTTTAAAGGGGTCATAGTCCGCTTGCCCCAGACCTCCTGCTGGCTTGTATCGAAGAGCATGGGGAGGCGAACATTTGCATTTCAAGCAAAGAGGAGAGACTTCAATGACTTCAAACCACCAACCCTGCATGATTCATTTTCAGAACACCTGCGGACTTGTGTGGTCATGAAGCTGCCTACACAAATGCAAGCAAATCCACGTGAGCAGGGAACATGCCGCTGTTTAGACAAAGAAAGGTGACTGAAATGGGAATCTAATTTCACTGATGTTTCCAGGAGGCTTTTATATAAAAGCAGACACAATCTGAAAAGGAAAATGATTGTCGAAAGTAGATTGCAAGGCTTACCAGTAGGAAATAAATGTTAGACTTTAGTGATTTAGGCTTAGTTAAATGAACATCTCAGGTTTGATCCCGTGAAGTGCAGAGTTCCTGAGAGCCTTATCACCTTTGAGCAGTAGTGTACAGCAAACCGGTTAAGCGCCTGTACTAAAACATTGAAAGTACCCCAAAATGACCCACACAGAAATACTTTATATGAGCATATATTCCATAAATTGATATTTAATATATGAATATATTACATTTCTGTATGGGTAAATAAAAGAAAATGTGCATGCATGTCCACCATAAATTCTCATAAGTTAAAAAAAAACATATTCTTATTACAAATCAAATATTCTTGATACAAATCAAATATTATATATTATTTCATTTATGAGTTAGTTATACTTTATGGTTTGAAAGCTGATTTAAATAAAACAATCATTTAATTAATGAGAATCACAACTGAGAATATTACAAAAAAGGTTAAAGTTGAAATTTTTAAAATGTGCTTAATTGTCATGAAAATAATATATATATATACACTGATCAGGCATGACATTATGACCACCTTCCTAATATTGTATTGCTGCCAAAACAGGCCTGACCCGTCGAGGCATGGACTCCACTAGACCCCTGAGGTTGTGCTGTGGTATCTGGCACCAAGATGTTAGCAGCAGATCCTTTAAGTCCTGTAAGTTGCGAGGTGGGGCCTCCATGGATCGGACTTGTTTGTTCAGCACATCCCATAGATGCTCGATTGGATTGAGATCTGGGGAATCTTGGAGGCCAAGTCAACACCTCAAACCCGTTGCTCTCCTCAAACCATTCCTGAATCATTTTTGCTTTGTGGCAGGTGCATTATCTGCTGAAAGAGCCACAGCCACCAGGGAATACCGTTTCCATGAAAGAGTGTACATGGTCTGCAACAATGCTTAGGTAGGTGGGACGTGTCAAAGTAACATCCATATGGATGGCAGGATCCAAGGTTTCCCAGCAGAACATTACCCAAAGCATCACTGCCTCCGCCGGCTTGATTTGTTCCCATAGTGCACCTGGTGTCATGTGTTCCCCAGGTAAGCGACGCACACGCCACCTGGCCATCCACGTGATTCATCAGACCAGGCCACCTTCTTCCATTGCTATGTGGTCCAGTTCTGATGCTCATGTGCCACTGTTGGTGCTTTCTGTGGTGGACGGGTCAGCATGGGCACCCTGACTGGTCTGCGGCTATGCCGCCCCATACACAACAAACTGTGATGCACTGTGTATTCTGACACCTTTCTATCAGAACCAGCATTAACTTCTTGAGCAATCTGAGTTACAGTAACTCGTCTGTTTGATCGGACCACACGGGTCAGCCTTCGCTCCCCACGTGCATCAATGAGCCTTGGCCGCCCATGACCCTGTCACCGGTTCACCACTGTTCCTTCCGTGATGAAGACATAATCAGTGTTAGTCACTTCACCTGTCATACTGTAATGTTATGCCTGATCGGTGTATAAAGCATTAAAAAGTGACAATAAAGACATTTATAATGTTACAAAAGATATTTAACATTGTTAACAATCATACATGTTTCTTGAGCAGCAAATCATCATATTACAATGATTTCTGAAGGATCGTGTGACACTGAAGACTGGAGTAATGATGCTGAAAATTCAGCTTTGATCACAGGAATAAATCACATTTTAAAATATATTAAAATAGAGAAATTATGTTTAGAAAAAATAAATAATGTGTGTGGTATGTGCGTGTGTATATGTGTGCGTGTGTATGTGTGTGCATTCATGTGTTTGTGTGCGTTCGTGTGTGTGTGCGTGCGTTCAGAGGCGCCGCTAGCAATTTTGGGCCCTATGAAAGAATTTGATGTTGGGCCCTCTACCAAACCAACCTAGCTATCCAAAATCTTTGTCTGCAATTCAATAATACTGACCAATTAAGCTCCACCCGCTCAACCCAGAATGCCCCAATTGGCTGATGAAACATTGATTAAAATTAAGATATAATTTATACAAAACAAAACTTAATGAAGTGGTCACAATCTGATCTTTGTCTGATCAACTCCATTCATCTTATGATGTGTCCTATCTCACTCATGCTGTTCACTTTTCATAACCGACATAGATTGACAGATTGACAACATAGACATAAAAAAACAACATTATGATATTTAAACATAAATATAAAAATAAATACCTTAAATGCTGCAACCATTATAGCACAGAGAATTTTCATGTCGTAGTGGGATATGAGTGAACGTAGTTACCGGGTGAGCGTGAGCGGTTCATGAGTGGAGCATTTAGCTGGATTTTGCCGGAAATGCGCCATAATTTTTGTTTATTTGTAACTCTTTGGTAGATTATACATTTATAATACATTACTACTAGTACTGTTACTACAAATAAAACCGATCTCTGGGGGCCCCAAAAGTGTGTGGGCCCTTAGAATCGTCCTAACTTTCCCCCCCTTAGCTGCGCCCCTGCGTGCGTTCATGTGTTTGCATGCGTGTGTGTGCGCATACATTTTTTTTCACAGTCTTCCATGTGTATGCGTTCATGTGTTTGTGTGTGTGTGCACGCATGCATTCATGTGTATTCATGCATGTGTGGTGCATGTTTGTGATATGTGTGTACATAAATGTGTTGGAGTGTGTGTGTAAGTAACTGCAGGCTTTATTTGTATTATTATTTCATTGTTATTGTGTTGTTGTATTTATTCTTAACTTTTATAGTTTTTTTTTTGTTTTGTACGAATTTGCTTTTACTAATGTATTGTTTCGTAATGGAAAATACATTTATAAATATACAGTGAGTTTGTAACACAAGCTTGTATTTTTTCCTTGTCACGATTCACCAGTGAGAGTGCCCCTGCCCTGATTACCACCAGAGGGCACTCCACCCCCGACTGTCCTTCCATCAAAGACTACATTACCCATAATCCTTTGCCCCGACTCATCATCACTCATTGTTTACACCTGTGTCTCATTACCCTGTTTACCTCACACTATATAAGCCTGGTTAGCGCAGTCATTCTTTGCGAAGTCTTGTTTAGTGTAACAACTCCCTGGTTTCTTGTCTGTCGGTTTTTGGATTACCGGCCTGTTCTTGGATTACTCTTTTGCCCGTGTTCCCTGCCTTGTTTTGTTTGTTTGTTTGTTTGTTTGTTTGTTTGTTTGTTTGTTTGTTTGTTTGTTTGGACTGCCTGCCTGTGTTTTGACCTTGCCTGAACTCTTGACTACGATTGTGGATAACCCTTTCAATAAAGCTGTGTTTGGATCCTCAACTTGCACATCTCAGAGAAGTACATTACACTTCTACAGAAGTGGCCATCCACAACACCACCTCAGAGGGGCCGTGTCCGCAGTCGTGGCCGTGAGGAATCGCATAGCCTCTCGCCAGTGATGCAAGGTGAAAGATGGAAGACGAAGGGAAAACCCTGATATAGTGCCCAATGTCCCAAGGTTTACTCCCAAAAGAACACCTGAGTGCAGCCTCCACTCATATTTGGAAAAATGTCTCCACTTGACATTTTCAGTCAATATTTTGATGAAGAGGTTATGAAGATCTTGTGTGGAAACACAAACAAGAATGCGGTGAGAAATCTGGAGAGGGGAAATTCACATGGACTGATATATTCCCTGAAGAAATGAAGAAGTACTTAGGTCTGCTTCTCTACATGGGTGTAATGGATCTGCCAAAAGTGAGGGACTTCTGGAGGAAGAAGACTTTGTTTCATGTTCCCTTTCCCGCTACTGTGATGTCTAGAGATCCTTTTTTTAACAATCGCATGCAATCTGCATATCAGCGTATGGCTGTCCACAGAGTGAAACTTGGACATTATGCAGTCCCTTCAGAAAAATGCAATTATGCGATCGCATGATTTAATGCATAATCAGCCAAAGTCCGCATATTTATGCGGGGGGGGGCGCATTTATTCAAATACGCCGCACTTTCGCCGCATAAATTGCCTATTTCCACGTGCAAAATATGCGGGGCTAGCATGATTTCATAATCCCTGCATTTTCGTTGCAAAAAAGTCATATATATTAGCAGAAAGTTGAAAAATGTTTGTTTACTTCACACAAGAGCCGCCATTTCCCCCTATTGCCATGCGAACGTTTTAAAGTGACGTAATTACCCGACGTGAACGTCATCGAAAAGCTGCAAACCCCGTGGAGAAACCATAGAGATATCGGTGAAACCATGATGAAGCACGCAAATTCCCATTTGCCAACAAAAATAACCGCAAAAGACAAAGCCGTTCCCCGGTGTGATGACCGATTTCAAAACACAGCATCATGAATTTTCGAAGTGTTATGAATCAGTGAGTCGATTCAGCGGTTTGGATCGCCAAAGTCACGTATTTCAGCAGTTTGACACGCGATCCGAATCATGAATCGACTCGCTGATTCATAACGCTTCGAAGCTTCATGATGCTGTGTTTTGAAATCAGTCATCACTATATAAGTCGTTATTTAGGGTTTTTTTGCGCACAAAAACTATTCTCGTCGCGACAAAGTTATTGTAGAACTACTGTAGTGAGATGGACTTTGTAACAACGTCTTTAATGCCTTTTATGGGTCTTGAGAGTGTAAAGTGCATTGTGCCAATGGAGGCCTTTCTGAGCCATCGGATTTACACTAAAATATCTTCATTTGTGTCTGAAGATGAACGGAGGTCTGACGGGTGTCGAACGACATGAGGGGAAGACATTAATGACAGAATTTACATTTTTTGGGTGAACTAACCCTTTAAGAGATTACACTTTGTGCATTGGAAGCACTCAAATGTCTGTTTTGTAAAGCTACCTCTGTAAAACAGGAAGTTATTTATAATTTTTTTCAGAAGTTGTAGCATATTCCTTTTGTAAAGCTACAGAACTTGTTTGACTCAATGTTTTGTAAATTTGAGCCAAGTGTTTATTAAGGTCTTCAATAAAACAAGATGAGAACTTAAATATTCCCAGCACTTTCTGTGATGTAGTGCTTTTTTTCTCTTTTTCATCAAACCGCAGTTTTTGCAAGTTCCCGCAATTTCATCGCATAAAATTGCATAAACATCCAGCATTTTCCATCGCATTTTTTAAGAAAATGTGCAGCATAATCAAGGATTTTTGCCCGCAACAATCACAAAAAGAGCCGCATTTTTCTGGAATGACTTATTATGAGGAACAGGTGCATGTCTATTTACCAGGTGCATACAGAACTGGGGTACCACACACAGCAAGGGTCAATAACTGTAATTTATTGAAAGCCAATTGTTTTCAGAAAAAAATGACACCTTGCACTTGAGGTTAGCACAGTGTGTTATAATTCTACAGTCCAAAAAAAAAATATATATATATATATTAGCTTCAGGTTCTGAAGGGTTTTAAAAGGATACTTTGAGGATCTGGTTTGTTTATGGTGAAAGTGCACACTCAGATAAATAGTGGTTGATCTAACTCTGTGTTTCTAGTGTAACCACTTGTGTTTTGCAAAACACGAAACAATGGTGGTGACTATAAATGATGTCAGCAGTTATTCTGACAGTACACGAATTAACACGCCAGAAATCACACTGCAGATTGTAATTATACATTCAGACTGTTTGACTTTCTGTGAAACAGTAGAAACAATGTGGTTTCACAGAGGGCCAGTGATTCAGTCTCTTCCTCTATGGGTGCCTTTGGCTGTTTGGATTGGGTTCTGGACTGTTGGAAAACCCATTTGTGGCACAGCGGGAAAACCTGCCACTCCTACCAATGCATGGAGAAGCACAGTCAAGCTCACAGCCACTAATGTGAATCAGGAAAGATGATGCAGTCAGCCTGTTTGTCTTGACTGTCATATACAATTCTTGCAAAAAATATCCTCTGATGGTGAGTTCTCTGACATAGAGCAGATATTTCACTACCTACTTAGTTTGAATGTATATCTCTTCTGCTAGGAATGGGATTTCTGCAGTTTAAAAATGCTTTCAACTGGGCTAAGTGGATAGCAGCAAGAAAAGAGGTCTTTCTAAAACAGCGGTTCCCAACTGGACCCACATTTTTCAAAGCACATACTCTTAAAAATAAAGCTTGTTTACTGGCACAAAGAAGCTCCATGGAAACTTTGCATTCCACAAAAGATTCTATATAATGGAAAAGGGTTCTTTAGGTTATTAAAAAATGGCTCTTGATCTGTTCACTAAAAAGGTCTTTGGTAAAACAAAAATGGTTCTCTTATAGCATCACTGTACAAAAAACAAAAAAACAGTTTAGAACATTTAAGAGTGCAGTAACTAATTGTTTAGTGTATAGTAAAAAAAGTAATTCAATTAAATGTCTATTTTAATTAAAGTTTACTTCACTATAATTCCTAATCTAATCATGACAAAATGTATATCATTGGAAAGGTCTAAGACTCCTAATCATTGAAATGTATAAAATAATATTATTTTATATTGCGATTATTCACACTTTTGTTGTGTGATTAAGCATACGCCATTTATCTCATTAAACATATTCATTTTGTCATCATTTGCTATATCCAAAACAATCAGATTGAAGGGTGATTCTCACTAAACTGTATTTTCTGCAAACTTCGGGGATCATTGGAGATTCCAAAAGGACACAAAATAACCACATAAGGAGTCTATATAATTCTATTATATAATACATAATACACACCTAAGCACCCATGAAAACAAAAAACATTACAGAAAAAAACTTTACAGAATACCGAGTGTATAGTGTGTGTACAGAAAGACTGTTTTCATTTCATTTTAGACGAATCAAGCTAAGATACCAAAGAGAGACGCAAAAAACTCCTAAATCAACCGCTTTGACTGAATAAACCTACGATTACTAAACACAACATTATCCTTCCCGAGTGTGTGTGAAAACAACGCAAATGTAGTGAAATGTGTCTGTACAGTGCGATCAGTGATCGAGAGCACATACACGCTTTGTTCTCCCCAATTGGGGAGTCCCATCGTCATGTTTCATAATTTATTATCAAAACCTTTTCAAATCTGACAAAACACAAAGGTCTGAGTCTCAAGGTCCCATATTTTGTGATAGAAGTGATATTAGGACAGAAATGTATTCATTTGTTGCAGCAGAATGCAATAAAAAAACTCTATGGTATGTGTCACCCGTGGTTGTTTTTGGTACTACGCCCTATACAAAATCTCATGGGAACTTCAATTTTGGAACATAACTTAGTTAGACATATGACTTTGATTTTCTAGTCATTTTAGAGTAAAAAATATTTTCTAAATTTATATTTTATATAAAATAAAAAAATGAGTACAGTACATTTGATTTCATAATTTCATTTTTGAAGTGCAATAATCTGCTGAGTGTCTTTAAAACAAGACCAAACTTAGCTCCAAAGCATTCTTGAATTACAACAATTTAGGTTTGGATAGTGCATTTTCACGTCCCCAAAATGGGGGTGACAGTAAGGGGTTAAATTAAATTTCTATTTCTAAATTAAAAATCTATTTGTATTACTATTAACTGCATAGGACTAAACATGTGTAAAAAATGAACATGAAATAGATTGAATAGGAAAACTCCAAATCTTTTAAAATACTTTTTAAAA
The DNA here is from genome assembly GCF_949357685.1 of Gobio gobio. Lineage (NCBI taxonomy): Eukaryota > Metazoa > Chordata > Actinopteri > Cypriniformes > Gobionidae > Gobio > Gobio gobio. The sequence goes on from NC_137111.1 coordinate 9,070,320, forward strand.
TGTTTTTAAATATGTAATGTTTCACCGTATGATACTAATTGTGGGTGGCACAAGACATTTTATTCTCATTGCATATGTGAGTTTACATCTTGCAATTCTGTTTTAGTTTTTCGCCATGGAATAAAAAAATCCTAAAGGTAATTGCACATTTTCACAATTCAGATTTCAGAGTTTCTATCTTGCAATTTCTTTTTCAGAATTGTGATATAAAAATTTGTAATAGCTTTTATTTCTATATTTTTTTAATTCCTTGGCAGAAATCAGCCTCCATACAAACCTGTATGACTTCTGTGAAACACACACACACAAAGACATTTTGAAGAGCAAAACTATTTTGTGACCTTCGACCTCCATTTTATGTACAAAAACATGAAGCCATTTCTCAGAATGTCTTTTTTTATGTTCCGCAGAAGAAAGAAAGGCACAGTTTTGGAAGTGAGTAAAAGACTGAATTCAGTTGGCACGACTCGCACAAGACATTTTGATTTTCATTGCAAGTGTTGCATTTGCAGCAAAACCTTATAATTTGATTTTACGCATGGCCTTCTGTCAACAACAAAACATATAGGAGACACTTTAACCTCCTGTTTAAATGCTGATTAGTCTATAACTGATTATGGTTTCTTAAACTCTGCGGACCCATGTACAGGAATGACAATCAAGGAATGACAATGACAATCAAGTATATACTTTAAATTTTAAATGTCTGTGGAGGAGCTCTGACCTCATATGTGGTACCATTTGAAAGCTTAGAGTCTCTACTTTCTGGAGATATGCATCACTTCGGCATTTCTTTTACACAAAGTAACTTATTTACACTAAATTACTCTGGGACCATTTCCGCCTAGCCAAATTGAAAAGCTTCCCATACACACATACAGTGGTCTCTAAATACACAATGTTGGAGTAATTTTACAGGAAACCCTTTGAAGTTTCATAAACCACTGCTAAAAGTGATTGATTTTTTTGGTTATAAATTCATTTTTGAAATTGTGTTACTCAGGCCCTGTGAGCTCTAGCACCCTGCAGACAGTTTGGGCTGTTTCCACTAGATTCCAGAAAATACTTGAATTTTTTTTTTTTTTTGTCTGGATCATGCATGCACAATTTATTCAAATGGATCTGAATGGAGAAATATGACCTTTTTTTAATGTAATTTTCGACCACTGTATGTGGGTATGGGAAGCTTTTCAATTTGGGTAGGCCAAATCCAGGTGGAAATCCCTAAAAATGGTCCCAGAGCATAAGAGGTTAAATGTTAATATTTGAATTTTTTTTTTTAACGGTTTTCGCTGCTGCTCATGACTCAATTTTTGGGTTTGGACCCATTCGTTGAGAATCACTGTTTAAAAGTCGTATGGCAGTAAAGATTTATACAGATGTGTTTGGTATTCTCTTCAGAAATAAACAATTTCTCATTATTATTTGACAGTACCAAGAGAAGCCACAAGGGGAGGATGTGTGCCAGTGATTTTGGACAGATCCACACTCATATTCATCCCTTCATTATTTATGAGTCAGAGAAGTTAATTTTCTGTAATTATAAACTGATGTGGAAAATGTATTTGTTTCAAACAAATGCACCGTAAACTTGAACAATGATTGAGGATGACTGAGAAGCAGGAGGAGCCGCTCTCACATACTGTATTAAAAAAAAAACGAACATCATAAAACAAGAAGATGAACCTGGTCCTACAAAATGACCCAATCATGTAATGACTCCCACCATATACTGTACTGTACAGTAGCTGCCCACACATTTATGGATTCCCTGGCACCATGTGGGCTGCTCGCATCTATGTAAGCACCGCTTGCAAAAGGTTACTGTGGGTATTGTCATGCTTTAGCCTTGAAAACTGGCAGTTTCCAAATAGTTGTATGGTGTCATAAATTCCAGCTTTGTGCAGCTCTTAAGTTTCGGTCTTTGGTGAAATAGGGCAGAGATGTGCTGATTGTGTCCCTGAGGTATCCCTGTCTGTCAGTGAGCTTTAACTAACAACCACTGTTACTGTTTGTAGAGGCGCTTTGCTCTTATTAATGGGACAGTTCACCCAATAATTTACTCATGTCATTCCAAACCTATGGAAGCTTATTTCCACCATAAATTAAAAATAAAATTAAAATAAACAAATAAAAAAGGCATTGTACATTTTTATCTCATCTTTTTTCCCCTTCGTAATTAAAGGGTTAGTTCACCCAAAAATTAAAATTCTGTCATTAATTACTCACCCTCATGTCGTTGGACACCCGTCAGACCAGATGCGTCGTGGAGGCACACACGGAAGACAAGAACAAGTTGGATAAAGGTGTTATTTTGATTTTTTTTTCCCCACAAAAACTATTGTCGTCGCATCGTAAAATTATTGTAGAGTCACTGTGGTGAGATGGACTTTGTAACGACGTTTTAAGTGCCTTTTATGGGTCTTGGGATTATAAATGTACTGAATGCCAATGGAGGCCTATCTGAAGCCTTTCTCAGCATCAGCTTTCAACAAAAAATATCTTCATTTGTGCTCCGAATATGAACGGAGGTCTTACAGGTCTCGAACGACATGAGGGTGAGTAACTAATGACAGAATTTTAATTTTTGGGTGAACTAACCCTTTAAGAGTTTATATCTCGTAATTCTGACTTTTCCCCCCATGTTATACGGTTTTTAATTGTAACAGTAGCAAACCCACAGGTGTGGTCAGGTGTTAATATTCAAAGCCTTACTGTACTACAGTTCAGACTGGGATACGTAAAAAAAAATCTCTTATGTTGAATATTCTCACTTTTCCCCAGGATTCTTTGATGAATAGGAGGTTCAAAAGAATAGCATTTCTCTGAAATATAAAGCTTTCAAAAATCCTAAAAATATTGTACACAACTATTTTCCACCATTGATAATAATCTTAAATGTTTGTTGATTGCATGTCCAAAACATGCAGCACGTCAGACAAGATATTCGCACTAAACCATATCACATTCTCAAATCCATCCATTCATAAAAAGGTTACCGGGCAACTGACGAGTAACGTTACATTTTAGCGCTGGTTTTCTTGCACTTGGACTTTGAACCCTGGCGAACAAGCGAATAGGGTCCAGCCGATGGCGCTGCGAGCTCGTGCAGTGCTGTCAGAATCAATCCGTTCATATATTAGAAAACTTAACATTTTGCAGTTTATTTAGTAATTGTTTAAGGCCATTTCGCGATTTCAATCATCATGAAATAACATACTACAAAAAGTCATTTCACGTGCTCTTGGGGGCCCCCTGGTGGTAAAGGGGGCCCTAAGCAGCCGCTTAGTTCGCTTATGCCTTGGGCCGGCTCTGACTCTCAGTGCTGGGTTGTGTCAGGAAGGGCATCCGAAGTAAAACCTGTGCCAAATCAAAGGTGTGTGAAGCAGACCCTTCAAATGAGCGAGAATAATGCTGCGTTCCAGGCAGGTTTTTGAGCCCGTAAGTTACGACTTCAAACCACGACTCACAACTTTTTAGCATTCCAGGCAAAGTCACGCCAAACTGCCTGAGCGCAAGGAATTGTGGTAGCTAGATGTAAACAAAGCATGGCGGACGGTATGGGGCTTAAGCTCATTTACAATCATTTCTATCGTCAAAGGTGCTTACTCCTTGCTTATTTGAGGGAAACAGAGGAGAAAACATTGGTTACGGGTTGCCTGGAACGCGGCATTATTAGTTCCAGGCAACCCGTAACCCGTGTTTTTCCAACCTTCTACCCGTGAAAGTGCACAGGAACGGCAGCCAAACCCATGACTTCCCACCCGTGAACTTTTACTAGATTGATGTACTCCCAGTTACGCGCTCTTACGTCACATAGCCCGCGAAACAACAATGGCAGCCCCTATGGATGTGGTGTTTATGGAAGTCGTACACGAATAACGTAAAATAAAAGGTATAACAGCTTCTCTTGCCTTATGCGCCGTCTTTTCTCCTCCGTTTCCCTCAAATAAGTAAGGAGTGAGCACCTTTGGCGATAGAAATGATTGTAAATGAGCATAAGCTTTGTTTACATCTAGCTACCACAATTCCTTGGGCTCAGGCAGTTTGGCGTGACTTTGCCTGGAACACTACAAAGTCGTGGTTTGAAGTCGTAACTTACGGGCTCAAAAACCTGCCTGGTACGCAGCATGATGCTAGGAAGAGGATGTCACTAACCCATGAAGAAGCTTGATGTAGTACCTACCAGTCGTTCTTAAAAAGTGATTTATGTAAAAGAAAATATCTCCCTTTTCATTGAAATTTGAGCATTGTAAGTTTGCAGAGGTTGTTTATGCTCAAACAGCAACACTACACACTTAGGCCCCAATCACACAGAGCACGTTTTTCAGGTTTGAAAACGCGAGGCGCACTGCACTGCGTTTTACTGGTCGACGTTTTTCAATTTAGAAAATAGAAGTGCGCTGAGTTTTTTTTTATGTTGCTAAGGCCCCGATCACACAGATTGCGTTTTTCAGGTTCGAAAACACGAGGCGCAGCGCACTGCCTTTTATTGGTCAACTTTTTTTCATTTAGAAAAGAGCAGTGCGCTGCATTTTTTTTTATGTTGCTAGGAAACCCCAGAATCAGCTGTGCTGTCAGACTAATCAAAGTAACGGTCACCACAACGGCAGACCCGCCTCTCCATTCATTTGATTGGACAATAAAAAAAAAACGTGATGACGTCGGGCGCTTTTCCGCTCAGAGCTCAGAGAACTTTTTTTTTTTTTTTTTCAAGAGCGCGCATAACGCTCTCTGCCAACAGAAATCTATTCAAAAAAGGCGCCTCACTGCAAAAACGCGTTCTGTGTGATCGGGCCTTAAGAACCCCCTGAATCAGCTGTACTGTCAGTCTCATCAGGGTAAAGGTCACCACAATGGAAGGCCCGCCTCTCCATTCATTCGATTGGACAACAGAAAAAAAATGTGATGACGTCGGGCGCTTTTTTTTCTTTCTTTTTTTTTCTTTTTTTTTCTTTTTTTTTCAATTTCAGGCTCTCAGAGCACTCCTTCTAAAACGCTTCATAACGCTCTCTGCCAACCGAAATCTATTAAAAAAAAAGCGCGAAATCATTGATTATGATTTCACTTTTTAACTTAAGTTAATGTGTAATGTCGCTGTTTGAGCATGAACAACATCTGCAAACTTAAGACGCTCAAAGTTCAAAGCAAAGTCGAAGAATTACTTTTTTTCTTCTGTGGAAGAAATAAGCTTCCATGCATTCATGTAAGACTTTCTTCTGACATTTTGATGGTAACTCAACAGCTTTGGTCACCATTGACCTCCATTGTATGGACAAAAACACGGAACCATCTCTCAAAATATCTTCTTTTTTTTAGGTTCCATAGAAGATAGAAAGTCTTGCAGTTTTGCAATGACATAAAGGGTGTAGTAAATGTAAATGTTGACTGAATTAAAATAAATGTGGGTTGATATTTTATTATCATATATATATATTACCATCTTACATGAATCTAAAATATCTATAATAGCTGTAGTGTGTAGACTGTGGCTATATCCACTAATCCACTGCTATAGTTACTTCAGACACTGAGTGTCTCTACAGCAGGGTATAAGGAAGGAGATGCTGATCACCAGCATAAGATATGCTTTGCATGCTGGGACCAGCATGGGGTGCTGGTTGCCGGTTTGCTGGTCCCCAGTATGGGAAGCTGCGGGAGAGCTGGTGGACCAGCATGGGATGCTGGCTTGCTGGTCCCCAGCTGGTCCACATGCCCTAACCAGCCTGGCCGAACATGGAATTCATGTGGTTCATACTGGATTTCAGCAGAGTTTGGATCCAACCCTAATCAAACACACATGAACAAGCTAATCAGGTTATTCAGGTCCAACTAGAAAGCTAAAGGCAGGTGGAGGAAAGTGGATCTCGAGGGCCAGAGTTGAGAATCCCTGGTATGGGGGCAATTTTGGACACAGACCTGATCAGATTTGTCTCTTTGTTCAAAAGTATATACTACTATTATTACTCAAAACTCAGACATAAAACAAAATAGATATCTTAAATTCTGCTCATTGATACGGTGCCTCAAACATATGACAAGATTGGTCAAATTTAGCACTCATTTTGACCCTCATTGTGTCAACCATGCTATAAAACTGTGATTTAGAAACTTTCATTCTTCAATTGCATGCTGATTTAAGAGTTTATTGCTATTTAAGCAATATTTATTTTTTTGCATAAGGTCACACTAGACATATTTTACCTTTTATGTCTGAGCGGGTAAGCTTTTCATTAAAATTCCAGACATATTCAACCTGACGGAAGAACAAAGATTTCCTAGCAGTTTGACCCTTGAGCTTCATAATACTTTGAGTACTATAAGTAGTTCACTTCAAAGACTGCGTCTGCTGTGGAAGATCAACACTTATAGACTACAGCTGAACTTTGAGCCCCACAGGAGGTCACAGACACCAGCGCTTTAAAAATATAACTATTCATGGAATTGCAAGCAAGTCCAGTTATCATTTTTACTCGTTTATTTCAGCAGGTGGAAGAGAGTAGGTGAATGAACAGGTGAGTAGATATCTTGAAGTTGGATATGATGAACTTAACTGAATGGTAATAGTCTTTGTTTCGTGCAGATGCTGAAAACGGAACCACAGAGGATCTGGATTGGTGAAGACTGAAGAACTGGGATGGATGGATGGATGGATGGATGGATGGATGGATGGATGGATGGACGACGACGACTCTAGATGAGTCTCAGTGGATGAACAGGTAAGGCATCAGGTAAGTTGAACATGTGTAACAAGACCAAACGATCCATGAGGGGAAGTGTGATGGCTTATATCCAGAGTGCTGAGTGAGAATTAGAATTCTGGTGAGGCTGAATGAGTGGGTGAAGCAGGCGGTTCTGATGTTGACAATGGTGTTGCCTCTGTGACAGGTACCAATAGTGTTATATCCAAAATAGTTCTTTCAGAGGAGTCGCTAGACCCATTTATTGGCCCAGGAAAATATTACTGATTGACAATTGAGATCTCATCCCTAGTAAAATTGCAGCAATCATGTCATGTGTGTTTTCTTTCAGCTGTTTATAATCAGAATTAGCAACGCCAGATTTGCAAATGAATCATTACGTTGATCTATTTGGTCAAACAAGATTGCGAAAAGGTCTGAAATGGTTTGATTCGGTTTGATTCAAAGTTCAGACATTTGCAGCAGTTTCATTTTCTGAAATAGTACGGGATACTTCTGTAGCCCTGTCCCTTTCCCCAAGGTAAGATCTTACGGAAGTATACTTCAAGTTCATTTTATTAAGTATACTAAAGTAAATTTCAAGTATATTAAGTATAGTTTATGTAGTAAGTAATATCAATGTACTAGTAGTATACTTGTAATTGTAATTTCAATACTGCTTTGGGCTAAATTGGCCCTCTTTTTAGTGTATAAATGTTTACTTTTAAGTATACTTAAAGGACAACTCCGCTGAAAAATGAACCTAGGGGTAATTAACAAATGGTCACCGAGTAGATTGTTCTCTGGGATGCGTTTTCATGAAAATCGAATGTAAAGAGTTTTATCTCTAAAAACAGATTATATTAGTCTATGGGGCATATAATAAGTAAAATTAAATCGCTAGTTAATACCACTAACAAGGCTCAAAATAGCCTCACACTAACACGGTAGCATAATTAGGGTCCCTACATGCAAACCGAAGCATTGAGAACTTTGTAAGTGTACAAACAGCTTAATAAGAAGATACTTTATAAAGACAAGTCGACAAGTCGAGCTACGAACGCTGTGCTAAGTATCTTCTTATTAAACTGTTTGTACATTAACAAAGTTCTCAATGCTTCGGTTTGCATGTAGGGACCCTCATTATGCTACTGCGTTAGTGTGAGGCTATTTTGAGCCTTGTTAGTGGTATTAACTAGCGATTTAATTTTACTTATTATATGCCCCATAGACTAGCGTTATAAGCTAATCTGTTTTTAGAGACAAAACTCTTTTCATTCGATTTTCATGAAAACGCATCCCAGAGAACAATCTACTCGGTAACCATGTGTTAATTTCCCCTAGGTTCATTTTTCACCGGAGTTGTCCTTTAAGTATAGTGTAAGTAAACTTTGAGTAAACAACTAGTTTACAACTACGTTTTTCATTTGTAATGCAACTACAAGTGAACTTATAGGTAGGTATACTGATAGTTTACTAGTTAAATACTAGTCAAATGCTTGTAGCACTTTTTTGTTTATGAAAGTACACTTTGAAGTATACTCTCAGTAAATTACTAGTTTAGTAGTTTTTAGTAGTTACTGCAAGTACACTTGTAATTTTCCTTTAAGTGAACATAACATCATACTTATAGTTTACTATTTATATATTGTTTTTGCACTTCAAGTATAATACTAATTTCCCATTTAGGTATTAATTTTAATTCTTGAGATATACTCATGTACACTACCATTGAACTACACAATAATTTACATACTCAGAATTGGGAACATATCTGTTTTCTTAATAAATAAATATTTTCAAACAACATAAATGTATAAGACAATATATAAAACTATGTGAAAAAAGTATTGAATAGGCTACTCAATCAAAAAGAGTAAACAAAACTACAAGCCAAGTGTAAACTATGTAGACTTTTCTAGTCAGTATAAGTCAAGTATACTTAAGTTAGACTTTATAAAAGAAGTGTACTAATAGCACACTTGAATACATTTCTTTTTTATAAGGGGATTTATCAACCGCTCGTTTTAGAATCTTCCCGGTCTATTGACATTTGTTATGACACTGAAACAATACAATGCTTATGATAACTTTCATTAACTCTACAATAAGTACATCCACTTCACCAGCTAATTACTCTTCAACAGCGATGCCATACAAATGTTTGAAATGCCATATTGTTTGAAAATATATATTTATAAAGAAAACAGATATGTTCCTAAGCATGGCTGAGCCTGGTCTGTGGTCCTGGATGGGAGACCTCCAATCTAGGCTTCTGCTGGTAGAGGTGTTAGTGAGGCCAGCAGGGGGCGCTCACCCTGTGGTCTGTGTGGGTCCTAACAGCCCAGTGTAGTGATGGGGACACTATACTGTAACAAGCGCCATCCTTCGGATGAGATGTTAAACCGAATTCCTGACTCTCTGTGGTCATAAAAAATCCCTGGATGTCCTTCGGAAAAAGAGTAGGAGTGTAACCCCGGCATCCTGGCCAAATTTGCCCATTGGCCTCTCTCCATCATGGCCTCCAAATCATCCCCATATACTGATTGGCTTCATCACTCGGTCTCCTCTCCACCATAATCTGGTGTGTGGTGAGCGTTCTGGCCCAGTGGCTACCGTCGCATCATCCAGGTGGTGCTGCACATTGGTGGTGGTTGAGGAGATTCCCCCCTTCTATATGTAAAGCGCTTTAAGTACCCAGAAAAGCGCAATACAAATGTAACAAATTATTATTATTATTATGGGCCAAGCACCGAAGGTGCAGGCACCTATTGAAATCGTTAGATTTCTTCTTATTATTATTCCGCCGCAAGTCTATGGCAGCCCATAGAACCACTTGCGGGAAAGTTGTGAAATTTAGCACACAGATAGAAGACAGTCCCAGCATTAACCACACCAATTTTGGAAGCTCTAAAACAATCCCTCTAGCGCCACCACCTGTCCAAAGTTTGACTCATATTTTTGCTAATAACTTTTGAACCATAAGGGCTAGAAACAAAATTATTTTTTCCTCTGATTCCTTGGCTCAAGCCAATTCGATTTGCTTTTCCGCCATTTGTAATTAACCGAAAAACCTACTTTTGCGAACTCCTCCTAGGCCGTTGCTCCGATTTGCACGAAAATTTAACCAGATCATCTTCAGACTATGCTGACAAAGCCGTATTAGACTCAAGATGATTAGTCAAACTGTTATTGAATAACGCTCAAATTAAATCGAAAAAGTGCCCACAAAAATGAAAGTCAGGCTCTATCTCCGCAATGCTTTAGCAAACTTGGTGTGTGTTATGCCAACCATGACCTGAGGCTGCCTGCAGCGTTTCGGCACAGTGCCACCTAGTGGTCCAGGGATACAAAAATTTGATATTTTTGATTATAACTGAAAGGGTTAGTTCACCCAAAAATGAAAATTCTGTCATTAATTACTTACCCTCATGTCGTTGGACACCCGTCAGACCTCCGTTCATCTTCGGAACAGAAATGAAGATATTTTAGTTGAAATCTGATGGCTCTGAAAGGCCTCCATTGGCACAATGCACGGTTCACTCTCAAGACCCTTAAAAGGTACTAAAGACGCCGTTACAAAGTCCATCTCACTACAGTGGTTCTAAAATAACTTTATGAATCGGCGATTTCAAAACAAGGCATCATGAAGCTTCGAAACGTTATGAATCAGCGAGTCGATTCAGCGGTTTGAATCGCCAAATTTCAGCAGTTTGACACGCGATCCGAATCATGAATCGGCTCATTGATTCATAACGCTTCGAAGCTTCATGAGGCCTTGTTTTGAAATCATCATCACTTTGTAAGTCGTTATTTAGGGTTTTTTTGCGCACAAAAACTATTGTCGCCGATTCATAAAGTTATTTTCGAACCACTGTAGTGAGATGGACTTTGTAACGACGTCTTTAGTACCTTTTAAGGGTCTTGAGAGTGAACCGTGCATTGTGCCAATGGAGGCCTTTCAGAGCCATCAGATTTCAACTAAAATATCTTCATTTGTGTTCCGAAGATGAACGGAGGTCTGACGGGTGTCCAACGACATGAGGGTCAGTAATTAATGACAGAAATTTAATTTTTGGGTGAACTAACCCTTTAAGAACGCTTTAGCCAAATATCACAAAACTGGTCTCTTTAGAGTCGGGGCATCACGCTGAGCCATACCATACCCAATTTTCCTGTATCAACCATGTTGGGCATCGGCCATTTTGAATGTTTTACAAACGCATTGGCATATCATTACGAAACTTGGTGTGTGTCTTCGTCACCAAGCCATGAGTACTTTTTGAAAGTACTCAAAAAGTTTCAAGGCAGCGCCACCTTGTGGACAAAAGTTATAATGAATTTTCCAATAATGCTAATAACTTTTGATTAAATTTGACTATTGGCATAAAACTGGTTTTAATAGATTCCTAGGGTCATGTCAAGAACATAGATCCCAATTTTACCATTTTTGGCCAAACAATCTGTTCGCCACTTTGATTTCCTTTGGAAACCTACTTTTTCAAACTCCTCCTAGACCATTTGTCTGATTTTCAACAAAATCGAATCGTAACATCTTCAGACTATTACAGCAAAAAGTTATTAATTTCGTGTCAACAGACAAAACCGTTTTCATATACTGCAGCGACAAAGTTGAGCCATGATGCCAAAATGACTCTTGAGGCTGTATCTCTGCAATGCTTTGACATACTGAGACCAAACTTTGCCTTTGTCATTGTCATCTCACTTTGACCACACCACATCAATTTAGTTACTGCGCCACCTATTGGAAAGTGACAAACCATTAAATCATATTATTAGTGACTGTATATATGACTTTTTCAGCCATTTTTGCTTAAATCATCTTAAAATGCCTTTATTGCCGATTGTTGCAGTTGGTCAAACCCTCCCAGCCATGTTGGCATGTCTTGTCTTCTTCTTTGCGCTTGGCCCCGTTAATGGCTGCTCGCAGCTATATTTATTATTATTATTATTATAGAAATATACAGAGCTATGGAAAAAATTGAAGTTCCAAGACAAAATTCTAAAGATGACTGTGTGCTTGTTGCAGTCTGGTGTTGTCATATGTCTGTCTTGTCTTGTGTAAGCACATGTCTTGTATTTGTCATTTCTGGCCACGTGCTTGTGTTTGTCATGTTTGGTATGATGTCATGTCGCCGGTCTATTGTCAACTCCGCCCATCTTGTTATCTGATTATTGATTAATTTGCCTCACCTGTTCTTCCTCATCACCTGCCTTGTTTGTTCCCTTTATAATCTGCTTGTGTTTGCTGTACTGTGCTGGGACTCGGGCACAAGAGTGTGTGTGGGGACTGGGTAGGACGATCGAGTGGACTACTCGGAACAAGGGCGCGAGGGAAATGGCGGCGGAAGGGACGAAAGAGTGGGGAGATACATCGGATGGCGAAAATGATCAAGAAATGGATTATCAGGAAGTACGATATAAAAAAAGGAAGAAAAAGAGCAGTATGGGTGATGGATCTGATTGTGAATTAATAAGTAATAAAGTAAAACAAACAAGAAGTGAAGCTGATAAAGAGGAGGAGGAAAGAGAAATCAAAGTCATAATTACTTTTGCTAAACAGTCAGAACAACAAACACATCCTGTTAAACTATCAAAAGCAATTGAGAAAGAGATAGGAGTGGTGAAAGCTGTAGCTTGTTTAAATAATGGAAGAATAATGATTAAGTGTAAGGATGAAAAGCAAAAACAAAAAATTCTGAAAATGAAAACGCTGGCAGGTGGGAAAATAACGTGCACAGAAATCGGTAGTGGAAGCAGAGGGGTTATCTCAGGAGTACCCCTCAGTGTAAGTATGGATGACATTAAAGGAAGTTTAAGTGGAGGCACAGTTGTCTCTGCGCGAAGACTGCAGATGTGGAAAGATAACAAAAGGTGTGAGAGTATGAGCGTGATGATTCAGTTTGAAGGGACTAATCTGCCCATAAGAGTGAAGCTAGGATTTGTAAGCTTCTTGGTGCGAGAATTCATACCTCCACCTTTGAGATGCTATAAATGTCAACGAATGGGTCACACTGCAAATCTTTGTAAAGGAAGAATGCGGTGTGGAAAGTGTGGGGGGGAACATGAGTATGGCAAGTGTGAGGAGGGCGCAGAGATTAAATGCTGCAACTGTGGCGGAGGGCATAGTGCAGCATATGCAGGATGTCCTGTACAACAAGAAGCTCGTGAAGTACAAAGAATAAAAACAGTGCAAAATCTAACATATGCCGAAGCTATGTGTAAAATTAAAGGTAAAGGTAAAGCTGAACTGAAGGTAACTAAGGTGCAAGGAAACAGGATGGAATTCCATTCTCAAAGAGAAGTAAATCCTGAGAGGAAAGAACCAGAACTGCATATCACAGTAAATAAAATTGATTTTGTGGCATTCATTTGTGCGGTGGTGAATGGTACCTCACAAGTGGAAAAGAAATCTGACAAATTAAGGATTATTGTAGGATGTGCTAATAAATTTCTTAAGTTAACAGGAGTTTCAGCAGAGGAGGTGCATGGGATCTTGAAAGCAGAGGAAGGAATTGCTGCCATAGGTATGACTCAGAGTAATAATTCTTAGCTTTAAGATGTCTTTCCTACTACTACATTGGAATGCCAGGAGTTTAATAGCAAATGGACAAGAATTTAAAAAACATATCACTGAAATGGAAAAGTCACCAGACATCATATGCATTCAAGAAACGTGGTTAAATAATTCCTTGGACTTTAAGATCAATGGATATGTAGTAGAGAGGAAAGACAGAGTAAATGGAAGAGGGGGAGGGTGTGCAACATTTATTAAAGAAGGTATATAAGAGAATACATATAAATAATAATGTAGAATGTGTAAGTATAGAAGTAATGGGAAGGTATGAAGAAATTAGAATATCACATTTTTATAACCCATACAAAGAAATAAATAATAGTATATTAGAAGATGTAATGGGTGATACACAGGGTGCAGATATTATGTGTGGGGATTTTAATGCACATAATGGTCTATGGGGTAGTAAGAATACAGGCAATAACGGGATAGTTGTAGAAGAGTTTATAGAAGAGCACTCATTAGTATGTTTGAATGATGGGAATCCAACAAGAATGGATATAGTTAAAGGCGGCTTGTCGTGTCTAGATGTCACAGTAACATCAGCTGCATTAGCTGGTAAGTGCACTTGGAATGTACAAGAGGATAATTTGGGCAGTGATCATTGGCCTGTAGTTTGTGAGATTCAGAGTGCAGTGCAAAAGCAAAACTTCAGCCAGTGTGCAAGGTGGGGATTTAAACAGGCAAAGTGGGAGGAGTTTTCTGTGTTGTGTGAAGAAAATTTCAAAAATATGAATTTAGGAGGGAATATTGAGGAGATGTATAATAAAGTAGTAAGTGAAATAATTTCAGCAGCAAACCTATCTATACCATTAATAAGAGGCAATGGGAAAAGAAGGAAAATGTTCCATGGTGGTCTGAAGAATGCACAGTGGCAGTTAAAGAAAGGAATGAGGCATTCCGGGTTTTAAAAAGGCTAATAACACAAGATACAGTGATAGATTATCAGAAAAAAGGGCAGCTGCAAGAAGGGTGATTAAAAGTGCAAAAAGAAAGGCATGGCAGGAGTTCTGTAACACAATTGGGAGAGAGACTGGAATGCATGTGGTATGGAGAATGATAAGGAAAATGAATGGTATTTATAATCATAAGCAAGTTCCTGTAATTGAGGAAGATGGAAAGGCGGCCAGAACAGATAAAGAAAAGTCAGAAATCTTGGCCAAAGCATTTGCTAAAGTTCATAGTATAGAAAACCTGAGTGATACGTTTTTAAAAAGAAGACAAGAGTTAAATAAAATGTATGAGAATGTTTGTAGGAAAAAACAAGACGTTGATAGTAACATGGATGTTGATTTTAATCTTTTTGAGCTAAAAATTGCTATCAGCAATTCAAAGGACACAACACCAGGAAGAGACAGGATCAGCTATAGTATGTTAAAAAACTTACCGGACGTAGCCGTTAAAGTAATATTAGATTTATATAATCAGATATGGAATGAAGGCACATTACCCAAGGAATGGAAAAATGCAATAGTGATACCAGTAGCAAAATCAGGTAAAGATGGAAGGAAATCTAGTAGCTATAGGCCAATTGCTCTTACATCTACATTATGTAAGGTGATGGAAAAAATGATAGTAAGAAGATTAAATTATTTTTTGGAGAAAAATGGAATTTTATCATCAGCTCAAAGTGGGTTTAGGAAGAAAAGATCTACAATGGATGCTTTGCTATTGTTTGAAAACGAGGTTAAAAAAGCTTTAATAATGAAAGAATATCTTGTTGCTGTTTTCTTTGATATTGAAAAGGCATATGACACTTTATGGAGGGAGGGATTATTAATTAAGCTAGATAAAATTGGAATAGGGGGAAGAATGTATAACTGGATATTAGATTTTCTGTTTAAACTCACATTTCAGGTTAGAATAGGGGAAGAAATGTCAACACTGCATGACATCCTGAATGGGACTCCACAAGGAAGCGTAATTAGTCCAATTCTATTTAATATAATGATTAATGATATTTTTGAAAGAATCAAACCAAGTATGGGGAAGGCATTATATGCAGATGATGGTGCAGTGTGGAAAAGAGGTAGGAACTTAGGGAATGTAGTTAAAGGAATACAAGAAGCAATAAACGAAGTTGAAAGGTGGTCAGTGGAATGGGGACTGAAGTTTTCAGTATTAAAGACCCAATATACGGTTTTTACAAAGAAAAGGAAAATGGAACAATTAACTTTGAAATTATATGGTCAAGTATTAGAAAGAGTGACAGAGTTTAAATACCTTGGCTTAATATTTGATGGAAAATTAACATGGAATGTACATATTAAGAAAATTGAGAACAAGTGCAAAGGAGTAATAAATTGCATGAAGTCAATAGCCAAATATGAGTGGGGAGCAAGGAAAAGTGCACTACTACATGTATATCAAGCGTTAATACGGTCTAGTTTAGATTATGGGTGTGCGGTGTATGGAGCTGCAGCAAAATCAGTACTAAAGAAGTTGGATAACATACAGGCTAGGGCACTTAGAATCTGTAGTGGAGCAATAAGGTCAACCCCTTTAGATGCCATCAGGGTTGAAATGGGGGAGATGCCACTAGACTTGAGGAGAGAAAAACTCACAATGATGTACTGGGTTAATTTGCAGGGTTGTAATAAGAGTCATCGCACACGAGTAATTTTAAATGATTGTTGGGAATATAAAAAGGATAATGGGAATAGTTTTGGATGGAAGTATAAACATTGGGTTAAAGAATGTGGACTGGAAAATGTAGCTATTTGTCCCAATATACCATTAAATGGGGTATCAGTATGGAATATTCCTGAACCTAATGTTGAATTGAGACTGCTTGAGGATCGGGAAAAAGCAGAAGAAAGATATACTAATAGTTATGATATCAATGGTTTCATGAGAGAAAATTTTTATTCTTGTATACAGATCTATTCAGATGGATCTAAACACCCAGTCGAACAAAAAGTGGGAGTAGGAGTATACATTCCAAAATTTGAGACGAAAATAAGTTTAAGGCTGAGTGACAAATTGTCTGTATATTCAACAGAACTAACTGCTATAATAGTAGCATTGCAGTGGTTAGAGCAGATTAAGCCAAATAGGATGCCGACTGTAATCTGCTCAGATTCTGCATCAGCACTTAAAAGTATATTGTCAACAAAAACTGACAGAGAAGACCTGCTGGTTGAAATTTATACATTATTATATAGGCTTAACGTAGAGGGTATAATTGTATACTTTTGTTGGGTGCCGGCACATATTGGGATAGTAGGAAATGAAACAGCGGATAAATTGGCAAAAGAAGCATTAGGGAAAGATCTGATAGATATTAAGATACCTTTAGGAAGAAATGAAGTTAGATCAATAATTAATAGAGAAGTAATAAGAATATGGCAACAAAGATGGGAAAGTAGCAGTACAGGTAGGTGGTATTATAATATTGTAAAATCAGTGAGGAATAAAAAATCGTGCTATGGAAGACATAGAAAGGAAGAAGTAATTATTTCTAGACTAAGGATGGGTCATACAGGGTTAAACTCAACATTGGCATTAATGGGGAAGCATGAGAATGGTATGTGTGATGAATGTGATGGTGTTGAAACAGTAGAACATGTGCTTTTTAAGTGTAGTAAATATGAAGAACAGCGTAGTGGTCTCTTTAGTAATATAAAGAATAGGCCAGTGAGTATCATGGACTTATTGGGAAAGGGTTTGAGTGATATAGAGAGGCTTAAGGAGGTGATGACATTTTTAGAGCGTACAGGACTAGATCACAGGATCTAGAGCCTGAGAAGGAGGAGCAAGTTGCTCTGAACATCCTGGAGGTTGAGGAGCTCAATGTGGAAGCTGGAGGAGCTGAAACACGCAGCGTCAGCTGAAGCTTGGGCTCGGATCCTCTGGGGTGTTAAAAGGGTTTCTGGAAAGGGTTTACTTTTTTTTTTTTTTTTTTTTTTGGCACAATTCAGATCCATTACTCATATGCGCAAGGTACACAGTAGGTGGCAGTAATACTCCTAAGGAGTGAGTGGCCATTAAACGGAAAGAAGAAGAAGAAGAAGAAGAAGTGTACTGTGCTGGTTCATTGTCTTCTGTTACCTGTTAGTGATTTCCGTCTTTGCTTCATGTCTCCTGGTTCTTGTGTTTGGTATGTTCTAGTTTCCCCCCTCGTGGGTTGTTTGTGTTTGTTTTATTTTTATTATTTAATAAAACCTGATTCTTCCTGCACTTGAGTCCTCACTCCCTTTTCTGCCAACCGTTCCTAACAGGTGTGTACAGAACACAAAAATAACGATGGATTATGTGTTTACCTAGAATTTAGGACAATACACTTACAACTTGCAAATGTCTTAGTTTGTCAGCAATACAAAAATGCAGCTTGTGAACGACTCTGTACTGCAGATACATTTATATCCATATACCCATAACAATATCAAACAAAATATCAAAATATGGGGAAACTATTTTGATGGGTGCGAAAAGCGAAACACCCCTGCTTCTGATTTACATCATTGTACAAATTAAATTCAGAAATTTGGTCTCAGACTTGGTACTGATGTACAGGATTTTACATCGAATAGGTTCTTCAGAGAATACCATTGTATTTCCATGTGTTATTCTATTATGTCAAAATGGTGTTATTGTGGTACTTTTTTGTCAGTGGCTGAAGCTTCATTCAATCACTGTGCAGTAGGGAAACAGAAGCTAAGAAGTCTTCAATCTTCAGAAGCAGCTTATTATCTATGTTTCCTCTCATAACTCTCCATTTTGCCTTGCAAATAATCAGTGCAATGGCTCTTCGCAGTACTTACAGGGGCTATAGATTAGGCTACAAGATGGCAGACGCTCATTAACACTCATTACGCAAAACTGCCTGTTATCAGACGGCAGCCATCAGTAATCAGGGAGCTTTTAGCTTGTGCTGGTTGATTGCCACTCTGCAGTCGTGTAGGCAGCTGCTTTCTGAAGAATGATGTGGTTATTTTTACAAGCAACAATGACAGACAGGTCGATCTCGATAGGGACCTTAGAGACGGCCCCTCAGCATCAGCGTTCTCGCGTTCCAACTGGTTGTAGCACAAGTGCAGCTTAATTCGTCATAGGGAAAGACAATACCCACTTGAGCCATTTTGTTTAGAACAATGCATTGAAGAACATGAATGGCGAGCGTGCCCATCACTTGCAAGGGACTTTGCAGCTGCCGTTCTCGCTCTGACCCTGGTCCCTCTGTTGCAGCCATTGGTGTTATTTTAGTAGGCCTGTGATATTGGTCTGTCCAAAGGTCCCATCTCTAATGGAAAACTCTGTTAGATTGTGCAGGTCAGCAGGACTGAGCGATAGGCTGCTCATCTTTCAATATATGGTTGTTGACAGATGACAGCATCGGTATAAATGTAATCTTCTTGTACTTCAGACTTCAAAGGCCAAGAGCCCCATGTCAAACTTGAAATATGACCTCATTTCACCACCTTCGCCGCCACTGAGCAGCACACAAAGGCCAGTTGCATTATGGGAACTCCTAAAGGAGCATAACAGGTGCTCAGGTGCAGCTGAATGAAGAAATAAACTTGCTTATAATGTTCAAATGCTGAATTTGTAGAATATCACAAACGTGTACCTTTCACATGCGCCCTCGTTGTATGTAGTTCAATTATGAGCAATTTTGTGAATTTTTAGGTTACATAAAAATCTACTTTTGTAATATATTGCAAAAACTTGCTTTAGATGTCGGAGCAGGGATATTCACTTCCGTTCCTGGAGGTCGACGGCCAGCAGAGTTTTATTCTTTTATTTTAAAGATTTATTTTTGCCGTTTTTGCCTTTATTATGACAGGAGAGTTAGTTGACAGGAAGCAAAGTTGGAGAGAGAGAAAGAGAGAGAGAGGGGGACAGGATCAGCAAAGGTCCACAAGCCAGGACTCGAACTCGGGACACCCGAAGCACAACTGGCTACTGGCGTCGACAGCAGAGTTTAGTTCTAACCGTAGTCAAACACACCTGCCTGTAATGATCAAGACATTCTGAAGACCTTGATACAGTGGCGGCTGGTGATAATCCAGTGGCGGCTGGTGATTGCCGTATCAAGATGCATGTTGACTAAATTCAAGCATTAAAGAGAAAACAGTGTCTTCACTTTTATCTTTTTACACATTAATTTCCCACATATAATTGAATAAGGAAAGGAAAAACAAAAGAAAACAATAGGTTACTGTCGTAACCCCGGTTCTCTGAAACATCGAGTGGAGAGATCCACCTATGGGAAGGGCATCCGTACCTGACCTCTGCAGAAGCATCCAATTGCACCAAGTCTGACAAGACAGACAGGAGCGTGCAGCCAATGCCCGGTAAGGCCCCGCCCCTTACCTGCGGGCATATATAGCCTGCACGCGCTACTGTACTCCAGTTGACATTCGCTTCTCGTGCGGCAAGCGGGGCAAGGCTGGTGGATCTCTCCACTCGATGTTTCAGAGAACCGGGGTTACGACAGTAACCTATTGTTCTCTTTCATCATCTCGTGTTCGAGATCCACCTATGGGAGAGACATGGACAGCTCCCCGATTGCCCAATATACTCACAGTGAGGTCCTGTTAGCCAGAAAAAGACGGTCACCCCCAAGGGGGCGGTGCTTGACACGTCTCATAATCATGAACCCGCCAAACGGACGCACGCACGTAACTGCGGTGTGCAAGCAGGGCATGAAACGTGTGTGGCACACACAAAAGAAGGCAGGGTCAGGAAGACCCCACCCCCAAGACCGAATGTGCTACCGAGGTTCTGGTGACATCCAGCCTATAGTAACGCACAAACGTACGGGGAGAAGCCGAACTGGCCAATCTCCGAAGAGCGGGTTCCCCCTCGATAGAAGATCCGCGCCTCTGTTCAGAATGCCTAGAACATGAGTCGCGCGTAACGACAGGAAAAATCGACTGCTCCATACCAAAAGCTTGTAAGCTAGAGCATGGAGTTTCGACGAGCGCACGCCGTCTTGACGATTGATATAAGCCAATGCCGTGGTATTGTCTCAGCGTACGAGCACATGATGTCCCTGCAGACGGGGCAGAAAATTATTCAGAGCCTTCCAAATAGTCAAAAGCTCTAAATAATTTATCTGCTCTGAACGTAGTTTGCTCGGCCACAAACCGTTCACAGTTCTGCCCTCTTGGGTGGCACCCCAGCCTGTTAAGGACGCATCCGTCGTCAAAACTTTCCGCAACATAACCGTCCCGAGAGGGGCGCCCTGTGCGTAAAAGTCCACGCTCTTCCAGTGGCGCAGAGCTGCAGAGCTGCAGCGCGGGTGCGCGTCACTGTCACAGAACGGCAAAGATCGTGTAACGGGCTGAAATGTAGTGACAAAACCCACTTCATGAACGCCCTCATTCTCAGGAGTCCTAGTGGCAAAACCTGGATAGATGGAGCCATAAGACCATGTAGCCTGAGACATGTGCGATATTGCACCCTCGCCCCTTCTCTGAACTGCGACAGACAGTTCATCAGAGAGACAACGCGCTCCTGTGAGAGACGCGCTCGCATGGAGACTGAGTCAAGCTCCATGCCCAGGAATATCACATTCTGGCTGTGTGTAAAACTGCTTTTGTTCACATTCACCCTGAAGCCCATGTAATGTGCGCGAGCACGCAGCAGGTGTCCTGCAACACCTTTCCCCTCGAATCGGCTATGATGAGCCAATCGTCTATGTATGTCAGGATCCGTAGACCCGACATTCTCAGGGGAGTCAAGCCCGCTTCCGCACACAGACAGGAGCTGCGAGGGCTTAGACTCATCAAACGGCAGGATCGTGAATTCGTAACAAATGCCTTGATAGGCGAAACGAAGACACTTCCTGTGAGGTGGATAAATGCTTATGTGGAAAAAAGCATCTTTCAGATCGACCGATGTGAACCAGTCGTTCTGTTTTATGGCGCGGGCGAGCGAACCATGAGTTAACATTCTGATATTGTATTTCCTCAAATGTTTGTTCAACACCCTGATGTTCAGAATAGGACGGGGAGAAACGTCCTTCTTTGGAACCAGGAAATAACGAGAATGAAAACCCTGGTTTATCAGATTGGGGGGTACCACCTGAATCGCACCTTTGCTCAGCAGAGAGGAGATTTCCTCTTTCAGAATGCGCGCAGTGTTTTCCTCTGTGTGAGAAAAACGTGCCCACTCGCGCCATGCTGGCTTCGTGTTTGCCCAGCTGGCTTATTTGTGATGCAATGACGCCCTCTAGTTCAGAAACTAGGGACGGCATGCGTGGGTTCAGAGAGCTGTCCACTCTTTGCAGAGAAAAGTGCTTTCCCTGCAGAGAGAGGGTATCTCTCTGTAACGAATTAATATGATTCGTCTGATTTAACGTGTTTTTGTGGGTTTTGTTTTAGGGAAAACACTGGGGTTTGGGAAAACTGGGGCCGAAGCCTTTATTAGCTGAGTGAGGGGACACAGTATGTGCGGTGGGGTGACACTGCTTTTGCACTTTCCCTCACAACAGACCCCCTGAATGGGGGGGGGGCACACCCCATCCACTAAACACATAGGCTGGGCAGCCACGGGAGGGGGGCACCCTCCAGAAGAAACCCTCCGTCTTTTGGACAGGGTTACTGCAGAAAGAGAGTTCAAAGAGCTTGTCGCTCGAGAACGGTTTTGATGAAAGTTACGTCCCGGGGCCGGGGAATTAGGCAAACGCGCCTGGCTAGGGGCCGCCTTTCTAAGAAGGCACAACTTGAAGGCCTCGTCCTCCTCCTCCTCCTGGTCACATCCTACAAAGCAAAGCGCCATGGAGCGCCCAAAGGTTTGAAAGGCCTGACGAGCGTTATGGAGAAACGAGGTTGTAAACCGTGATGATCTCCTTCCATAATGCAGGAGAGGAAGATCCCTAGCTGTTGGCCCAGGTCGTCCAAAATTTCCGCCTGGTAAGCGGAGAGGAGGTGACATTTAGGGCCCTAACAGCCAAGGCCAAGGATTGGCCTGGTGCACCGAAGCAGAAAACGGTTCATCAGGGCGAGCAGCCCTCCCTGGACTGGGTTGAGGTGCCTGGCGATCGCTCAATAGCGGGCGGTTAACCCATGCCGAGAGCCGCCATATTTTAACCTCCAGACCCGCGAGACCGTGTTTAAGGTCGAGCGGGTCGGTCCAGTAATGCCGTGTGTGCTTAGCGCACGCTAGGAGAACGTGAAAGTTGTTACCTCAGGCCGAGGGGAGCTCCCAGCATTTTACCATCGTAAATATCCCTCTCCTGGTCGGTGGCGCTCTGTGGAGCCGATGTTGAGACAAGCGGCCGCTCGCTCGCACATCCAGGAAGATGGATTGAGGCAAGGCTGCGGGGGCGCTAGCCTGGGGAATGCCAGAGGGCGGGATGGCCTCCTCGTCCTCTGATGGTGCGTTCACACCGGACGCGAATGATTTACATGTTAAGTTACATTTCATGTTAAGTCAATGCAAAGACGCGAATAGGCATTCTGCAGCGCAATTCGCGTGAATGAGAAGTCCCACACGTCGTCATCACCGGACCCTGCCGGATCGTCGGCGAGCGGGGGGTTTCCCGCAAAGATGTCCTCTTCGGGGAACTCAGGATTGGGCTGGTCAGCCCAGACAAGAGCAGTCACGCCCCGGGAGGTCCCCGGTGGCGGGCTGTCGTCACTATGTCCCACTGGGTAGCAGCAACTTATGGTGGCGTCGCAGGAGTAACTAGGCAGCACCAGGCAGTGACTGCAGTTCTCCGGATTCTCTATGGCCTCTTCCGCGTGCTTGAGGCCCAAGCAGACCGCGCAGAAAGGGTGAATATCATAGCGGCAAGAGCACCACACGCGGCCGGGCAGGCCCGTGATAAACTAGCGCCGGAAAGAAGCAGGAATAGAGAGCGTCATACCGGCGAAGAACTCAGAACAAATCTGTGGCGGCAGCCGTGGAACAGGAATGACGAGGAAGAGCGTGGGCGGCTCCGAGAGCAGACACAGAGAAACTGGCAGAATAGGAACTGTCACGCCCGGCGGAGGCTGATCCGAAGATATTTCAAAATTCGACCGAGCTGTATCAGTGCAGAGATCGCGAGAAGCGAATGTCAACTGGAGTACAGTAGCGCGTGCAGGCTATATATGCCCGCAGGTAAGGGGCGGGGCCTTATCGGGCATTGGCTGCGCACTCCTGCCTGTCTTGTCAGACTTGGTGCAATTGGATGCTTCTGCAGAGGTCAGGTACGGATGCCCTTCCCATAGGTGGATCTCGAACACGAGATGATGAAAGAGAACAGCAACAACAGACTAGCACGTTGACTACTTGAACATACATTTTGCTCTCCTTTCTTTCTGGCCAGCAAATTTCTCACTGACTCTTTGATTAAAGTCAGTCATCTCAGTAGTGTCATGACGTTTGCATCGTTCAGTCAGATATTTGAGGTCTCTTACCCCCGCTGTTGTCCACAAAACTTCAGTACCGACACTTTGAAATAAAAGACAATAAGCAATAAAGGGCATTGCTAACAACACATCCAGCCAGCCACCTACGTTTCTCATAACAAGCACATGAAGCTCCGAGTGCAGCTTCATCCTCTGTCACTGGTGCTGCTGGATTTGTAAATCGCGTTGGTCCGGTTCGGGATCCTTTATCCTATTTTTTCTTCCAACGAACGCCTTGTGAAAGAATTTGGTTTAACCGCTGCCATCTCTATGAAACTGATCATCCTAGCAAGGTTTTGGCGGAGTCGGAGTGACTGTGTCGCCCGTGCACTTTCGCTTTAGTGGCCAAGAGCGGAAAGTTTAATGACAGGTGACGAGAACCAATCAGATTGGATAAAATAACACGCATCCAATTCTGATACGCCAGGGACGCAGCGATCTGCGTCCGGAGGAGGATCTTTAAGAAACCAATTAGAGATCAGCTTCAGGTCACATGCTGCCTATAGATTTTTGGATTCAGATAGACATCTATTTGTCCGGCGTCCCTCGCCCATGAAACCGCATGAAACATATTGAAGAACATATCAAATAGTTAACCCATCAAAGCCAGTTTTTATTAAATGCTGAGACTCTTACTAACAGCCGGCACGTCGTATGAGTAAACTATTTTATTGTTATTTCGCTTTTATATCATTTTTGTATACATGTATATTTCTGGAATTTTGAGCTGGTTATGATGACTTTAATTAGAATTGGAAATGAACTCAACTGGTAGTGGCCCTCCAGGAACTTCAGAAGTAGATAAAAACAAATACATTTTAGGGTTAGTTCACCTATAAAATGAAATGATGACATTATTTAAGAATTTTGCTGATCTTCGAAACAACAAATGAAGATATTTTCAATGAAACCTGAGAGATTTCTGCCCCTTCATTGAAAGTCAATTCCACCAAAGCTTTGATGCTAATTCAAAAATGACATCCTCTTTGCTTGACGTGCAAAACCCAAAAGTTCTCGCGTGTCATGCATACACGTTTGAACCTACGTAAGAAACAATAAGGTTTGTGAGTACAGTTGAGCTTCCGTTTACCATATTCGATGTGCTGTATTTGTACTGTAGGTGCGTCGATCAATGCTTATATCCGAATAAAAGCCTAATTTATGTCTGTTTATCATACTGTATAAAGTGATTGCGTCTCTTCAGAAGACATTCTTGCATTTGGAATACTTTTACGATGTCTTTTTTTATACTTTTTGAAGACTTTTCTTCCAGGTCTGATTGAATGAAGTTAATTAAATGTCTTATGGGGTTGGAACGACATAAACATGTGTGAATGATGATCCCTTTATATATTAATTTAATAATATTTAGTCGGGTAATATGGCCATAATGCCTTCTAGCAAGTTTAACTCTTTCCCAGCCAGCATGCTATTTTTTTTTTTTTTAAGTTACCAGACAGCGTCAGCATTTTGATCATTTTCACAAAACTTTCATGGGCCCCAGAATTTTTTTTTGTATGAATATCTGAACATACATATCAAAAGAAAAAAAACAGAGCTTTTGCTTTTGATCAACAACAACAACAAAAACACTTTATTCCAGCTTCATGCATTCTTTTTTTTATCAACACTTGAATGTGACACGTGACAAATGAAAACAAACAAAAAGTCCACGAAAACTACACACACCTACACACAGCTCCATGCGGAGACAAAGGCGGGAGGAGCCAATATGTAGGTGTGGCTGTCGACATCTGGGGGACAACCAACGGAGACGAGGGCCCAGGATCCAATGGTGCAGACGGAGGGCCGATGGAGCTGAGTAACATCGCTTGTGCTGGAGACCCAGGTGATGAATTTAGGCTACTGCTGAAATCAGGCACTATGGTGACTAGCAGATATTTGCCCCAGTATACAGTAGGTTCAGTATTACATATAGTAGCTTAAAAACCTACATATCGTCCATACATACCCCCATTTGTGTATATAAAAACAAAGTGTTGGATAGCTTGTAGCTTGTGACCTTTGATAGCGAACAGGTTGAAAAGACCATGATTGGGAGAGATCAGTTGGAAATGTCTGTCGCTCAAATCGGACTCATGTAGGAACTTTTCTTTCCCAGTGCTCAGTACGCTTCTATCGCTTGTTTCTGCTTCTTCTTCACCTGTGTTATGATCCAGAGATTCTGTACTATTTCAGAAGATATGTAATAGCGCCTCCATATAACAAATTATGTCATAAATGATGGTAAATTCTGTCATTGGTGGGGAAAGAGTTAAAGGGCATCTATTGTGCCCCTTTTTACAAGATGTAATATAAGTCTCAGGTGTCCCCAGAGTGTGTCTGATCAAAATTCCTAACAGATCATTTAATATACAATCTTGAAAATGCCAATTTTGATGTTTTTGATGAATGAGCTGTTTTGTGCGTGTCTCCTTTAAATGCAAATGAGCTGCTGTTCCCCACCCCAGAGGGCGAAGCCTTTACAGCTTGTGAACACGCAAATGAAAACGGAAACATGATAACATCTGTTTGGTTATGATCATCTCTATCGCGGACACGCTCACGTGACATTGCAGTTCTTTTTCATCATGAAATATTATCATTTGCATGCGTTTTAAAGCCGTATCACGCTCAACTTGAGCACACACACCCGACACATGCCCACAGAGAAATGGATGTCGGTGAGTCCGTGAGTATTTTAAACTAGACTAGTTCTCTTTCATGTGTTATTGCCATTAAACTGTCAAGGTTATGTCAGAAACACTCAAAGTTCACATGGAAAAAAGTTGGTTATGTCTGTGCACGTATACAGCTAGTACAGAAATCCTTTGTGGATATTAGATCTGTGTATTAAAGGGTTAGTTCACCTAAAAATGAAAATAATGTCATGTATTACCCTCATGCCATTCCACACCCGTCCGTGCATCTTCGGAATACAAAAAGATTCGTTGAAATCCGATGGCTCTGTGAGGCCTCCATAGGGAATTGCAAATTGCAAAGCAATTTACACTCTCAAGATCCATTAATGTACTAAAAACATATTTAAATCAGTCCATGTGAGTAAAGTGGTTCAATATTAATATTATAAAGTGACGATAATATTTTTGGTGCACCAAAAAAACCTAAATAATGACTTACATAGTGATGGCCTATTTCAAAACACTGCTTCATGAAGCTTCGGAGCGTATCGAATCAGCGAGTCGAATCAGCGAGTCGAATCAGCGAGTCGAATCAGCGGTTCGGAGCACCAAAGTCACGTGATTTCAGCAGTTTGGCGGTTTGGCACGCGATCCGAATCATGACATGGCATTTTGTGACAGGACACACCAGGCAAGTGCAGAGGGGAGGGCTTTGGGGGCTCGAGCCCCTGCTCTTTTTAAAAAGTAATCAAAAGCAACCCTCTCAACAATCCTCAATAATATTGTGGGCAATAAAACAGAATTTGAATTATAATTAATATATAAAACACGTACAAAACAGTTACAAAGCGCTCAAATGTCGGGAAATTCCCGTTTATTTTTTACGTATCTGTCAGCTTGACTGCTCATTCGGACACTGCCTCCTCTGTATTTTTTTCTTTGTGTTGTATTTATTCTGCTCATTAAAATACAATAAGTTTGTATCTGTAATCCCATATTCATAATTGTGACCAAACTGTCTGTTCACAACAGCGGTCGGGAACCTCTAGGCTCGCGAGCCAACAGGGTCATTCAGTGAACGCCTGAGGCTTGACGGCAGGAAAAACCAATCCAAACAATCACGATTTTGAAACCTTTTTCATCATTAATCAAAGCTATTATTCGAAATGTAGCCTGTCAAGAAGGAGGCAAGAGACACTACGTCTCTTCAAATAAACTTAAAGAGAATATATAATATTACAAAAATAAATAACGTATATATATATATATATATAAATTACATTAAAAAGTATAAAAATCTAGCCTAGAAATCTAGACGCACCCTAGCAGCAGAAAATTTATTTTGCCGCGAGTGTAGTCTAGCAACTCTCGGTAGACCTCAGAGCTGGAAAAACCAAACTCTGGTCAGACCAATCACAGCGTGTATACACTCTATATATAGAGTCGGTGGGCGGGCCTAACATAAAGACGGAGCGGAGTTGCGGAGGTTCTTGGTGCTACAGGTAAACAAAGAAGCTGACGAAGACAATCGTTTATCCCGCCCCTCGGATTGAGCCCTGTCAATGGTGAGTTTCCAGACCAAACATCTTGATGTGGGTCTGGCTTATCAGGCTAATAAAAATCACTTGTTTTTATAAAGTAACACTGTCCAACAGCGACACCCGCAGGTAAAGTTACAGCGGGTTGCCTGAGCCCATTGAATTTTAACAGACCTGCCAAATTCGCGCTATGATTGGACGTCGGACAGCGTAGCGTGGCATGGGGACGTAATGACGTGCCATTAATCAAGCTATGTTCGGTAACATGTAAAACGGAAACATGAAATATTCTAAAAGCAACTCATGTAAACACCTTACCTTAATCAGAATATTGTCTTATTCAGAATAAGGTCAATAATTAGATTACTGCTGTCCATGTAAACCAGCGGCGGCTGGTGATAATTATTCTTTTTTTGGGGGGGGGGGGGGGGGGCAGTATCAAGATGCATGTTGACTAAATTCAAGCATTAAAGAGAAAACAGTGTCTTCACTTTTATCTTTTTACACATTCATTTCCCACATATAATTGAATGATGAAAAATGAAAAACAAAAGATACAAAACAGCAACAACAGACTAGTATGTTGACTACTTGAACATACATTTTGCTCTCCTTTCTTTCTGACCAGCAAATTTCTCAATAACTCTCTGATTAAAGTCAGTCATCTCAGTAGTGTCATGACGTTTGCATCGTTCAGTCAGATATTTGAGGTCTCTTACCCCCGTTCAAAACTTCAGTACCGACACTTAGAAATAAAAGACAATAAGCAATAAAGGGCATTGCTAACAACACATCCAGCCAGCCACCTACGTTTCTCATAACAAGCACGTGAAGCTCCGAGTGCAGCTTCATCCTCTGTCACTGGTGCTGCTGGATCTGTAAATCGTGTTGGTCCGGTTCGGGATCTTCCAACGAACGCCTTGTGAACGAATTTGGTTTAACCGCTGCCATCTCTACGAAACTGATCATCCTAACAAGGTTTTGGCGGAGTCAGAGTGACTGTGTCGCCCGCGCACTTTTGCTTTAGTGGCCAAGAGCGTAATGTTGAATGACAGGTGACGAGAACCAATCAGATTGGATAAAATAACACGCATCCAATTCTGATTCGCCAGGGATGCAGCGACCTGCGTCTGGAGGAGGATTTTTAAGAACCAATTAGAGACCAGCTTCAGGTCACATGCTGCCCGTCTATTTTTAGACTCAGATAGACATCCATTTGTCCGGCGTCCCTCACGCATGAAACCACATGAAACATATTGAAGAACATATCAAATAGTTAACCCATCAAAGTCAGTTTTTATTAAATGCTGAGGCTCTTACTAACAGCCGGCACGTCGTATGAGTAAACAATTTTATTTTTATTTCACTTTTATATAATTTTTTTGTATACATGTATATTTCTGGAATTTTGATGGGGGCGGCGCCCCAGCGCCCTCTATTGACCAGCCGCCACTGATGTAAACGTAGTCATTGAGAAGCTAGTGGGGCCGACACAGGACAAAAATGTAATCGTCGGAGAGAGCATAGAGTAGCTAGTGCTCTGTGGTGAAGTTTGTCCGTTTCATTGTGTCATATACAGTACCTACTGCTGTATATGCTGTTAATATGAATCAAACAACAAGCGATAAACAGAAAATCACTCACTGCTCTTAAATGAATGAACTTAAGTAGCTTTATTAAGAACACATTTCTTACTTGTATGCTGCTGTTAAATGCTCTGGCGAGGAGATAAACATGGCGGCTCTCTGAGGGCGGGGTCTATCAGTGTCCATCAATACTCGTGGGCGGGGCCTGTAAAAGGTGACAGGAATCTGCAGGAATCTTGTTCTGAGATGGTGCTTATGATTTATGGGGATTAAACACATTTATGTTTAAACACCATGTAAAAGTGAATTTTGAATAATAGGTGCCCTTTAATATTGGTTTTATAACCTACAACAGTTCAACAGTATATAGAAAAAGTAAAAAAACAAATGGGGAGTCTTAAAAAACTGCATGAAAATACTTTCTTACACCAAGGGAGCTGCCGTTGCTAGTTCAAAACACGTCACATATCACACAGCATAAATGTGAGATATTGCTCTTATCCCACAATTCAATAAAACAGTTAAGTAACATGTTAGAACTAATATTGTCAGTTCATTTGATTTTTCAAATCAACTTTCCTTTGAGCCTTTGGTATATAAAAGTTCATCGTGATATAAGAATATCCTGTAAGTTTCAGAGCTGAAAACGTCCTTGTTAGTCAAAGAAAAGCTTTTATAGACACCAGGCCCAGAAAACGAGAGTTCTCAGAATATGTCGACCATTGACATAATGACGCTAAACGGGTCGCGCTACCGAGCAATAAACATGACGGTTCCAGCTCACGTGCGCAAAACATTGCGGGTTTGTTCGCTTCATTTCACTGCGGAATCGATTGTAAAGAAAGATAGAGGTCGAGACTGGATTTGCAGACATATTGAGATTAAAAATCACTGCTGTGCCTTCTACATTGGATCCGACAGAAACGGTGCAACACACTGATGTGAGTAAAACATGTTTTTTTATATGTGTTAGTATTGCATTGTTACAGATCGTTTGATATCTATTGATTACATACCTTAGCACGCGGTCACAGGCTGGAGCAGGTGTTATTGGTTAATTCGTGATCAGACTCGGACTTGTAACATCCAGCTCGCAAAGTCCCGGGGCTATGTGTTTTTCAGACGGGCTATCACCTTTCTCGCGCACGAGCGCGCGTGTGTGTGTACGGTTCGAGGTTATATCGGGTGAAATGTTACAGAAATAACATTCCAATCAATCGCAGGTGGATGAGAGATAAATCATTGTGTTTGTTTGATAAAAATATTTTTCGAGCCCTGTGAACGTTTCTCCAGACGCTTTCAAAACAATTCCTGACGTGTACTGACAGGGGAGCGGAAACTCATTAAATATGAAAATCTTATCCAATCCTAGCCGTGGGCGTTTACTTACAAGTCTTCAGTGCGGCACGCCCATCAAAACTGAGTGTTTTTCAGAGAGCCTCAAAACCAAGGCAGAAAATAAACAATTACTTATTCATTATGTTGTTTCTGAATGTAAAAACCATGCAAACGTCTTAAGTTGATAAAGTATAACAAAATAAAAAAGCCAGTTCATGACACCTTTAATATTTCCAACTGATCTCTTCCAATCATGGTCTTTTCAACCTGTTTGCTATCAAAAGGTGCGAGCTACAAGCTATCCAACACTTTGTTTATATTTACGTGAAGCACATGGGAGTATGTATGGACGATATGTAGGTTTTTAAGCCACTATATGTAATACTGACCCTGATGTATACTGGGGCAAATATCTGCTAGTCACCATAATGCCTGATTTCACCAAAAGCCTAAACTTGATTTAAATAAGTAGCCTAATTTTACTGGATATGCACTTTTTCTAGTGAATGCTGTCCCTGATAATGTTATTATAAATTGGAAAAAAAGGAAAAACAATATTACAACAATAAACCATTTTGTTAAATTGTAAGAACATGAAATAATAATTTAAAACATTTAAAATGCATAGTATAAATTCTATATATGTCAGAGATTACATACTGATTTAGCAACAAAGTCTAACACAATGCTTTTCTTTCAGCACAACAGTGTCACCATTGCCTTGAGCATTGGGGGAGAAGGCAATTTCAGTAATTATGCACAAAAGTATTTACAGGTAATTGTGCTGCCAATAACACTGATTACATAAGTACATAATGATTATTGGTTGGCTTTCAATAAACAATAACACAAAAAATGCTGAAAATATCAACATCTTTGAGAAAAGCTGCAGCCAATTGATTTATTTTAGGCTGCAAAAATTAGAAGAAAAAACCCCCAGCAAAATCCCGTGGGGATGTGTAGTATGAATATAACCTGTCAGGCATGAGAAATACAGTGTTAGTTGTGTCGCTTCACTGCCATTCACAACCCTTCTCCCGCGGCCTCATGGGATAGTAAAGTGTCCATTGGATGCACACTTACCTTATGAATACCATGAATTTACTCTTTTTACATACTGTTTTTCGCATACTGTATACAATGCAGGGTACGTAACTGATTACATGTAATCTGGATTATGTAATCAGATTCCAAAATTCTTTGATGAATAGAAAGTTGAAAAGAACAGTATTTATCTGAAATAGAAAGCTTTTGTAACATTTTACTACCGTTCAAAAGTTTTCGGTCTGTAAGAATTTTTTATTTTGTGGGGCGGGGGGACTTAAGGAAATTTCTTTTTAATTTCTTCAGCAAGGATGCATTAAATGGATCAAGTGACATTATAGACATTTATAATGCTGCAAAAGCTTTATATAGCTCAGATAAATGCTGTTCTTTTCAACTTTCTATTCATTAAATAATCCTGAAAAAAATTATACACTACTGTTTTCAACATTGATAATAATCATAAATGTTTCTTGAGCAACAAACAGTGTTAATTTTGACAGCAAATTTTGATTTAGTTTTAGTCATAGTCCTTTGACTAAAATGCCATTTAGTTTTAGTCATATTTTAGTCACCTGCATTGTTTTTAGTTTTAGTCGACTAAATCTACAGTATATTTAGTCTCCTAAAATCTAATGAGTTTAGTTAAATTGTAATACATTAAGCATTTAAGCATTTCATAACCGACTGTCACTTGAACTGACATTTTGACATCATTTTGTTTTTGACATTAAAAATACACGAAAGAGAGCTTAATTCACTTTTTTGTCTGTTTTTTTTTTTTAAAACAGCCATATAGTTTTTATAACTTTGTATTTCTGTTTTAGTCAGTAGGCCGTATCAGGTTAAGCTAAAGCTTCAAATAAGATTGTTTATTTTTTTAATTTCAGTTAACATTTATTTAATTTCAAGTAATTCAGTTTTTTTTAAATGGTTTTAGTGAACTATTATAACCCTGATACTTTATTGAATATGAGTCAAATACTGGTCTTTCCTCCTGACTATAAATTAAATGGAAATCAAATTAAATACAGTTTATTGTGTAACCAAAAACGAATATATAATGTATGACTTTTAATGATAAACAAGCTCGAAAAACACTGGGACTCTTATTTTGAAATGTCTGCGCCTCTGTCGCAGTTGCTCATTAAAAGGTTAAGATGAGATAAAATATGCATTGTTACAACCGTCTAAAACACATTACTATATAAACATCGTAAAGTAAACATTGATCACCGTTAGATCAGCACATTAAAAATCAAATGTGTGCATCTGTTACACAGGACATCAGTTCTGACTGGATCTCTTCCTTAATCGTCCCTCCCTAACATTTTCGTCTCGTTTTTATTTGTTGACGAAAATGACAGTTGATTTTCGTCATAGTTTTTGTCATCCAACACTAGTTTTTATTTAGTTATCGTCAGTGAAAAAAGGTTGTTGACGAAAATTATTCGTCAACGAAATTAACACTGGCAGCAAATCAGCATATATATAATAATGATTTCTGAAAGATCATGAAGTATCACTTTAAAGACTGGAGTAATGAAGCTGAAAATTCAGCTTTGAATTGCATTTTAAAATATACTCAAATAGAAAAAAGTTATTTTAAATTGTAAAAATATTTCACAATAATACAGTTTTTGCTGTATTTTTGATCAAATAAATGCAGCCTTGGTGTGCAGAAGAGACTTCTTTCAAAACCATTAAAAATCGTAATGCTTCCAAACTTTTGACTGGTAGTGTATATCGTTTCCTATAGCTTGTTTTCCAATAACCTAATATTGGTAATCTCGGTAGGGAAATCTATATATGAAACTGTATGTTTTCTAATTTTAACATGAAATCTGCAGATGGTTTTGAGTCCTTTTGTGATCACACTTTCTCGGCAGCATCTGTCTTCACATGACAAGCTTTCGCCCTGCCCTTAGTTGTCACCTTTTCCGTCTGTATGATTGATTCACAATGTCTTACGAGGCATCTTCACCCCCATCTTCAGTAGTCAGGGATCAGGTGTCCAGTTATTATAAGCGTCTAATGGTGACGCAGACTGCTTTGGGCAGCACTGGGGGAAACACACATGTGAGACTTTCCTTTCTCATTTGAGTCCAAATCTTGCACTTTTCCAAAATAGCTTGAGGGCGTATTTATACCAGTGTAGCCTACATCAGAGGCCTGGACGCGTGAACTCGCTGACAACTGCATCTCTGTGAGAAATGGCCTGAGACAGAGGCATGAGGTAATAGTCAGGGCTTGTACATGATGGTGGTGCTCAGTATCTAGTCCTCTACACGCTGAAGACTCCTTCTCGGAATCAGACTTCCAATGATTTAAAGCAGACAGATGGTGTGTGCATACATTTTCTGTACTTATATCAACAGTTTCATTTAACACTATAACACTAAATCAATCTGAGCTCTCTCTCTATTCACTGCCAAACGTGGAAAAGAACTGTGGGAAACAGCTCGCGGGGAGTCAAAAAATGGCTCAAACAGACCCAATAGAAAGTTGCAAACAACGTTTTTTTTATTTTGTGCTAACAGGCAATTGTGGGGGAAAAGGGAATGACAAATAACTTGATAAAAAATTATACATAAATAACAAGAATATCTGTTTTGCTAGAAACTTAAATAAAACTGCCTTTTATGTAAACTGGCTCAGTAATATGTAAAAAGTTAATTTGAGTTACCTTAACCATTTAAGTAAGAAAGCATATTTTAAAGTAGGGTGAACTTAAAGTAAACAAATTAGTTTAATTAAATGAACTTTCATGAGTATTTAGAACTTTATTTTTCTTTTGAATTAAACAAACTGACACATTTGAAGTTATCGGAATCGTTTCATTGTTTTCAGTTTTATGAACTTGTTTCTTTTCATCTAGACAAACCTAACTGGGCGGAGATTTCTATTTCCCAGCATGCTTTGCAAGGGAACGTAAATGCTAAAATTAAGTGTTATATAATGATTTTTGCACAAGATTAATGTTAAGTGGGAGATTTAGTAGTGTTTAATATTATGCTAATTTAGAAGAGTTTCTTTGGAGGACAAGCTTGGTTTGAGAACAGATTTCTGTTAAATGATCTATATTGCCATACTCTCTCAGCAATTGCTATGCTATGCTAATGCTATCAAAGCATTTGCTGCGTCCCAATTCACATACTATCCATCCTAAATAGTATTCGAAAATAGAATTAGTATGTCCCAAATCGTAGTGTGTTGAAAAGAGTATTCCAAAGATTCCCGGATGGTCTACTATTTCGATTAGAACTACAAACACGGATAAAAAGTGTTAAAATAGTACAAACATGACGAGTCTGACGGTTAAGTAGAGAGGTCTAGATAAAGGGGCTTGAGTGAGCAATTATCAGTATTTAACCTGACGAAAAGATATTTATTCAATGTTATCCACATTATATTTCACCTGCAGGAGCATTGATAACTTTTGTAATGATACATTTGGCCATTTAACTTTTAAATGGCTCATTGTATTCAAATTGCAAACACATGAGGAGACTCTGCATTAAAGACTTGCAAATGGCAGATCAACGGGCTACTACATTTCTCTTCGATATGGTAGGAAATGAAACTGAGTGAGGACAGGGCAGTTTAAACGGTGACGGGATGCACTTATATAACAGCATAAGACAAAGCAGTTCCCGGTGTGTTGACTGATTTCAAAACACAGCATCACTACAGTGGTTCTACAATAACTTTATGAAGCCACGAGAATAGTTTTTGTGGGCAAAAAACCCCCCTAAATAACGACTTATATAGTGATGACCGATTTCAAAACACAGCATCATGAAGCTTCGAAGCGTTATGAATCAGTGAGTCGATTCAGCGGTTTGGATCACCAAAGTCACGTGATTTCAGCAGTTTGTTTGACACGCGATCCGAATCATGAATCGACTCGCTTTTGCGCACAAAATCTATTCTCGTCACTTCATAAAGTTATTGTAGAACCACTGTAGTGAGATGGACTTTGTAACGCCGTCTTTAATGCCTTTTATGGGTCTTGAGAGTGTAAAGTGCATTGTGCCAATGGAGGCCTTTCTGAGCCATCAGATTTACACTAAAATATCTTCATTTGTGTCTGAAGATGAACGGAGGTCTGACGGTTGTCGGACGACATGAGGGGAAGACATTAATGACAGAATTTACATTTTTGGGTGAAGTAACCCTTTAAGAGATTGCACTTTGTGCATTGGAAGCACTCAAATGTCTGTTTTGTAAAGCTACCTCTGTAAAACAGGAAGTTATTTATTCATTTTTTCAGAAGTTGTAGCATATTCCTTTTGTAAAGCTACAGAACTTGTTTGACTCAATGTTTTGTAAATTTGACCCATGTGTTTATTAAGGTCTTCAATAAAACAAGATGAGAACTTAAATATTCCCAGCACTTTCTGTGATGTAGTGCTTTTTTTCTCTTTTTCAGCAAACCGCAGTTTTTGCAAGTTCCCGCAATTTCATCGCATAAAATTGCATAAATATCCTGCATTTTCCATCGCATTTTTTAAGAAAATGTGCCGCATAATCAAGGATTTTTGCCCGCAACAATCACAAAAAAAAGCTGCATTTTTCTGGAAGGACTAACTTTTAGGTCGTAGTATAAGTAGGCGAATTGGGATGAAGCAATAGTGTTACCAAGTTAGCATTTACTGATTTAGCTAGTTAAAACTAGCCAAGTTTCCGCTACTATTAATATTCAAGTTGAGATTATTATGATAATTTTAAGTTAAATGTATGAATTAGCTTACTCAAATATTTACATTTACTCATTAAAGGGATAGTTCACACAAAAATGAAAATTAGCCCATAATTTACTCACACTCAATTCATCCTAGGTGTATATGACATTCTTCTTTCAGACGAATAAAATCGGAGTTATATTACAAAAGTCCAGGCTAATCCATTCCAAGCATTAGAAGTGGATTCATTGTTGCTCTGTTTTTGAAGTCCATAAAAAGTGCATCTGTCCGTCAAATAACTGCTCCACACGGCTCTGGGGTGTTAATAAAGGCCTTCTGAAGCGAATCGATGCGTTTGTGTAAGAAAAATATCCATATTTAAAACTTTATCAAGTAAACTTTCGACCGACCACCTGGTCATGTTAAATAGAAAAAATAATAGAAGTTTTCTTTTTATAATGACTAGAATTATAAATAGATTAACTTTAGGGTTTACATTGTAATGGCAAATTAATTCAAACTAGCAATATTAGCTAAATAATTTAAACAGGATTTAAACAACGTCATTCATGTAAAATACAGTAGAACAACCACATTTGACTGGTGGGATTATTAACTCTAGCCTGGTTTTATCACTACCTGACTTCATTCACAGATGCATTTCAGATCCATAGCTCCCCCTTCATTTACAGTGGCTGTCACTTAATAGTGTGTGAAATCAGAGATCTGATGATATATCTCCTTACACTTTCCCTTATATGATGATGGACTGACTAAATCGCGACTGCGTTCAGTGTGTGACTGTGTGTACGACTAATATTGTTCAGCTCTAAATACATGCACTCTGATATCTATAAATGCTTATTTGGCCTTTATGTGTCTCACACGCTGGCAATGTCACATCTGCATTATCATTTAATATCAGTGTGACGTTTGGAAGAGGATCGCTCAACAGACAGGTGGTTCTGAGCATACAGTTGCACTCGAGGTCTGAGTGAATAAGCTGATATATTGCAGTGGGCAATAAACAGCCGCAGAGAGTTTGTGTGGCTGCCATAGAAGTGTGATGGTGATCTGGAGGAAAAAGAAGAAAAAGAGGATTATTTGGGACTGTCAGTTTAAGGTTTCCCTCATTTTACACTCGAGCGCAGGTAAATGTTTTCGCTTTTTGAGCTTGTGGCATTTACACATAATTGAACACTTTAAAGCAAGCGCAGACACGTGTGCTGAGGGAAAGCCAAACTGTTTGGCATATGATGAGAAGAAAGGAAAAAAGGCTCTTCATCACGCTATTTTAGGAATGGATTCACCAGATATTTTCTTATGAACGATTACATCCTATGAAATGATACTAATTGTTTGATCCGACTGTGTTTAAAGGGTTAGTTCATCAATTCCTCACCCTCATGTCGTTCCAAAACCCGCAAGATCTTTGTTCATCTTCTGAACACAAATGAAGATATTTTTGATGAAATCCGAAATCCATCCATTGCAACTTTCAAGGTCCAGAAAGGTAGTAAAAACGTTGTTGAAATAGTCCATGTGACTCCAGTGGTTCAACCTTGATGTTATGAAGCGACGAGAATACTTTTTGTGCGCTAAAAACAAACAAAAATCACAACTTTATTCAACAATGTTGTGTCACACAGAAAGATTAGGCCTTGTCCACACTAATACGTTTTCATTTAAAAAGGCTTTTTCTCTTTTTGGCCATCCACACTGAGGCCCAGTTTACATTAGTGCGTTTTCGTTTTAAAATGCATAACTTTTGCTACGGTTACACCTGTCGTCTACACTTTGAACCTCGAAAACTGAGACGTTTGAAAGCGCTGCAGACCCCATTTTAGTTTGAAAACTCTGGGGTTGCGTTTCAGTGTAAACGGACCAAAACCAGTAGCGGCTCCTGGTCATAAATTTAGGTAGGGCAGATTCTGGGTCTTAGCGCTCGTTTATGTTTAACAATTTGTAAGCTTTATATTCTAATCACTGAACATAAGCCGCGCTTTCACCGCAGGAACTTTCCCCAGGTACTAGGAACTTTGGGTTGGGACTCGGTGTGTTTCGTCCGCAGGAACCAGGGTCTAAATGAAGTTCTGGGTAAATATTTCCCCCTCCAAATGGCCCTGCTCCCGAGGTAGTACTTTTTAAAAGTTCGGGAACTTTCGGGGTTGGGACTTGGGCGCTGAACATGCTGATTGGTTGAACTCACGCAGCATTTTATTTCAACCGGCATTTTTAAAAGTCTTTTGCAAGGTTCATTCTGCGTTCAGTAAATATCAGCCTTGCTCTTTCTGTCCGATGGCGCGCGTTTGTATCAGCAATCACACGGCCAATGTCCGTAATAGCTGATAATAACATACGTTGTCTTATTTTAAATCTAGCTTTACGAGCTTTCAGAATACGCTTTAGTATCAGTGCTCGTCTCTTTTCCGCCGATTTATTAATGACCTATTTAGTAAACCAATACATAACCAGCAAAAGCAGCGCTGCTTGTATCTCCTCCATACTTGTTATTGTTGCAGACAGTATCGCACAAAAATGATTATTATCCGTCGCTGACTGGGAGGAGCAGTCGCGCGCAGTCCTTCATCACCGGACTAATTTGCCTAATCTTCACGGTACTTTAGACCGCAGTGGAAACGCAGACTGTAAAAAAAGTTCCTGGTACAAATTGTTCCGGGTAATTTTGGTGGAAACGCGGCTATAGACTGACTTTGGGCAGAATTCTAATGTCATTGCGTTATTCAGCCTGAGGGTGGCGTGCGGTGCTCCATGATGACTGACAGATTTAGTACACACAACTAACGCATTGAATACCATCTTAGAATTGCCTTAATGTAGTATTTATTGCCTCAAATGTTGTTTTAGAATATTGCAAGTTGTGTAGGAAAGTCATGTCTACTCTCAGAACAAACATAAAACAAACACAAAAAAGTATTTTGGAAGGGTTTATACTTTCATTAATTTGATACGCTACTTTACGAGGTTTACGTGAGGTCACATGAAAACAGGTGGGGCAGCCAGATATCTCCCCAATCAGTGTTGCCAACTATTTTCCAAGGAAAGTAGCTAAAGCCTGCCCAAAAAGTCGCTAAATGTCGCTAGATGACGTTATGCGTCAATTAGCATATCCGTGATGTCACCACGCCGTCCTTGCGTTCTGCCCGCCTAATGTGCTTTCTCTCTTAATCCGTGCTCACATACTGTATTTTAAAATAATACAATACAGCCAACTGTCTAATAAATATGTTCTCATTTCCTGTATCTTTTTTTTCATACCGTAGAACGAGTATGATATAGTGAATGGCTACATTTTTTTAACAATCTGAATTGAGAGATGTCAGAAACTGGATGGACTAAAGCTCTGTGATAGTGAGTAATATAAGTGATAAGCACAGGAGAAGAATGGAAATCATAACGGGTCAAACTAAATTCTTTAAATATCAAACAAAGGAAGCAGATAAGTGATTGGTCCGTGGCAACACTGTGTGCTCATGTGTAGCTCGCTCATTCACGTCTATCAGCTGCTGTGTGTGTTCAACAACATGTGCTGCTCCTCTCAGCCATTCACTGAATAGGGTAAACGCAGAGAGAGGTGTGACGGCAGGGAGAAAGCAAGACCTCGCGATCGCAGAACAGTAGGCCTACTGGTGACATTTGTAAAGTAGCTGACGTCTGTCCAAAAAACGCTAGATTTGTCGCTAGTTG
Source organism: Gobio gobio (assembly GCF_949357685.1). Classification (NCBI taxonomy): domain Eukaryota; kingdom Metazoa; phylum Chordata; class Actinopteri; order Cypriniformes; family Gobionidae; genus Gobio; species Gobio gobio. The sequence goes on from NC_137111.1 coordinate 9,110,482, forward strand.
CTTTTTTGAAAAAAAGTTGCTAAAGGGGTCTGAAAAGTCGCTAAGTTGGCAACACTGGCCCCAATGGCTGTCTATGAGAGCGCATTGCAGTTCCAATTTTCACCACAGATTTACATTGGAAATTTGTGGGGCGCTGTAGAGCCAGGGAGGGCTCAGAGACTGGCTGCCCCACCTTTTATCATGAATACATACTTGTCGAATCCATGCACTTCATTTTAATATAAAATTTTTAAAACCAACCAAAACTGAGACTTTTTAAAAACAACTCACATTGCGCTACCTGAACACAACAATAACAGACATGGGCTGCGTTTCCCAAAAGCATTGGGTAGCATGCTTTTGGGAAACGCAGCCCAGAGCATGCTTTGCTGACTTTGTGGTCCTTTTTAGCAGCCGCTGTGCAGTTAAACACTGTACTGTATGACGTTTTATTAACCTAGTTCTGGGGAAACACGTCAAATAAGCTACTCAAGTGTCACCAGCAGTAATCAACATATCTACCCAATCAGCACGAAGGCAAGCCATATATAACCACAGTCAAACTCACCTTCTCTACAGTCTTCCAAATCCCTCCACTACCCCGTCTCCTCACTTACTAGGATACTTCCTATAGCCGACCTGGGGGGGGGGGGACTCTGCGTTCGGGCCACTTACCAAGCTCAGAGCCCTTTCCCCAGACAGCACGCCAAATACGTTTACCAAATTAATCTATCTGACTTATTTGTAAGTGTGAATTTGTGAAATAAAATTTCAGCTGCCTACATGCGCAAGAGGCAACTGTTTTCATTTGAACGGTCACGTGACATGCATTTTTGGTTATGCAGTGTAGACAGAGATCGTTTCTGAAACGCAATGGAAACACCAGTACAGACGTGAATCGTAATCATATTAAAACGCCATTTAAAATGAAAACGCACAAGTGTAAGCGGGGCCTGAGATGCCGTTTTTGTCCTGCGAAAACAGCTATTTGAAAACGCGTCGCAGTGTGGACTGTGAAAACTGAGGTGTTAGAAAACGATGACGCATGTTTATCATGTGACATATATTGAACCAATAGATATGTATTTTTATGCCGCTATTGTACCTGTTATGTGCTATTCACTTTCACACAGTTGCTGAAGATGTGTTACTTTGCATAATCTTCATATGACAGTCCTGCAAAGATGACTGTCCTGCGGTAAAACATGAGAGCAGAATTGCATTTTTTTTTTACTCTTCGCTTCCACAGCCGATGGAAAGGAATCCGATGGACTCGGACAGAAATCATGTTCATGAATGAGCGAATGTATTAAAGTTTTATTAAAGGTGCACTTTGTAACTTTTCCGTCCACCACAAAACAAAGGTGTAGTTTGATGATTTATTAAGACACAGTAGCCGGCGTCACTTCCGCTTTTCGGGTCATGAGTATGAGGTAACGCAGCTCTGTTTATCATATTAGATACATCTGAGTGTGTTGAAAATGAAGTTATGACGTTACTCTGCGTTCTCTCAGCGGCTGCTATGACACTTGTTCACACTGCAGTGAGAGTAAAGCGTTTCTGCAAAATAAAACCGGAAACCGAGGGTAACGGAGATATGACGCCATTGACAGCAACTGTGACTCCATCACACGTCCCAGTTCATTGGTTAAAATAGCAATTTCTCACGTTTTACAAATAGTTGGAAACATTTGGGATATTGTAAGTACTCAACTGAACAAAATATATAACACTGGCCAAGTGGTTTTTGGATATTTTACTCAAATTTTTTTACATAGTGCACCTTTAACGTTACGGTGGTATGAAGCAGGATGTGCAGAGAGCCCTTGGGAATGAATGCTAATGAGAGAGACTTTTATTCTGCTTACGCTGCAGTCGCCGCTTACGCTCTTTTCTTTGCGTATGTGGGGTAAATAAAACAATCATACTAAATACATTTGAGTGTGTTGAAAGTTGTTATAACGTTACTCTGTGCATTTGATAGATTAATTAAATTAATGTCTTATGACTTCATTTGATTAGCAGACAATACACAACACATCATTTGTGGGAAATCTTTTTATAGAAATAAAATTAAAAAGAAAAAAATAATAATATGGTTGTTTTTATTAATTAAAATAAGTAGCTAGTAGCCTACAATTTACAAGTAAATATTACAGTGAACAAACATCACAGACAATGGCAGACAGAGACCAGACCAGCTCTGGCATAATGTCAATAACACTTCTATAAATGACTTACAGTTTCTGCACAGTTATTGATGTGAACATCCCTAAAGTACCGAAAAAAGGTACCGTTGGGTACCGGTAACCAAATTTCAAAATGTTAACGGTACCCTTGGTGGCTGGTATGAGCGACTTGCAGAAAGTTGCAGTTTTCTGTTAATAAATGTATATCCAAACAGTTGCTCGCCTGTCTAATAAAATACATAATATATTAAAGCATCTTTGGTGTTTCCATGGTTTCTACGAAAATCAAGGGTAGCGCGGATATGACATCATTGACAGGCGACGCAAGGATCCGGCCCGTAACACTGGTTAAAACTGCTGATTTCTGTGGAATTAAACTTTGTTGGAAACGTTTGGGATACATATTGTGAAACATGGGATACATATTGTGTCTTTAAAGTAAATAGGTGCAGGTTTTTTTTGTTTGCAGAATTGCACAAGATCCCTCCGGTTATATAGAAGCTCCATATGTTCCTGCTGTACAAGAATGAATAATGTAGTCCATCAACCCTCTCTGCTGTGGTGGTAAAGATCAGATGTCAAAGGCTCCATAGATGTAGGCTGTCTCATATGCTTTACTTAGTCGACAGGCTACTTGGTTTTCAGACACACAGCATTCATTCATTCATATTTGATAGTGACTCAAGACAGCCTTGAAAGCCTGTCTTATTCACTCTTCAGCATCATTTAGCCTAAGAAGGGAAGAGGACATCAGTCAATACAATTAAATGTTCACATGGCTAGAAAGGATTGGTCAACGTCTCCTCGCTGAATTGCTTCTGAAAGGGTTCGATTGATCTTTTAAAGAGCACTCTTGATGATTATATTAAAACTGATATGTATGCTTTAGGCACACAGCAATATCCAAGGAAAATGAGTTTCAAGAGTAAAAAATCTATAAAACTGTATTTTCCCTATACAGTTTTGTTCAGTCCTCTATTGAACCTATACAGTTTATGCAATAATCCGAGACACAGTGGTGCTTGAATTGTAGCGCTGCCTAATGTCAACATTATTATACACTCGCATGAGGTTTGTTAGTTCAACTGTCGAAGTTCATGCACTGCATCATGCAACTGTTTGTCCTCGGAGACACTACGAGCTGGTTGGGGTGGAAAGGTCAAGTACATAGTAATCATAAATCAAAAACACTGATGTTTCCAAGGAAAGAAAGCTCAAGTTACAGAGTAGGCTGTTTTGCTTGTCACTCAAATGTACCCAAGTGCACACATTAACACACGATCCAGTAAATGTTATTTAGTTGCCAATATTGAGCGAGTGATGCAATTAAAACGATATATAAATTACATTCTGAATCCTTGTCCTATATATATATATAAAGTCTTTGGTATCACTGCACAACACCCTTAGCAACCACTCTTAGCAACGTAAACATATGTTTGTTCTCATTGATATTTTTCATTGAAGCTTACTGTATTATGTAAAATAGAGTATTGTGAGAGAGAGATTGAGTGAGTGAGTATTACCTGCAATTCAGATTTAGCATTTTCCTTCAGTTCATAATAATACAATAAATTAAAAAAACATTACGTCATAAAAAATACATGTCAATTGTTACACACTTAACCATCAAAAGCTTTAGTAGCATACATTACCGTTCAAAAATTTGGGGTCAGTAAGAATTTGTTTTAAAGAAAGTAATAGTTTTATTTAGCAAGAATGCGTTAAATTTGGCAAAAGTGACAGTAAAGACATTTTAATGTTACAACAGATTTCTATTTCAGATTAATGCTGTTTTCTTTAACTTCCTATCGCATGAGCGTCACGATGCCGTTGCTCTCTATTTGAGCGCATTTGTCACGCGTCAACATTTCAAATCACAAACTTGAGCGGGCAAAATACGCAACATATGTGAATGGCCCCTTAGTCAGTGGTTAGATCAGCGTTGCAGTCAATAAACGGGACAAGGGAGGTTACGTACGGGACAAATCAAATAGGCCCAATTAGGGCTGTCACGATATTAGATTTCACACCACGGTTATTGTGGCCAAAAAAATTCACGATATCGATATATCGCGATATCTATAGAAACCTTGGGGGGTGGGATTAACAAATTAATTTTTACTTTTTTTATTTAGTTTTTCTTTTTTACCCAACGAACATAATTGGATACTGATAAACACAGGGTAATACTCTGTTACTGATAAATCTTCTTTGAAGTTCCCTATGAAATAACAAGAGAGAAAATACTTCAACAGTTGATGAATAAATATTAACATAAATGTTATTGGCCATGGCTAGATTGCAAATACAAGAATAGACATTATGTAAATAGACATTAATTAATGAATTAAAAAAAAAAACTATGTGCTGCACTGGTGGAAACAATACGAGCCCATGATACCGCGACCGTCAGACTGGCTCTGACTGGTGTTCAGCGCTCTGGCCTATTTGGCCTTTTACACCTGCTCACTTCATTCGTTTTCTCTATATCAGATATCTATAATATTGTTAAGAGATCAGGAGTAAATGTCTGAAATTCTTTCGAGGTGGATTTAAATCCGATCACTCAAACCAGAGCTGCCGCTCCCACCACAAGAAAATGCAAGAAAAACATGCAAATGGCCGCCAGTGAAACTGAAAGTAGTCCAAGTCTCAGATGCTCAAAAACACAATCATCTTCATTAAAGCTACACTGTGTAACTTTTTTAGTTTATTCTTAGCTAAAAACACTTAGTTCTTTCAAAAATATATGTGCTCATTAATGTATATTTACTTCTTTTTTAAGTAATAAAGTATTCTCGTAAGTTTATAATATGCCATTGAAAATACATACGGGTGAGGGGTTCGAATGCCGGTCGCCATGTTGCACCTCCATCTTGAAAGTACATCAGCCGAAGAGGGACATACCCGTAAATTCAAGCTTCGCCTTTCGCGTTTTAACACTCGATGGCACCGTGTCGAATGTGGACGAGGTCGAACTGGAAGCCATATTAATCTTGGACTATATCAGCCACCGTAGGAGTTAAAACGAAATCGGAATTGAGAGGAAGAGAAACTAATATTCACTGGATGGTCATATACCTTTTAACCGCTAGATGGCGGAAAATATCACACAGTGTAGCTTTAAAACTAGCGCTCATAAAAATAACGCTCTCTCATATTGCGGCCTTTAATCTTGAGATGAGCTGATGATAAATAGGCTATAGCTAATGCAGCTCGAATCTTTTGCTTTCGTTGACGACGTGAACTGAATTTGCATAGCCTATAACACAGGAATTGAAAAGGTAAGACAACCTGCGTGTTTTTTGTTTTTTATTTGGTTTATTAGTTTAGATCGTATAGCCCGTTTCGTTTGTGTGCGCCGTTGCGAGCTGCGCGCAGCATCAGTCCGCCTCAGCTTGTCAAAAATACGTTTTTACTGTGGTGGTGATAGTAAACATTTAAACTAACATTGTGATATGCTTGAAGTATTTTATATCTATGGATTTTATTATAGGCAAGACAAGTCAAGTGTTGATTTGAGAGGCTAAATTGATCAAACATGTGGTTATCTCACTGTCAGCCGCTGGCCGCTTGGTCGTTACTTTAAAAAACAAAGCTGAACTATTTTTATGGCTTTAACAATCTGTAATAGGGAGGGAGAGAAAAAACACGGCTCCAGTCGGACTCAACACTGGAGTATTTACGTGTCATTTTATCATACGAGTCCTATTCATTTTAAATATTGTGGTTATCGCCAATACCGGTATATTGTAACACCCTAAATTAACACGATGTCAATATTTCGTGCTTTGAATATCACCGTATATTGCAAGACCCCAATATAAGGCCAATATACTAGAAGTCCCAGATAATAAGGGACAGTTGGGAACCCTAGTGTCTTGCTTTGTGCTCACAATAAATTTCAGTCCTTTCAATATAAAAGTCTTCGTTACTGACTGACTCACTCATAAAGACCATCTTTACCACCATCTAATTGTGTAACAATGTAATTTCTGTTGCTGTTCATGGTCAGGGACTATTTGTTCTAGGGCCGGGACAAGTCCCCCCCAATAATTAGAAATGGCCAAAGTGCCATTCTTGCACTGCTCTGCTGCACTTCATTACTCAGCGCTCTGTATATTAGGATGACAAAAAGGTTTAAAAGTTACATTTTAGTCTGGTTTGCCTCAGCGGTCTATGAGATCTCAGCGGCTTGTCAATATCAAAATGATTCAGATGGCCAATCAAATCAAAGTTTACATTCTCTTTTGGCTCGTGCAGTCTTCATACAGACGAGTGTGTCAATCTATCGCTTAATGCCGTTGCGGAGAGAGACTCTCTTTCCGGTGAAATCACAAAACATTTTTTGGCAGGGTTGCCTGGGTTCCTGGGTCTAAATATCACATAATAGGGGTCGCTTCAACCCTTGGACATGGAAAAACAGCCCGCGGCAAAACCGCAGACTTGGCAACACTGTGTGCAGTTGAGTTCTGTTGACATTTGACAACTAAGGTTATGCGTCGCTCCGTTGATCTGATTGGTTGTAGGTCTATCCAATTGAGGTCTTTCCTGGTTCGGTTGAAACACGCCCCATAATCACAGCCCAACGGAGCAGAATCAGACTCATATTCTGACTATAATTGAGTATGACAACGTCAGGCTACCCAAAAGGATTATTTCCCAACTAGAATTAGACCTAGAATTTCGTTCACTGTTCTGTTTCTTTATGCTTTATAAAAATAAATAAAAAAAATTGGTCCCCCCCAATGCTCAAGACATGGTTACGGCCTTGATGTGTACCAGCAGAAAGAAGGGTTTTAGTTGTTTTACTTAATGAGATTTGAAATAATAAATTTTTTGGCTTTAATACATGTATTGTGTTGTACAAAAGCGATAAGGTACTCAAGGCTAGTGCTGTATCATGAATAATGAGTGCTTATTCATGATACAGCACAGCCTCTCTTACCTTATTGATTACTTCATATTTTCTTGCTCATAAGCACCGTAACATGGGTTTGTCCATTCAGAAATATATGTGTGCAGCATTTGAGTGAGTGTGAGTGACGTAGCCAAGTATGGTGTCCCATACTCAGAATTTGTGCTCTTCATTTCACCCATCCAATTGCACTCACACAGCAGTGAGTATTGAAACACACACACACACACACACACACGGAGCAGTGCACAGCCATTTTTTCTGTGGTGCCTGGGGAGTGATTAGGGGTTAGATAAAATTTCCTGCCAGTATTGAGACTCAAACCCCTCGACCCTCGGGTTACAAGTCCAACTCTCTAACTATTAGGCCACAACTGAGGCATTTTCTCACTAAAGTGAATTTTTTATGACGACATGAAGTCAAAGTATTCTTCTGTATTTCTTGGATTTTGGATTATCGTCTCTATTGCATTGTGAGAAAGCCCTCCAAAAATCCAGTAGCTCCTCACTGCAGGACATGAGATCCAGGGGGCGGAGCTGGATCTCCTCCCTCTTCATTTTGATTGATCGAAAGATTCCTGTGGCACATCCTGTTTTGCCACAAGACACGTCATACTTACTCGTGTTCTTGCTCTACCGTTTCCACATTGAGTCGTAACTAAGTTATTCTTTTGATGGAAAAACAAACTTTATTTAATAACGTTTTAAATGGTTAGTTACAAACACTGTAGTTTGTACATTGTGTGAATGTGCACCTATAATTACGTAAAGTGGTGGGAAATAACCATGTATTTTATTCGAATATTTTAATTTGGAGAAACTTTTGTTTTTACTTGTTTTTAGTTTCACCTTCCCTGAAAAGCCTGTAGTTCCTATATATTTGCTATATATACTATATATTTTTAAGAAAAAATATTTCTTAAAAAGAAGTGTATTTTTTGATTGGCTGATCCTTTACCCGTCAGTAGTCCACATGCACTTTGGGCCCTTTCATACTCCCAGCGCAATTCGACGCCAGGTGCGACGCAAGTGTTTTTTGCTAGTTTCAGCCTGAAGCAGTTATTATTTTCATGCATTCGTGCCCAACTGTTCGCCCATGGGTGTGCTGGTCTGTAAACCAGTGTGTTCAGGCACATTGTTGGCGTGTTGTTATTTTGAGGAACTGAAAACGACTGCGCCATTGACCAACAAAAACTCAACGAAAACTCAAGTCTGGGCACAGAAGTCAACAGGAGCATTTAGAATAAATACACAAAATACTAAAAGTATTGTGTTGAAACCACATGTAAATTCGCAACAATGCTAAAAATAAACGTGTGAGAGCGTGTTATGGGCTATATGTCATGTTATAGCACGATATGACAGCGCTCTGACTTTCTTTCTAAATCGTTTAATACTGTCAGTCCCGCCGCTGGCCGTCTTGATGCCCTAAGCGTAATGCATCAGTGAATCAAGCCAGGGACTAAATATATAAACTTCACATGGTTTCTGTTAGTAGCATGAAACAAATTCGTTATTTAAATGATTACAGAGAGCGATCAAAGAACACTCTCTTTATAATGTCCGGATCTGTCAATCACACGTCGCGAGTGTATCTGCACACTTACCCAAACTGCCATTATAATGAATGACACTGTTATGCTGCACAGCGAAGCTCTTACTGTATTCATGTCGATGTTGTGTTTGCTGTTAGTTGTGGTGAAAGCATTTTGTGAGAGAAAACGTGTTGCAATGGCGAGATCACTGCATTCACGCGATCAACAGACTGCATGTGTACCCAATGCTCATCACTGCAGCCTTTCATGTGATGGGAAAAGATAGAAAAATAATGCTATAATCAACACTTTGACGATTTGTTCATCTTGACGGCTGTGATGGTTAAAAAAACGTAGTAAAAGTATTCAAGAGGGGTTCCACATGTTACAAAGTTCGTAGAATAAGGAGGAAGAAGACAAGGTCGCGTGACTGGGACTCGTGTTTATTCAGAACTCTCAGATACAAATAAACTCGCGCTTACAACAACTCAGCACAATAAAACTTTCTCAGCTATCTTGTGTGCCCAGTCCGCCTCTCTCTGGACTGGCAGTGCGTGGAGATATCGCTAAACCACGCCTCCTCCGCCACATAATCTAATACTCATTTCAAATGCAAAGACGTCAGCCAATCACAACAGTGGGCGTTTTCACTGAAGTCTTACATTAGACACGCCCCTTGAAACAGAGCATTCAAGCCAGAGGGCTAATATCAGTAAAGAAAAATGCTTTTTATTTCTAAATTATGACATTTTTGGATGTAAAAATCATACTAACAATATAAGTACACCTCAGGAAACATTATAAAATAATAAAAATATCCATGCCATGGGACCTTTAAGACTGGGGACACCCAATACCTTCTTGTCGGTCTTTTAAATAAAATGAAAAGCTCGTCTTCACTGAATGATGAAGTGTCCGTGTTTTCTCAGCTGTCGCCGCAAATGTTTTGGAATGCTGGAGCTCTGAAACGTCACGGACGTCGCAAACTCGCGGCTGATTTGAATGGTTTTGACGCAAACTATTCTCACACAAAATATTCGTTTTTCCTCTTTGCTTTTTCGCTACGCGTCCGGTGTGAAAGGGCCTTTACTCTTAAAATTGCGGGCTGCAACTTCACAAATATGCTGGTTCATCTGGTGGAGCAAAGTATGTAAAGTGGGAGGAGTTAGATCTAGATCCAACCTCGCCCCCTGGATCTCGTGTTCTGCATCTCCCAAAACAAGCAAATCAAACGTTGTTCCTTTAACAAAACACAGAATATGTTTAAAATCGCTGCCCTTCTCATACGCTTGGCTTATCATTCCTACTTTGTTCATTCAATAGAATTCCCATGAGCGTAAAAGTCACGTAGAGTGTGATGAAACAAGAAGGGAGTGTCTTGGCGAAATCCGAAGTGGTCAAGTGGTTAAAAACGCATGTTAATACCAGTAAAACAGGTTCTGTGTTTGTCTTGCTCTTCATTCGCCAATGGTTAAATAAGAGAAAACACCTTTTAGAAGAGCATCGCATGCTGAACTACAATGCTTTGAATGTTTAGAGGCCGTCTGAATTCAGGACAAGCAGCACACGAGGGCTGGGCTCATACATAACAGGCTGCAAAAAAGGGTGGGTGTATTCTTGTCATCCATGGACTTTAAGGTTTCAAATGCCCACTGGCCTTTGTATTCTTCTCTAGCCTCAGCTGCTCCGGGTCAAGGCTGCCGCTAGTGTGGAATGCGTGTTGTTCTCTGTGCATCTCCATTCTCATCCCAGCATAAACAGGCATGCATTTTGTGCCAGGTGGCTGGAGAAGCACCTCAGTACCACATTTCTGAGAGTCATTCAATACTAAAGCCATCAAGGTCTTAGCCTCTTGATGGATCACTCTCAACCGTGCATTGTGTACAGATTACTAGCAGTTAGAGAAGAAGGCATCCCACAGCTGCACTATACATCTAAATGTGCAACCTCTCAACCCCTCAACCGCCAACTATTTCAGAGTCACCACCCATCCTGGTCAAAATTAGCCCGAGCCACCCACTTTCCAGACCGCACAATCTCCCAACTAGCCTCTCCGCCTCCAGTTAATGTAACAATGAGCTCTAAGATTAGGTTACAACAATGGGGCCACATCCCTTGAGCCACGGTCCAATCACAATGCAGAAATGAGAAGAAGTCGTCTGACGGCATTAACCAAAGTGCAATACTTGTGCCAGTCACTATCCAGAAATGCGTGAGAGGAGTAGGGCATCCCAACTATGGAACGTTAATTCTCACCTCAAGAGTGTTGCACAGTGGAGGAAGGGTGCTAATGGCCTGAGTGGGATCTTCTTACAAAACAAATATCTTTAAAGTGTGAAGAAAAACTTTAAACCGTTCATTACCTTAGCACGGGGGTGTCCGGTCCTGTTTCCAACACACCTGCCTGGAAGTTGCTATTGATCCTGAAGACCTTGATTGGCTGGTTCAGGTGTGTTTAATTAGCGCTGGAGCTAAAGCTGTGTTCATAATTAGCATAATTTCGTGATGACAACACGTGACATCTTACTCAGAGCTATTTATGTCCTTCCAGCTTCCATACTTCCTGCAAAATCGAAGAACGAACTAATGTGATGGCACTTCGAACAAAATCAGACAGAAACTAAGTTCGTTTGGAGTTTGTTATCGGAGTTTGAAACTACATGCCAAACCAAACTTTTCGTAAAAGTTCGCTCCGGCTGGTAAGCACCTTTGCACCATCATTGGTCCGTGGCGATTGTGTAATAGGTAGGTGTGCGCTGAGGCTCTGCCTTCTTTCACATGGAAATCTTGATTTCTCCTGTTCAGTCCGTCGAGGTCAGACGTCTACGAGTGAAAACATGAACACACTGGAGAGCTGCTTTATAGTAGAAACTGAAGTTGTACTTCTGATGAAATGAGACTCTGACACAGTACCCCTAAGCGAAGAACAAAAAAGAACTTCGCCGGGCCTTTATGTGTTTCTATCGCAACAATATCAGCGGCTAAGGCCATGTCCACACTAATTCGTTTTATTTTTCTCTCTGTTTTGGCCTACCGTCCACACTGAGACAGCGCTTTAAATCAATGAAAACGTAGCTTTTTGAAAACGCTCTCCAAAGCGGATACATTTGAAAATGCCGTATTCGCATCGTAGTGTGGACTGTGAAAACGGAGGTATTTGAAAACAATGACGCATGTTTAGTCATGTGACGCATATTGTACCAATAGGTATTCATGTTTATACCGCTATTGTGCTGTGTATAAAGTGTTACTTCACGCACTCTTCATATCAGTCCTGCAAAGATGACACAAAATTTACTCGCAATTGCTGTCCTGTGGCAAAACATGAGAGCAGTTGTGTTTTAGACCAAACATATAATGGTGAGTGAGTGCGACCTGGATGCATCAGTGAAAGGTGAGATATTTTGTTTAGTAAAATTATCCTGTCAGAAGAATTGTGTGATCACCTGATAATGTCTTGTTCTGTCTGTCATCTCGGTGAGCTTTTATGAGGTTTAACCAAGCGGCAACCTCTTGAAGCCAATACGGAAGTGACTTAAACTGCAATTCATCGACTGGCCGCTAGAGACACGCTCCAGAAGGAGCAGAATCTCATTGAGCTCCATGTTAAAATGCCCAACTTTACAGCAGAAGAAAACATGTTCACAGCCTGGAAAAAAATTGTGGTTTTGGTCTATATAGCTAATTTTGCCCTTCATGACAACTGTGAGGGGAGTGAATTTTTTTATAACTCATTCGTTTAAATTATATAAAGCCTTAAAGTCCTCCATAATTAAGGGCGTGGCCACTTAGAGTGACAGGTGGATGGCCATTTATCTGCTGTCTGTTAGTCGTCACCTCAGCTCCACCCACGTCCCGCCTCTTTGCCCATTTTCTGTTGTCCGGGTGTGACGCGCGATGACGCGCTGCCAAGATGGCGACGGCCAGCTCGACTCTACTTTATGCTTCAAAACTGCTCTTCAGAATCCTATGGGTGACGTCACGGACACTACGTCCACAGTAACATGTGTCCTAACTACACGCGGCGCGATAAGATTCCAGCGACAAGCAACTTGTCTGTCCACACCAGACGTGACTAGAAGATGCCACAAATCAATCAAAAACCACAGCCAATCAGAACAGCGTGTGGGCGGGCTCTCGAGGCAAGTGCACAGCACCAGAGATTAAAGGGTAACTTCAGTGATTTAGCATTAGGCTTTGTATCAGTAGAAACCCGGTAGTATATTTGAATTATGGTACTGTCCCCCCTCATATCCCCCTGAGATGAGAGAATTATGCATTTTATTTCTGGAAAAATCCTCCGATAACGCAAATATTGACATTTTGTGTCATCGGAGGATTTTTTGGCCAGAGGCTAAAGACTACAGCCACTAGATGGAGCTGTTCCGCATGTTATCAACCCGCCCATGGGGAGAGATCTCACGCACAGAATGTGAGACACAGACGGCCGCACGGACAATCATAATAACGGAGCGGTGCAGAGTAAAGTGAGTGTTTCAACTTTTCAATTAATTCCTGTGATAGTTCAGCTTCCATATGCGATCTGAAAACGTGCCAGACTGGCGCTTAACGTTACCTCAGCTCCGCTCAGCTCGTCATGATGAATAAAATCTGACACTGCTGCGTCTGTGGCGTGACTTTCGTTCGGCTCACTCACACTTTATTGAAAAGACACGTTCAGTTTTTAATTGTAGTGTTTATTCTCTAACTGAACAAAATTATTGTATTACTATATGAAGATCAAACCGACGGTGTACGGAGTGGCTTCGTAGGGCAGCGAAGCAAGTGCATTCTGGGAGTTGTTGTCTTTCATCCACATGAGACAAAAATACATTTTCTGTCTTTTCTCAGTCTAGAAGGCACCAAATTCAAAAATAATTTCACATTTCTACTGCATAAATGACCAGGTTTAAATACACATTTATCTTCCCAGCGCTGAAGTACCCCTTTAAGGCCCTGTCCCAAATGGCACCCTAAACCCTCATGGTCTTCCTCTGAGTCCACACTTTCACGGCGTAATGCCGCTTTGACTGCCGAGAAGAAGTCCGCTGCGTAACCCGCACCAGTGCGGGCTCGGCAGAAGTGCGCATATCGACCTCAAAGGGGGCGCTCGCGAGCACCCTTTTGAGACCTAAAATGACAAATGGGACACCCTGCGGTCTCGTGGACTTAAAGGACACGCACACGCAGGGGCCATTTTAAGTGCACAAGACCGAAAGTGCACATGAAGTGTGCCATTTGGGACAGGGCCTTAAGTGACGGCACTCGCAAGGAAATGGATAAGTACATAATCAAATTCACAAATATTACACCATTACTAAAAATTAGTGCTGTCAATCCATTAAAATATTTAATCGCGATTAATCGCGTGATTGTCATGAGTTAACTTGCGATTAATCACAGCTTAATCGCACATTTGTATCAGTTCTAAATGCACCTTAAATTAATACTTTTCAAGTTTTAAATACTCTAATCAACATGTACATACTGCTGCATCCTTTACGTGTATGGCAGCTCTCAATTTCTCCAACTACGGGCTAGGCCACGGATCAAACAGAAAATGCGCGCTGTGTTAATCGCGCATTGATAAAACCGTTAAAATGAATTTGCGTTAATGCATTATTAACACGTTAATTTTGACAGCCCTCCTAAAAATACATACTGAGTTACTAAAACAATCTTTGTCATAGAATATACTTGTTTGTTCACAGTTTGAACGTTCTTGTTTCCATTTGTTAAATACATTCAAGATCTGAGGTGAATTATCCATTGTTGCTTTTAGTACGACTATGTTACAAAGCTGGGAGCACTAAATGATATTCAAAGTCACATTACACTCTTTTAACATTAAATAAAGCACATCAACACTACCTGAGATTTTGTTTTGTGTTGTTGTTCCGTCGTGTGTAGTTGTAAGACACAGTGTGAATTTAGCATTTTCCAACGTTTCAGTGTGGACAAGAAACTTTTGGAAAAAGCTTGATAACGCTAGTGTGGACGGAGAGCGTTTTTAAAATGAAAACGCTGTTTTCAAATGTATCCGGATTAATGCAGTCGTTGCCTTAGTGAATCAGCAGCGGTCAGCTCTCAGAACATTCCCAGCTTACAAGTTGTAATTGCAAACTCTACGAGAACGTGAACAGTTTTTACAAGCGGAAATATCGTAATTAAGGTAATTTTGACATGGCGCGAACGCACTTTAAACTGCTAGAGCAAAACTTTAGCAGCTCTATCTTTCAAGATTCAGGACGCTTTATGTCACTGTGCTTTCTTTCAAGTCTTTTTGATTGCACTTTGTTTTACAATATGTGCACTTACAAGAAAGTACTGAGTTTTATCTGGTAACTACATGGGTGAAGATTAGTCTTAAGGGTTAGTACCTACGTTTTTACAGTTATAGTAATTACTATGTACATTTGTACATGCAAACAGGACTGTGAAATGAAGTGCTACTTTTTCAGACTACCTGAGAGATTTGACTGGGTGTCCAGTTGCCCAGGTCCAGTTGCTCTAACATTCTGTGTCGGGTTTCGGCCAGTGTAGTTTTAGTGCTTCCACCTATCAAGGAGAGCTTACAGAGGGATTGGGGCTCAGCACACAGTCAGATGTCAAGCGGATTAGGAGGGCTCTGAGACCTTGGGTCTTCATCATAAAAAACGATCCTGTATGTCCAGGGAACCAGTTTACCTCTCACAGTGGACTGCCCTCGCCTCGCCTTAGAGATTGAAATGAATTGCCAAGCTCACTTCCATTTCATAAATTGAATCTTTAAACACTTTGCCGTGAAGCCGGTGCTGGAAATACCTTGCAGCGTCAAGGGACTGTAGAAGATTAAGTTGGACTCTGGCTGCTATAAGACAACTGCAGCACCCCTAGAGCGGAAGATCAATTTTTCAACTTACGGACTTCAGGAATAACATTAAATTGGTCAACAGCCGGGATAGATTGAAGTTGACCTGCGCAGGATGACAGGGAAAGATGTGCACAAGGTTCCCTATATCTACAACAGGGATTAGGGACCTTATCTTTCAAATTCTCATGTAAGTCTCAGAGCAAAAATAGCCTTCTAGATTGCCTGAGTGGAGAAGAGGCTATCTTATCAAGGGGCTCATTTAACACTGCTTCAATCCGACAACCGGACTACGTGCTTGGTGACAGAGTAGCGACGTGTACCCGCCGCTCGGCTTTAAGTGAAGTGCTCCGGGGTGTGAGTCAGAGCCGAAGGGCAGGGTGAGAGGCTGTGAAGTGCGTGGACGCGTGCGCCGCCTTGTTCTCCATCCGAGAGGGAGGTTTAGGGTGAAGGGAAGGTCAAGCAGCCCCTTCTTCATGCTGTCTGCAACTTAGACACATGCCGAAATAACTTCAAAGACAGACGCCCAGCATACACTAGATGAGGACAGGGGGACAAGTCTCACAAGCAGAAAAGATCAACACAGAGAGCCGATCAGTGGATCTTAGCTCACCCTGACATTCACATAGGAAGAAGCACCAGGCTCAGGCTAGAAGAAAGGGTAGGTGAAAAACATTTTTTTTTTATTAAATCCCTGAAGATATTATATAGGAATTACTGAGGCTTTAAGGTTTTTTTTCAATCGCTTTGTCTCAATTCTCAAATGAGACTTAGTTTCTGGTTCACATCAGATTTGAATTTCTTATTGATTTAAGACACAAATTGCATGTGTTTTGGCACGTGTGTGCAACAGAGTAAGTACAAGTGTCTGCAATTTGCACAATAACTAAATGGGGCTTATTGATCAAAACTGATGAGTTGATTCTCAGTGAAACTTTCAAACTCTTCACAACTTCTAAACATTCTTTCATCGTGTGAGCCATCTCATGCAAAATAATCCATTCAATTATCGAAATAGGACATGCATGTTATATTCCATAAATTTTTATAACATGTAATGTTTGTAATGTCTGCAAAATTGGCAAATGGCCTGCCGTTGTAATGAAGTCAAGTCAAATCAAGTTTGGAAACATATATACATATATATATAGGGGAGATAGAGTTTGCTGGCAGGATGTAATGGCTACCTGGTCAGGTAGTATTTGTTTTATTGTAGGATTAACAGATTTATATAACTACATGTAACATATAATTTGTAATTGTTTAGCCCCTTATATCGTGTGTCGCGGCGTGTCTTTTTTTGATCTCCTTTTTTTCGTATCATATATATTTTAGTAATTATCATAAATTAGGTATCATTCAAAAGCGTACAAACTCAAAATTCATCCTGTGAAAACCTTTTTGAAATCAGACGTTGCGTTACCATGAAAACGGTACACTAAATTCTTCTACTGGGCTCCTCCCCCTAGTGGGCGGTGCCATCTTTCATATTACAAAATGTATTTTAACTACTTTATAATCTTGACAAAACAAATATCGTCGGAAAGATCTGAGTCTCAAGGTTCCATATTTGGTGACTGTTTTGTGATTGAAGTGACATTTGGACAGAAATGTACAGGAAAATGCATTAAAAAACAATCAATGGAATGTGTAACACACGGTGGATATTTTTGGTATAGCGCCTAAACAAAATCTCATGGGAACTTCAATTTTTGTGATATCAACTTCAAATTTGGAACACAACTTGGTTAGACATATGGCTTTGATTTTATAGTAATAGTGATTTTATAGTAAAACATTTTTTGTAAAATATATATTTTATATAAAATAAAAAATATATTTTGAGCTTTCACTTCAGCAATAATCTTCTGAGTGTCTTCTTTAAAACAAGACCAAACTTATATATTCCAAAGCATTGTTGAATTACAGCCCTTTAAGCTTGGATAGTGCATTTTCAGGACTATTCTCAAAAAGGGGGGTGACAGTTAAGAGGTTAATAAAGGAGAAATGCAAGTAAATTAAAGTGTTCTGGTTGTTGTATTCGTGGCATGAGTTCAACAGAGCTGCAAATATGTCTACAGTGTGATTTTGCAGCATTGTGTAGCCAATCACTGGCCTTTCTGTTGAAAATAATGACCTATCAGAGCTGTTGAAGTTACTGGTAAGGAGAATCCTCTCAGTATCTCTCAAAACGCTGAATGAGTTTGTTTAGCGAAATGTTACCAAGTTTTACAGACAAACAAATGATCTCATTAAGAACAACAAAGCGGACAAAATTGAATGACAAATTATTATTATTACTTTTTACTCACTGTCTGCGTAATTTCATCTGCAATTTAAAGAAAAGGTTTTGTTTTTTAATGGGACTTTGTGGCTTTTATGTACTAAAGTGACAAAAATATAGATTTAAGTGCTATAATAGTGTTGTTGATAATGTTTAAAAAATAAACGTGCCAATACGTGCTCTTCTGATGCCATCTACTGATTATAGGTATTCATTTTTAACTTTAAAATAAAAGTTTTTGTTCAACATCGCGAAACTTCCAAGCTATATGTCATTCATCTTTGGGCGAAGCACACACACGTTGTATTTTAAGGGGGACTGACATGCTGAGGGAGTAAGATATGATGACGTCATTCCTTGGCTTTTGGTGAACTGACGCCACTGAAGGAGAGACATCACAACTCTGAACAGCAGCAGCTACGGCATGTATTTTATTTTTGTAGAAATGTGTTACATCTGTCAACTGAAAATTCTTGTCATGGTAGAGCAATAGGAAGATGGGTAAGAAGATATGTGTGTGTTAGAGAAAGACATAGCTAATGGAGTGTGTAAAAATGAACAAGCAGCTGAGAATTTTCAGTTTACATGTAACACATTTCTGCAAAAATAAACGTACTGTATAAATACAAATGTTGATTTTCTTTTTGTGTACTACAGTATTGACTTTTCCCAGTCAAATTTTACCAGCTGTCTGAATCTGTATTCACTGTAAAATGCTCAGTGTGATACACAGATAAAACTGATATTCTTGTACAGTAAAGTATAGAAAGCCATAATATAACAAATATTTTGGTGAAAAAACATCTAAACATTGTGAGCAGTGTGGCTCACGTTCTGCAGACAGACATGCAATAGAGTTCTGATGTTCAAGCAAACAGTTGTGACAAATGTACGTTTCTGTGCCAAAAATGTGTCAAAGCGATTGAGAATTTTTGTAGTTCTTGATGTAATTCTTAGTGTGTTTGTGTAATTGTGATGTTATTTGTCCTTGGTTCATTTCTAATCAGAGTGAGCTTTTTGCACATGTGGCCTTGTACTAGCAGCTCACTGTAAGGCTCTAATGTGCAGGCGTATATATTACTTGTCCATGTGGCGTGGGAAACATCACTGGGTTGTAAATAGAGTTCATAAATACCATCACTTCCTAATAAAACTCTGACTCAATAATATACTT